>NC_056748.1:113681944-114031944 GCF_019279795.1 Protopterus annectens | reverse complement strand
TACACATTAGTGGAAGATGTGTAGGGAGGTACATGAAGATGGGTGCATTGTACTTAGTTATTGGTGAGATGAAGGCTGTGAACTATGGAGGTATTATGGCCTCTGATGCGGATGCCCTTCACATACTCAGTACTTGTGCTACATACAAGGGAGTAGTCAACATTGTGACCACATGCTAGTGGATGTTTCACTTACCATCTACCCCAGGATACAGGTCACATACCTACTGGTTTGATTATATGGTGTGATGTCCACATTATACTTGGGTTGTGTATTTGTTTTCCTAATGTAACAAATCCCCCCAAGTTTTCTTTTCATTGCAGGTATTGTCATGGTTGTGGCAGCAATATTTGCTGTATGTTGATACTGTTTACGTTATACTAGTATCACAGCTGGAGTCTATGATTGCCCACAGTCTGTAGTCCTTCAGGAAGCTGTTTGGACACAGGATGTATATGTAATCTGTGATGTCTATCGCTTAAATAATGGACAGGAAAGGGCCCATCAGGCAGCCGTGATGTACATACCTGATCACTGGACCTGAGATATAGATCATTTCACACACATCACCATATTTAGATGTCATGTATGTGATACACTGGTCTACCCACTTGGTGATATAGGTATTTATGGCCACATCTGGCAGTGCTGAGTGAATATCTCAGTGTGGATTTGTGTCAAATGCCTTGGGCTTGTCAAGTTCTAAAGTATGATAGTGTTGTCATCATGCATGCCCTCGATGATCTCTTTGAGGACATCTAACAGATGTAACAGACATAATGTAGCATTAACCACTCACACATGTCTGTTGCACACAGCTGGGTATCACTAGTGTCCATTTAGAAAAGGTCCATGGTGACATTTATTTATTATTTTATTTAAAATTTGTTTACCGGGAAAAGTCTGACTTGGAACAAAGCCAATTTTCAGCAGAGCCCTGGGGAGAAACGCTCTAGATGCATCTCTTTGTAACGTGGGAGGAAATCAGAGTACCTGGAGAAAATGCATACAAATGCAAGGGAGGACATGCAGGCTCTGCACAGAAGGCACTCCAGCCAAGAACTGAACCAGAGAACCTCTTACTGTGAGGTGCCAATGCTACTGTTGCACAGCCATGCTGTCCATGACATGTTGGTCTACCTCACAGATGAGGAGAGTCAGGATGTGTCTATTCGTGCATGCTTTGGGTGCTGTCCCCTCCCCCCCAACTCACACAGATGCATGTTGAAAACATCCTTCTACAACAACATAGTCTGTGTGGAGGGTGTGTTGAAGTGTATATTAAACCATGTCAGGAAGGTGTAGTGACGAGTCATATGATAAGCGATCTGCATTGTTGTCACAGCCCATTGATTCTGTGTGATAGGCCTGGATGTAGATAAGAGAGTGCATACTAGCTAACCTCAACTGGCATAGGGTTTGAACACAATCTCCTACACAAGGATCATTGAGAAAGTCTCCCAGCTGGGGATTAAACTTCATGTCACTAGATGGGTAACTAATTGGCTCACTGACAGAACACATATTGTGAAAGTTGGTTAATCAACCTGTACCAGAAGAGCTGTCACGAGTGTTGTATCCCAGTGCTTTGCACGTTACTGTTTGGAATTTATTTCTCGACAATTGAGACTAAAGTATATGGCCTTTGGCTTACTGTGTTTGCTGATTCTTCCATACTGGGTGCAATCATTGAGTCCACCTATGATAATGACATAGTAGAGGAGGGGCTAACACAGACAAATAATTGGTGACAAAGCCACATGGTCTACAAATAAATGTAGAGATGTGACTTTATTTTGTCCTTCTGAAAACTGGAATTTCATGCTTATTACAACAGTGACAGCAGTGCTGTTATGCTGAAACTCAGTGATGCAAGCACTGGAAACACACATAGATAGCAATCTGAAATTTGATCACAAAGTGTCCACACTGGTATTGAAAGCCTTTGTTGTGCACATCATAAGTTATGCCATCATATTCAGATTTTCAAAATGTATAGCAGCACTGTACTCAAACCTCATCTGAACACTAATAGCGTAAAATGCTCTCTTTAGCATGTAACTCACCAGACATATACAGCAGCTGGGGAGACCACAGAGGTTTCTCACCAAGAAAACACAGGGTCTACACCCATGCCATGATGCATGTGGATCTACTGAAAGCCATGTCACTTTAATTTGTATCATATAGGATGAGGTCACTTCTGCCTGGCCCTCAGGCCAGTCTCTGAACTTGTCCTGGTGGGAATAGTGCATATCCACAAATCAGATATTGCTGATGACATCAGCAGTGTATATTGAGGAGAATATGGTAATAACAGTGTCCCACATTTTGGTGTAGAAGGCTCTCTGTAATGTCAAGCAAGAGGACAATCAAACACACACACACACACACACACACACACACACACACACACACACACACACACACACACACACACACACACACAATTGATTGCAGTGACAACAGAACCCCTTACTATCTAAGTACACGGACTACAAAACTTTGTATTTAACACAAACACCACAGCACAAGTCTGCCTTGTACAAGACTGTAGGTCAACATACAGTGGATGACATCAGCAGGGCATGTTTGAGAGAAAATGCTAGGAGGCCTGCATAAAATGGATGTGTAGGCAAGGGCAGCTATCTAAATACTGTTAACCCATGGGATTGGAGAGATAACTGTAGGATACACACTTCTGCTCTTTGGTCTAGACACACACACACACACACGCACACACACACACACACACACACACACACACACACACACACACACACACACACACACACACACACAAAGAGTTCACTGCAGTGAGAAAAGAACCACCCACCTAAGTACACAGACTACAGAACTCAGTACTTATGCAAGTGCCACAACATAAGTCTGACTTTTACAAGACTGCAGGTCAAATTATAGTGGATGACATCAGCAGGACATGTTGGAAGAAGATGTTGGGAGGTCTGCATAGGTTCATGGCTTTGTAGGTTCATAGATGGTTACTAGCCTAATGATCCTATGGCATTTACAAGCCTAGCCATGTAAAAACACAGGTACCCTTATTCAGCATAGTTAGATGGTTGTTGTTAGCAGAGAGATTTTGTGATCAGCACTGAATGGCCCTCTCCATGAGGGATATAGGTGCCACCACAGTGATGAATTTATAATCCTTTTGTCAAGATTGAGCTTGAGTAGGGTCATTAAGGAGCATTGCCTCACATGCAATGGGAGCCGATTACAGAGGAGTGGCAATCTCTGGGAGCTATATCTGTCTCCCCAGCATGTTTAGTTTATGTCACAGGCTAGGTTGGAATCTCTAGAACAAGTTATTATTTTCCTATTTGATTTGCAGATGTCCAGCATTTCCAGTAGGGCATGGTCTGAAACTGCTCTGTAGGCCAGGTATAGGTCACCTGTCAGCAGCCTGCATGATATTGAGTAAAGCAATAGGTCTTTCAGTCTTTCCATGTTTGTCATGTTTTGAAAGCCCTGGATTCTCAAACATCACGAATAATTATGCTTTCGCCATGTGCTGCAAATGTCGGGTGAGGTACAGACATTATGGAGCATTGTACTCAATTAGTGGTCTGATAAAGTTAGTGTACAGCAGAGGTATGACCTCCTTGGTCTTGGATGTGATGGCCTTATTTATGTGGTATACAATGTAGAATGTGGGTCTGACAACTGTGGACACAGTGATTAAGTGTAAATTGCTATCAACATGTGTTTCCAAGTCTCACAACACTGTGTTTGAGCTTAGAGGAGTGATATTTATTACTTCATTGCCAAAGGGGAAATTAGGTAGTTTTTGGTTTAAGGTTCAGTCCAAGAGAGTGGTACCAAACATTTGTTTGTGTCAGTCCCTTTTGCAATATGTTAACATCATTGAGGAACTTTATATGACTGCATCCAGTTGACAGTCATATGCAGACTTGGTAAGCCACAGACCATCAACCTTTGTCTGGATTTCAGAGAAATAGTTTCCAAACAGTTGTGTCCTAGCACAGATCCTTGTGGTGTTACTCTGGTAAGTGGTCTACTGTTGGAGGTGTAGTCCCCAACTTTGACAGTGTGCATTCTGTTGGTGAGCCTGATGGCTATCCATGTAGTAATGTATGGGTTAATCCCCAGATGGGAGCATTTCTTTATGATACCTGAATGGGGGATAGTGTCAAAGTCCATGGATAAATTAACATATTGGTATGTCCTGTTATCTCTCATCCAGGTCTTTGGGGTCACTGTGAAAGAAGTCCACAATATTTAATAAGCAAGATCTACCCTTCACAAAACCAAAATGTGTCAGGTCAAGTGTGTTGAAGGTCAACTATGTCCTTGTGGATAAGGCCCATGCTGATCCCTTCCCTAGCCTTGCAGATAAAGCTTTTTAGGCTTATGGGTCAATAGTTCTAGTTCTGCATGTTACCAGATTGATGTGCATTGCATATTGCACAACATTTGATATTAGTGTGTTTAGTGTAGATAATATTTGTGTGGAGAAATTACTGAGACACGAGGGTTGCTGTGCTTGGGTGAAGGCACACATAGCTGTATTGTAAATATGTAAAATATTGTTAGATAGAGCCTTCATTGTTTTATGTTTCCACATGTAATTTCATGGACAGGAAATGGACAGTAAACAGCAGTAATACATAATAATATTTATTTTTCTATAGCAAGGAAAGCAGTGAGTTTGAGCGATGGTTGGCAAAGTGTTTGCTCATGTAAGATACACATTTTCAATACTTTCCATGTTTGCACATAGTTAAACAATACACAAACATGAGCCACATTGTGGAAAGTCTGAGAATTAGCACCGAGTCTATGAAACACACCTGCTGCTTAATTGACTCTGTGTTAGCAGATGTAAATTCAATGACACATTTATTTTTGAGCCCAGATGATACTGTGTGCAAATCCAGGTGTATCTAATACTTTTAAAGACATTTAAATAAACAGTGATAATGCAATTACATTAATTCTTTACAGTACATGTGTTGCTGTGTGTTGGCATACCAAAGCAGGGTTAAGCAACATTGCACAGAGATAACCATAGCATTGTACCACTGTTCACCATCGCTGCTCATTGGTGTGAGATGTGAAACTCCACTCAAACATAGAGGCCAAAAAGTGAAGGAATCCATTGCTTTTTCTGCTACATAGGTGTGTTGTGTGTGATTGTATTTTTTGACCAGATTATAGGTGTTAAAATGGAGTAGATAGGAAAGTGGTGAAATTGGGAGCAAGCAGGGGAAAGAACAAAAGGGAAAGAAATAAAGGTGCAGGAGGGAGGTAGGAAAGAACCATAGCTGTCCATTTATTTAACAGTGTAAACTGAAAATGTGTGCAGAATGTTAACAGAATTTGGACTGTCATCTCCGCAAGAAGGGTGACAGCAGCGCAATCATGTTATAAAGCCAGTTGGACCAAATCAAGTGTGTCAAGAAGACATGTGTGAAATGGAGAGCTATGTATGAGACAATTTTATTTTTGTGGGACAGGTGCCCATTTTTTTTTAAATTCACTTAGAGAGGACTGTTGGGTAAGGGACGTAGGCATGTCTGGGTCAGGTAAGTTGGGTAGGAGAGGAAGCAAATGCAAACAAACAAAACAAATAAGACAAGATACAGGGATGGTGATGGACACAAAAAGTTGGGGGACAGTATGATTGGGGTGAGGGAGGGGCAATGCAGGCTCATATACATCAAGCTTGGAGACAGTGATAATTGATTCCTCACTTACTAGGCTGTCAACATTGTCCCATTAGTCCACTGGCAGCTGTAGTGGTTTACATCTCCTCCTCCTATGGACCATGATGGAGAGCAGAGTGTAGAGATACACTAATGGTGCAGTGCACAGCCCTATATGCCATCCCTGGCAACTTCCTGCAGGTGATGAAATCATTATATCTACAACTACTCCCATTGGGTACTACTGCACCAGCTTCCAAGGCAGTAATACCTGAGAGCACAGGTAGTGCAGGGGCAGCAGAAGCAGTGCTGCCAGATTGGCTCCCAGACATGCTGGGCATTGTTGCTGGAGCCAGTGGAGCAAGGACAGGCTGAGCCACTAGGGATGGCCTACTTCACTGTGCTGTGTAGGATTTAGTGATGTGGTACAGATGGATGATATGCAGACATTTTGACGACACATAATAGAAAATAAAAAAGAGAAATAAGAGTTGCAGTGAGGGGAAAAAAAAGATAAAATTAGTAACATCATATTTGAAATGCAATGCATTAACACAATTATACAACTCTTTTATCTTAAGTATATATCCTAACAGATACACACTATACTACAGAGTGCATATATTGCAAATATGTGTGTTCCAGTTATACAGATTACAGTTTGCAGAAGGACATTTGTGTCAGTGGTATAGAGTTTTTAATTTAATGTCATATTACTGAAGACATAACAGTGCTTGAACCCACAACCTCTGACTTCAGTCTAACATTGGACTCTTATGATTGGTTTGTGCTACAGACTAATGCATGCATACTTGCTTTTATAATTGGCATATGCATGCTCAGTTTGATACAACTCTATACAATACCAAATAAGCTATCTTTAACTTTTAATGCTACAATAACACCTCTCTTCTGCTGCATACATACCACTTGCTTTCCTCAGTATCTCCAGTTGAGCGATGTGAGCCTGTTGATTGAGCTCACATTTGGTGGGAGCTGTGGAAAGAACAGAAAAGAACAGAAGAGCATTATGCATACCAGTCTTGCCTATATTTAGCTTTCTATGTCTTAGCAGTACTGTTTTATTGTCATACTTACACAGCTGTGGTATGTCCACTGTCTCAAATTCTTGCAAACAGCTGTTGAGAGTATCCCTTTTTCTCCTGCTTTGGTCATTAAAATGATGCCTACATTGCTCTCCAGTGTGTGAGATACCAGTGGGACTAGATACAGCCTGAGCCAAACTATTTCAAGCCTCAGATTTGTACTGGGAGCCAGAAGAGTCCCCCTGCAGAAGCCTTTGACTGTGGTGCTTTACAAGCAGTCCAGTAAATATTATGGACTCCTGAGCACCCCACCTCTATGCTCTAAAGTGTGTACCTTCCTCTCCAACATCAGCCCTGTCTACCAGCTGAACTACATCAATGGAAATTGGTGCTTTTCCGCCAATTGCAGTCCTGTGCAGACCACCTCAAGGCCTTATCCCTGTATTCTGTCTCCTATAGCCTTTTGAGGGGAGATCTATAACTGGCATACAGAGCACTGTCAGACTCCATTCTGATGGACCTCCCGCATATCCACAAAACAAACAACACCAGAATTACCCATTCTAAAGACGTAAACCTTGACTGTACTATAAATAGGATCTACTGGAGAGACAGGTATGTATCCCAGAGGATACATTAGACAATCTCTACATACTGAAATGTTGAAATTCAGTACGTCGAGACCGAATAGTGGAAAGTGCAGTTACTCGAAACTACAGTAAGCCGAATCTGCAAATGTCGAATCCACCACTATCATGGTGTTACGTTCGTGACATGCGGTGCGGTTTGTGACTTTATCTGGGGTTTCAGGTAAGTGTTGTGTGTTTGGGGATACTGGGTGGGGATTTTAGTGTGTGTGAGTGTGTGCGGTGGTGTTTTTTGTGTGTTTGTGTGTTTCGTGCGACCTCGGAGTTAGAATATATAAGTGGGGGGGTGTGGGGGATGCAGGGGGGCTTGCTCCCCTGCTTATAGGTAGGTTAGTTGTGTTTGTGTGTGTTGTTATGTTTGTTTAGTTAGGTAGGTGCATGTGTGTGTGATTATGTCCTGGTGTGTGTGTGTGTGTGTGTGTGTGTGTGTGTGTGTGTGTGTGTGTGTGTGTGTGTGTGTGCGTGTGTGTGTGTGTGTGTGTGTGTGTGTGTGTGTGTGTGTGTGTGTGTGTGTGTGTGTGTGTGTGTGAATGGTCACGGCTATGGTATTTATGATTTTGGGTTTTCGTGTGTATGGGTTTTCGTCTATTCAGTCTCGAAATACTGAATGACATTTCAGTATTTCGAGATTGTATAGTGAATCCATCCCAGAGACTACCCCATCTATGGAACAGGCAGTGTTCCTCCCTATCCCAGTTCAAGTGCAACTTGGACAATTGGATAGGGAACAGGAAATTCATCCCTGGTTTGGCACCTATTTCTCTAATGGATACAGGCAACCTGTAAATGGTTCATCCTCAAGGGCCCTGCTTTTTAAAGGATTCATCTCCCAAACCCCTGCTTACACTTATCAAGGGTATCAGAACTTTTCAGAGATTTGGGATGAATGGCTAGGTTTAAAAAGGCCCTTGTGGTCATTAGCCTTGTAAACACCTATGAACAACAGTAAAAATGTCTGGAATATCTTGTATGAGAACTCAAAACCATATGCATGCAATCTTACACTTACATTTCTTGCCACAAGAATGTTGAAACAGGTCTATATTAGATAAACAAAAGTTTATCTTACCGAACGCTAACATGAGCGAAAATCCCGGAACCCGAAACCGGAATTGTGAGATCACAGTACAGTGAAGATGGGAATATTTGCCCTTTCCTCACTGTAGTGCGATCTCGGATTTGGAATATATATTTAGCCGGGAGTGTGGGGGCGCAGCCCCCCACAATTGCAGTTTTGAGTTCCGGGATTTTCTATAATGTCTGCGTTCGGTAAGATAAACTTTTGTTTATCTAATATAGACCCTGTTGAAACAATAGTTGTCTATGTTTCAGTTTATTGCTATAAACTACACTATCACAACAGTAACAAGGATTTCACACCCTGTACTAGAACTCAAGATCATCTGTACTCCAGCCCTACACTTATAACTGCTACAACAGGACTGTTAATATGAACTTTCCTACTTTCCTAATCATTATTAAGGTCTCTGTGCTAACTGCCATGCAACAACACTTAGAGGGTTTGCATGGTGTGCAGCAGAATTAATAGAATGTATCCAGTTTCGATTATTGCCTGTCTGAGTCCTGTCTGCAGGAGTTCAATGGCTGCAGCTGCTGGGGAGCTCTGCTAACTGCTGTGCAATGCCACTAAGAGGACTTACATGATGAAATACAGAAATTGCAATAATGTATTGTTTTTGACCTTTGTCCTTTTAGAGACACCCTATTTGCAGTATTCTGCAGGTGTTCTGTTTGCTTCCTAGGTGGGCCAATGCAACGCTTCACACAAATGAAATAAGCACAGCCTAACCTGACATTCATTTTTGTCCATTTTTCATGATTGTACTAAGTGGCACATTGTACAAACACTGGACCCCCCAAAAAATAAAAAGAAATAAAAGAAAAAAAAAATAATAAAAGTGACAAGTAGTTAAAAGGAGGAAAAGGAATATATGACATACACACTAGAAAATGTTAGTGCACATGAGATATTTCTGCATTAGTCTGGATTTGAACTCTCACTCCAATGAACCGTCAGAATAGGATGGGTGCTTTATCCTTCTTTGCCACACAAACAGCTCTGCAGCAGGGAACTGAAGCATACATAAAAGGGAAAAGTAGTTCAAATTAAAGAAACCAATCTGTGAAATAAATACAACAATACATTTGTCAGTACACATGAGATATTTCTACATAGGTCAGGATTTGAACTCTCACTGCAATGAAACTTCAGAACACAGAAAGGGTGCTTTATCCCTCTTTGCCACACAAACAGCTTTGCAGCAAGGAACTGAAATAATTCTGCATACAAACAAATGCAACAACATAGACTGCAATTTGTACATTACTATTTTTGGATGTAGTGCACTAAGTGATCATGAAATCATTTATGACTATTGCTTGCAAATATACAGCTCTGTCTTATCTCTCTGTGTTTGTTTGCCATTCTTCTCTTATCATCATCATTCATCATCAGCCCCCTTTTTCCCATTTTTCTACATGGGGTCAGGGTATCGTGTTAACTGTTGCCAACTCTCTCAATTCAGTGCCACACTCCTGCCTTCTTCGACACTCATGACTGACTGTCACAGATCTTCTTTCACAAAATCCATCTACCTCTTTGTTGGATGTCCTCAATTCCTTTTATCTTCTTCCTGTCTGCCCCAAATCTTCCTCACCAGATTGTCTTCTGCTTTTCTACACATGTGCCCAAACCACCGTAATCTGTTATTTTCTATCTTTTTTTTGCGATTGGAACAACTTTGGCTTCTGCTCTTATGTCCTCATTTCTTTGTCTGTCTCACAGTGTGCATCCTATCACCTTTCTCAGGCACTTCATTTCATCACCTCTAGCTTCTTCAACTGTTGTGCCTTTACTGCCCAGGTTTCTGTACCATGCAGTAGTACTGGTTGCATGACTGTCTTGTACACCTACTTTTCAGCTTCTTTGGCATTCTTCTGTCATAGACTGCACCTGATACTCTATGCTAGTTAGCTGCAGCCCCTCTGATTCTAGCTTTGACCTCTTCATTCAGGCTACCCTTCTCCTCAACTACTCCTCCCAGATACTTCTGATTTCCGCCAATTTACTGCAATTAACACTGTCATATCTGTGCCTTTAGATTTGCATTCCATTTTCCTATCCTTTGCTGATGTTCTACCTCAGAGTCTACCTGTACTGCCACATCATCTGCATACAGCAGCTTTGTTGATCTGTTCCCTCCAACCTGTTTGCTAATGTAGTCTATCACCAGTATGAACAGCAGTGGGTTCAGAGCTGAACCCTGATGTACACCCACACCCACTGGGAACCCCTCTTTGAGGCTGAACACTGGTTGTACTTGAGTCATTGTGTCCTTGTACATAGTCTGCATTAATTCTACTAATGTTTCTGGGACTTCAAACCACCGCACTACTGCCCAGATCAGCTTTCATGGGACCTTGTCATATGCTTTCTCCAAGTCTAGGAATGCCCAGTTGGACTATCTCCTCATCTCTAGCTTCTTCTCAAGTATCTGTCTCAATGGAAACATCGGGTCAGTTGTGCTGCATTCTGATCTGAATCCAAACTGCTCATTTCCCATCTTACATTTTACTACTCTGCATATCCATTTATCAATCACCCTCTCTGTAACTTTCATGCAATGTGATAGGAGTTTGATGCCTCTGTACCGCCCACAGTTGTTGATGCCCCCTTTGTTCTTGTACACTGGCATGAGTATGCTTATTCTCCAGTCATCTGGGATACACCTTTCTCTCCATACTGCTATTAGTACCCTCAGGAGCCATTTCTCCCCTATCTCACCCAGAATCTTTATCATATCTGCTGTGATCTCAACTGGGCCTGCTGCTTTCCCTGACTTCTTCTTCCTTAGTGCTGTTCTTACTTCTTCTAGGGTGGGCTCCTCTTCTTTTCTCATTGTAGGTTGTTTATGGGGCAGTACAGCTTCTATGGGGTATTAATCATTCAGAAGCTACTGGAAATACTCTTTCCATTGGCCTTTGATGTCTTCTGGGCTATACACCCTATACAAACATACTAAAAACTGTATTAAGGAACAATGTAAGTTTTTTTTTTTGGAAAAAGTCCCTGTAGATCAAAGGGGTGGGGCATGGAATGTGAAACTGGTGTATAGAGAGCTATTTTGGCAAGTCAAACTAGAAGCCAATCGCTTCCCTTGCCTTAATGGACACATTAATGTAGCCCCTGTCTTAAAATTAAGAGCTGCAAAACTGTAAGGGTGTTTGAAAGTTCCCAGCTTATAAGAACTAACTATTACTATGTTACAGAGGTTGTTCACTAGACGGGTCATGAGTGCAAGTCTTAAGAATGAAAGTGTTTTCACACAATTTTTTTTACATAAAGTTTTTTTATTTGTATTGTAATGTACTTTAACTGTTTTATTAACATTTTGTACATGAATTTTATGATTATATTGAAAATTGGGATTAAAGAAGTTTTTTCCATTTATTCAGTACCTTAAAATGAAATGTTCTGTGTTAAATCTGAAGATGTTTCAGGGACAGTCCATTTGATAGCACTTTTAGCATTTCAAAGATCGTTTGTTAGCAAAATGTGTCATTTGCCTGTTCTTTTGTGGGGAGCAAAGCTGCATTTCTGTTGTGGCACAAATAAGGTTATATTGCTATTGTTACTTTCCTTTTTTGCATCCAGTCTGTTGTTCATATTTCAAATTTTTAGACTGTTTTATGTTTACTGTTGGTCTCTGAAAGGTACATGTAGCTAAGATTCTAAGTGCTACACATAATTTTGTCTCTTTTTGAGGTGAGGACGACAGAGGTTGCAGAGTTCTTGTAGTGTGTCTCTATCCACTCTATAGCACTCTACAATTTCCAGATAATGTAGGTTGTGATAAATTACTTGGATTCTGAACACTCTTTTTCTTTTTGGCCTTGGTCTTTTAGCATCAGCATCAGCATATACTTCAGCCTGTTGCATATACACATGAATTAAAGCAACAGTAACCCCTAACATTGTTTCTGTGTAGACTCCTTTAAGTGACTGTATTCCAACAGGTTTTTGAATTAACAGGAAAAACCAGCATTGGGTCTGCACTCGTGTTTTATAGCTTGTTGAATATCTCCTCCATCTTGGATTGGTTGGTTAGCATACAATTCAGCTGCTTATGTTGTAATTTGCATGCCATGGTGTTTACATTGTTTGTGCAGCTGTGCACATCCCTAGACATCATATATAGTTATTTACTGAATCTAAAATTGTACACTACCATGTGCATGGTGTGGAGTGGTGTGCACATTTTGTAAAAGGATCATGTAGGCTTTCTTGAATCCGGCTTACAGTTTATTTTTCTGGGATCTAAGGTCTCTGCAAATGGTGATTTCAGCCATAAATAAAAAGATGCTTGCTTTTTTTTTTTTTTTTTTTTTTAATATATGTAGATATATGGGTCCCCTTCAGTTGATCGAACATTTACAAGTTTGAACCACATATGGCCGAAACCATATGTTCGAACTTGTAAAAGTCCGATCGGACTGAATGAAGATCTCCGTACAGAGCAGAAAGGGAAAATTTCCCATTTCCACAATGTAGTGCGATCTCAGAGTTGGTATATTTAAGTAAGGGGGTGTGGGGGTGCAGGGGGTGTAGTCCTACCCTGCTATAAATGTTTAGTTTTGTGTTTTATTGTTTTTGTGTTTCTACTTCAGTGTTCAAACTTTTACGAGTTCGAACATATGGTCTCGACCATATGTGGTTCAAACTTGCAAACTTTCGATCGACTGAAGTAAATCTATATATTTATATATATATATATATATATATATATATATATACACACACACACACACACACACACACACATATATCTATATATAAATATATATATATATATATATATATATATATATATATATATATATATATATATATAGAGTCCCTCAGTTCTTTCCCAACTGGTTTCTAGTCTTACTCTAAGAACTGGCTGAAATTTAACTTCATTAGATTACAACATCTTTTATCAACTTGCACAACCCTCTTGCTAGCCTACTCTACCTTGCCTGGCACTTGTAGCTCAAAACCTTCTATTATAGCTATTAAACAACACTTAGCTGATACTTTTCTGCTGCACTCACCTCTTTGACTTTTCCCGCTCCATTCACCCTGTGGACTCACTCCGCTCCCCTACCCTAGCCCCAATTCCCACCCACCCCCAGCACCCTTAGCGTTATTCTTCCATTACCTCACCCCTCAGCCCAATTAGCCAATACCATTCCTCTCCTCAGTTCCCCTCCCTCACAAAACCCTCCCTCATATACTCCTACAATCACATCCCACCCTCATACCCCACTGTTCTATAATTCCCAATATAACTCTAAAACATTATTTCTCCCTCTCTTAATTCCCATAATAACTCTAATACTTTACTACAGATTATTCTCAGTCATAACCATCAATACCCTTTAAAATCCACATTTCTCTCTCTTTATAATCCATCTCTTTCTCTCTCTCTCCTCTAACATGTTCTTTTTAAGTCACCACATCCTGCAAGCCCCCTACCTCATTCTTCTGTTACTCATTCACTTATACCAAGCTACCTCTTATTCCTCCCATGCCTGTCCAATACTACCAACAAAAACTACCTCCAAATATACTCTCCCATGCCCTCAATCTTCCTTTCATTTCCACTCTATCTCCCCTTTCCTCATTCAATCCAACCCTCTGCAGCTATTCCACCCAAAAATCGTCTCCTCTAAACCCAAGGTAGTGTCTTCTACTCCTATCTATGATCTTCCCAAACCTACATCTTGCAAACCAAAATGCCAAAAGGATGTCTCCTTCTACAAACTAATCCAAGCAGGTGACATCCATCGTAACCCTGGTCCCATAACCTGTAACAACTCGACCAATCCCACATCTTTTTCCACCCTTCATAATACCCTAAATATCTTTACAATAAATGCACAGAGTCTTAGCAATAAATCTCATATATTCCACACCTGGTTAAGCCATAACCAACCTGACATCCTAGTCATATCTGAAACCTGGCTCAAACTCTCTATCTCTGATTCAGAGATCCTGCTCCCAAGATTTCATATTCTCAGAAATGACTGAGTAAATAAAAAAGGTCACGGCACTGCCCTAGTCTATTCGAATCAGCTCACTTTAATTCCCCTCCAAATTCCAATCCCCCAATTCCAGAACACTGAACTAACCACTGGACTATTAAAATTAAACAAGCAGAAAAATATTTGCTTCATTGCCCTCTATATCTCTCCAGGTAATAATATATCAATGCGTGAAGAAATTCTCCTATGGGCTTCCACAAAAATCAATTATGAGACTTACATCTTAGGAGATATAAATATTGATTGGAATAAACTCAATTGCCCCTCTCCCTCCCTAGCCATCAACCTCTACAATTTCACTCAGACAATCCTCTCTATCACCCAACCAAACAAAACTAATCCCCCAGGATCCACCTTAGACTGGATCCTAGTCTCTAATCCTAGTAAAATAACCAACTCTGGTACAATCCCTGATACCTTTAGTAACCATCTCCCATCCTTCATTCATCACTCCACTAGCTCTTCCCCATAACAGCATCAATTTATCCTAACTTGCAACCTTTGCAACTTCAAACCCACTACTTTCTCAAATATATTCAAACAAATGAATTGGCATATTCTAAACTCCCTCCCCCTCGATAAAGCTATGGGCCATTTCAACACTGTCTTCCTTGACACTTTAAACTCCATAGCCCCCCTAAGAAATAAAAGGATCAAACATAACACAGCTCCATGGCTTTCCAAAGAGACCAAACAAATTATGCATCAAAGGGATAAACTATGGAAACTTCACCAAAAAAACAATCTACCCAATGCTTCTCTTCACTATAAATAGCTCCACAACCTTGCAAAACAGCTAATCAACAAGGATGAAAAAGCTACTATACTAAGCTCCAGTCAAATAACTATAATAATCCAAAACAATTCTGGAAGTCTATAAACTCACTTCTCCATCCTGGCTCAAAAACTAATCCCTGTCCCAACCCAAGTAAAACTGACCTTGAACTAGGCTTTGAATTCAATTCTTTCTTCATCGAAAACATCTCTGCCCTCACAAAATCTTTTCCCAGCAATAACACAGCTAACCCTCACCTGCCCCCCCAAACCCACCAAACTACCTTCCAACTCTGTTTGAGCTTAAACCTGTCTCCACAACTCTCATACAAAAACTCCTATCGAAACTCAAGCCCTGCTCTAATGCACCCGACAACATCTCCTCATCCTATCTAAAACTTGCCACAGATGGTATTGCTCTCCCAATCAGTATCATTATAAACAGATCAATAAAAGAATCCTATGTTCCCAATCTCTGGTGCTCAGCCTTCATTCTGCCTCTCCATAAGAGAGGAAAAAATACCAGCATCTTAAACTTCCACCCTATTGCCTTACTCTCCCCATATCTAAAATCCTTGAAAAGTGCATCCACCTCCAACTTATGCCATTCCTGACCCAAAATAACCTCCTCACACCAACTCAGCATGGCTTCCGCCCTAGCCACAGCACCATAACTGCCCTAATCTCTTTCTTAGATACTGTCAATCAAGCTCGGGATTCAAGGCAGCTAGTTTCTACTGTTCTTCTTGATCTGTCCAAGGCTTTTGACACTATCTCCCACAACTATCTTCTCTGTCATCTCTCTAACCTTCACATCTCACCTAAAACTCTATCCTGGTTCTCCAGCTATCAGACAGATCTCAGGCTATCAAATGGAAAACCACCATCTCTTCCTTCTTACCCACCCCTACTGGTGTCCCACAGGGATCCATCCTCGGACCTATGCTATTCAACATCTTCATCAATAACTTTCACACTGCTATTCCTGACATGAAAATCATTCAATAAGCGGATGACTCAACCCTAGTCTGCTCTCCCTCAAACCTCCCTGAATTGCTGTCAAAAAACCAAACAGCCTTCTCAAAAACTGAAAACTGGATGCACCAAAACCACCTCTCCCTTAATGCTAACAAATCCAAGATTCTTATATTCCCACCAACTAAGAAGCACTCCTTCAATAAAAACGCCTTCAAAATCCTTAGCCAAACAAACACACCTATAGAAGTCAGCATAATTGTTGATGAACACCTAAAGTTCGATATACATGTACAACAAAACATAAAACGCCACCAAAAGCTAGGTATGTTATATAGGAACAATCACTTTCTCTCCAACACAACTAGGCATACCCTGGCCACTACTTTTCTTCTTCCTTCCTTACTATATGGTGCTCCTCTCCTAACCAACCTGTCCTCCTCTACTACCTCAAATCCTTCCTTACTATATGGTGCTCCTCTCCTAACCAAACTGTCTTCCCCTATTACCTCAAATCCATCCTTACTATATGGTGCTCCTCTCCTAACCAACCTGTCCTTCTCTACTACCTCAAATCCATCCTTACTATATGGTGCTCCTCTCCTAAATAACCTGTCCTTCTCTACTACCTCAAATCCTTCCTTACTATATGGTGCTCCTCTCCTAACCAACCTGTCTTCCTCTACTACCTCAAAACTAGAAAGCCGCTACAATAAAATCTCTAAATTTGCCTTCAAATCCAAAAATTCCACTCATCACTGCCTTACCCTACTAGCCCTGAACTGGCTAGAACTACCAAACTATCTAGATTACCTACAACTCTCTATAGCACACACACTCGTTTTTCAGCCTACAAAATGCCCCGCTCTAACTAATATCCTTCCACCTTATATTCCCAATAGAGCCCTTAGATTTGAGCATCAGAACTTAATTGCTATCCATAAACCTAAACATCCTACTGGCCAACTGCTCCTCTACTATGCTCTTGGCAAAAAATGGAATTCCCTTCCTTCCTCACTAAGAACCACCCCAAACTCTGAAAATTTCAAGGCCCTGCTTTATACACACCTGTCTACCAAACAGAAATGCCCCTGCCCCCTCCCTACTTAATCTTTGATCACTTCAAGCATAAGAGTCTCCCATACTGACACATAAGCCCTGTATTCCTCCTACAGACATATTCTTACAGCTCTATCAAATTGCCCTGCAATCTCCTGCAGCTATATCCCACTACTTAATTCCACTACTCCTACAGCTATACCTGCTCAACAATACTTGTAAATATTGTAAATAGAGAGTACTCCTTTCTTCTCCAATATGTGCACATAAGGCACCTCCACTATATCTCAATTCCTGTAACTTCTCAGTACATGTAAATATCTATACAACCTTAACACTCAATTTCAAAGAATTACTGCTTACCTATGATAATGTAAAAAAGCTTAATTCTAATCAGTTCTATAAGAATTATAATCTGGTACTGTCTTGTATTCCTTGTAATCATATTTATAAACTGTTTAATTCATTCTAAAACCTTGCTTGTGTTTTTTGTAAATCCTGTATGTAATCTGATTTAATGCATTCTCGGAGCTTTTCTCCGCGAGCCTCCACTGAAAATGGGCCATGTTGACCCAGTAGACTTCCCCGTTAATCAAACTGGAATAAATAAATAAATAAATATATATATATATATATATATATATATATATATATATATATATATATATATATATATATATATATATAGGTCTTCTTTCAAATCCTGACTCCCATATGATCGACTGTTAAAATCCCAAGACGAAAATCATGAAACTGCAGAAACCCAAACATATAATTTTTACCAGGTTAAGTTAACAATTGATCAACATGCCCTTTTTTCCACTGTAGTCTGATACTGGAGTTGGCATAAATAATTTGGGGGGTTGGGGGGGGGCATAGCCCCCTTCCTAGGTGGGTTTTACTTACCTTGGCATGAGTTCTGTTTACTAACAGAGCACATGATGGTATTTCACACATGCACACTTTGTGGAAGAGCAGACAGGTCAGTGAGCTAAATAATATCTCTATCTATCTATCTATCTATCTATCTATCTATCTATATGTGTTTGTGTGAAAAATAGAAATATGAATAATGTAGTAATAATATCAACCATATCATGTAGCAATAAAAAAGAAATAGGGCATGAAAGTTTTAACTGAGCATTCACAGTAAAATTGACTATGCATGTATCTTTGGTCTATGCTGTTGCTTTGGAGTCTTTGTGAATGGTATTTTTGCATTCTCAGGGTGGGAGGAAATGATGCATTTTTTTATGTATCTGAGTAGATATGAGCAGTCTGTTTCTTACAGGGATTAATATTATATATATATATATATATATATATATATATATATACACACACACACACACACACACACACACACACACACACACACACACACACACACACACACATCTAGCTATAAGCGTATGTGGATTTATCAGAATGCAAAACCATTGACACTGTAATCGATGCTGGTATTTTGAAAATCAGCATGATGAATAAATGACAAAACAAAAAAAAAAAAAGATTACATAAAGAAACAATTCCATTTGTGTTCTAATCAGAAAACCCAATCATGCATCTAGGTTAAGGTTAGCAGGCATTCCCCTGCACAATCTTGCTGAGGCCTGCTAACCATAGCCCTGTCTTTAATTCTGCACCTTGCCTTATAAAAACTCATTCTATGACACTACCACTACACAAGACATGGACACGCTTACACACACACACACACACACACACACACACACACACACACACACACACACACACACACACACACGCACACACATGAGAGCAAACACCTATCCTCTTACTTACCCCTTTCTCTAACCCTAACCTGCATGCACTGACATGGACACTCATACCTGCTAATGCCTAAACTTCAGAATATCTGAAGGTTTTGCATTAGTTTCCCAAACCCACACATATCCTTCTTGTATGCATTTGATGTTCCATTCATCTGAAATGCTCAAATTTTGATGAACAGAGCACTTGATGGTATTTCACACTTGCACACTTTGTGGACGAGTAGACAGGTCAGTGAACTGAATAATATCTCTAAGTCTATCTATCTATCTATCTATCTATCTATCTATCTATCTATCTATCTATCTATCTTTCTATCTGTCTCTCTATCTATCTATCTATCTATCTATCTATCTATCTATCTATCTATATGTGTTTGTGTGCAAAATAGAAATATGAATACTGTAGTAATAATATTAACCATATCATATAGCAATAAGAAAGAAATAGGGCATGAAAGTTTTAATTCTGGGCATTCAAAGTAAAATTGACTACTCGTGTATCTTTAGCTTATGCTGTTGTTTTGGAGTTTATTTAGTTTATCAGGTTTATTACACCTATTAATACCCTGAGTACCAACTTGTTAAAGGCTCATTTTGTTGAACTGACCTCAATGGGATAACTGACTGAGGAAAAAAAATAAAAATAAGCATTTTGTGCAAGTAGGAAGACCCCGTTGACATGCTTCAATATGGAGAATAACCCCCTAATGGATATATACAATCTCTACAGCTGTACATATATGAAAAGATAAATTTACAGTACTAAACAATCATTGCTAGCATGCAGATAGAAACCACACTGACACTAACTTGTGAATGGGGACCATAGCACCAGGGAGCTGAACTCAGGGAAAAGTAACCTCATCCATTTGGAATATAGTGAAGTGTTGTGAAACCTGCTATATTCTTGGTGTCACACTCTGCAGAAGAGAAGGCAGAATAGAATGCGCTTTATGTTTGATTCTGAAAATGGATGTTCATAGGTTCATAGGTGTGTACTAGGCTAATGGTCCTGGAGCCTTTACAAGCGTAGCCCATAGGATTATCCTGGCATCATGCCACCTGACCTTAGTTCCCAGTGCCTCTCTCGAGTAAAACCACTGGAGTGATCAGTGGGGTGAATTTTCTATTTCCCATCCACTCATCAAGATTTCTCTTGAAGAGGACCAGTGAGGTGCTATGCTTGACTTGTATGGGAAGTCTGTTCCATAGCATGGGCAGTCACTGGGTTATGAACCTGTCCCTCCAGCATGTTATATTGATGGTGGTAATGAGGTTGAGGTCTCTGGAGAATGTAGTGCGGAGGGATTGTGATTTTTTTAGATGTAGCATTTCTAACAGAGCTGGGTCAGACATGGTTTTGTAAGTCAAGCAGAGATCACCTCTAAGTAGGCGATATGAGACAGAGAATAGTTGGAGTTTTTTGAGTCTGTCCATATAGGACAAATGTTTAAGGCCTAGGATCCTCTTTGTGAGGTACTTTTGTGGCCTCTCCAGTTAGTGAGGTACATGCCAAATGGAGCATTGTACTTAATGATTGGCCTAATGAGGGAAGGGTAGAGGGGGACAATGACCTCTTTCTTCCTGGATGCAAAACCCTTAGTAATGAGATGTGCCACATAGAAGTAATTTCTGACCACAGTGCCATTGTGGTGGTCAAAAGAGAGATTGCTGTTAACCTGTATTCCCAGATCTCTTATAATACCTTCTGTGTTCAGTGGACTACCATCGGAACTGGGTTTTTCCCAAAGGGGATGATGACACATTTTTTGGCATTGAGCTTAAGGCTATGGTTCTGACACCAGTCGTTGGTCTCAGTGAGGTCTTTCTGTAGGATGTCAACATGACTTGTGGAATTAATAAAAGCTCCCAACTTGCAATCATTCATTGGTTCATAGGTAGGTACTAGGCTATCAGTCTGAGGGCATGTGTAAGCCTAACCAACAAGGTTCCCTGGCTTACACTACCCAAGAAAGTTATTTTCCTGTGCCACTGTCGAGCAGAGACACAGAAGTGATCCTCGGGGTGTATTTCCTATTTACCCATCCACTCATCGAGATTTTTCTTGAAAAGTTCTAATGAAGAACTTTGCTTGACATAGATGGCTAGCCTGTTCCAGAGTATGGGAAGTCTCTGGGACAGGAATCTATCCCTCCAGCATGTCTTGTTTATTGTGGTGACAAGGTTCAGGTCCCTAGACCATGTAGCTTGGAGGGATTGGGATTTCTTTAGGTGTAGCATGTCCAACAGCTCTGGGTTTGACAAAGCTTAATATATTAGGCAGAGATCACCTCAGAGTAGGCGATATGCTACAGAGTAAAGCTGGAGTTTTTTGAGACGGTCAGTGTAGGGCATCTGTTTGAGGCCAGTAATCCTCTTTGTGAGGTACTTCTGTGGCCTTTCGAGCTGCTGCAGATGTCTTGTGCGGTACATTCCAAAAGGGACATTGTACTCTATAATGGGTCTAATGAGTGTCGAGTAGATGGGAACAATGACCTCTTTTTTCCTGGATGATAACCCTTTTATGATGAGGTGTGCCACGTAGAAGGACTTCCTGACTACTGTGGCAATTTGACTATCAAAGGAGAGACTACTATCCACCTGGGTCCCAAAGTCTCTTATCACACATTTGGTGTTAAGTAGACTGCTGTCTATGTAGTAGTTCATGGGTACAGAGTTTTTACCAAAGGGGATGACAATGCACTTTTTGGCATTGAGCTTGAGGCCATGGCTCTGACACCAGGCATCTGTCTCAGTGAGGCCCTTCTGTAGAATTTCTACATCATTTGGGGACCTGACTATGGTTCCTAGTTTGCAGTCATCTGCAAACTTCGTTAGCCAAAGGCCTTCTGTGTTAGCCTGTACTTCAGAGAAGTAGATACCAAACAGGAGAGGTCCCAGGACTGAACCCTGTGGTACTCCACTTGTCACTGGTTTGAGGTCAGATTTGGAGTGTGCAACTTTTACATTGTGGGTTCTGTCAGTGAGCCAGTTGGCAACCCATCTTGTGACGTAGGGATTTATACCTAGTTTAGTGAATTTAGCTATAATTGCAGAATGGGGGGTGGTCGATCAGGTTCAGGAGGCATGATCTGCCTTTCACAAACCTGAACTGGGTGGGATCCAGAGTTTGGAGGTTACCGATGTCTTTGTTTATGAGTTCCATGATGATATGTTCCATGGCCTTGTAGACCAGACTCGTCATGCTAATAGGGCGATAGTTCCCGGCATCAGTGGTGGCTCCCCCTTTGTGGAGTGGGATAACTGTTGCTGTACGCCATTCAGTGGGCACAAAGCCTGATTTGAGGCTATGACTGAACATGGTGCTTAGGTGGGGAGCCAGTTCGTTCTGAAGTTCATGCAAAATGCAGCCTGGGATGTTGTCCGGTCCCATTGATGTTGTGTTTTTGGCTTTAGAGAGTGCAGCTTTTACCTGCGTAGTTGTGATTACAGGAACTCTGCATTCTTCCTGTATAGATATGGGCCATTTAGGGGGGGGGGGTAAAGTTAGCACTGAACCTATCTGCCAGAATGTTGGCAACATCAGTTGGTTCTGTAATTTTCGTGCCGTTGTGCTGTAACTCAGAGCAGATCTGGGTGTTGCCATTGAGATTCTTGACATAGCTATAGAATGCTTTGTGGTTGTCTTTAGAATCAGTGGCGATTTTGTTTTCGTAGCTAGCTTTGGAGGATCTTATAAGGGATCTCAGCTTCTTACTGAGGCTGACCAGGGAGCTCCTCCACTTATGGGATTTTGCTCTCTTTTGCAACAATTTATTCCTTCTGTTGTATAATTTGTTTATGGCAGGGGACCACCAGATTGGCTTCCTTTTTTTGGAGGATAGCGTCTCGGTTCTTTTTGGGATAGCATGATCCATGCACTCGTGTTAGTGCTTATAGAGTGCATTTGTGTAGGATTCAGCAGTCGTAACTGTATTGTCCATCTGCATGGGTGTCATGATGTTCACCACTTCTGTCTTAAGAAGCATGAAGTTGGCTTTGGAGAAATTTTTCACCGTGGTTTCCTTAATGGGGGGTGGGAGCGGGATGTGGATATCAAGGGTGATTAGCTTATGGTCGGATCGGACCAACAAGGAGTTGACTTCAGGTGTGTAAACACCGGTCACTTATGTTAGTAATGACTAGGTCTAGGATATTGTTGCCCCTGGTGGGGGTGTGGATAAGTTGATCCAGGGCATTGGAGTTTATGAATTCCAGAAAGTGTTGTGTGAAAGAGTTGGTACACGAGTAGTTTTCCCATTTAATGGTGAGGTAGTTGAAATCGCCCATTATTAGGGTGTTTGGTTGAGCCCTAATATTTACCAGTACATCAAGAAAAGAGGATTGGGAATCTTGGGGCATGGTGAGGGATCTGTAGCAAGCTACAATTTGGATTGCAGTTTTGCCCAGAGTTAGTTGCACTTGGATAACCTCGGATGCATTATGCTGAGCAACTAGCCTGGAGGAGTGGATATCCTTAATGAATATGGATGCACCTCCTCCTTTGGTGTTCCGGTCCAGGTTACATGGCCGAAAAGTCTGGTATGAGTTATAGCCTGGTAGTGCAGGGGTGCTCTCTGGAGCCTTGAACCAGGTCTCAGTCACTGCACAGATATCAATGTTCTCCATTTTTAGGAGTGCCTTGAGTGAGTGCATTTTGAGATTTAGACTTCTAGCATTGAGTAGCATTACCCTTAGTTTTTGCTTGCCTGTTCCTGTTACGGTGGTGAATTTGTCATTTGAACCTTGCCTAAAAAAGGCACTATAGGGGCGGCAAGAGCTTTAGCCAGTATCCGGAATCCTAGGGGCGACAGGTGCAGGCCATCTCTGGCAAAGTATCTTGGCCTGTCAACCATGTCATCCCAAGCAGACAGATACTGGATCCCCCTAGAATGACACCAGAAGCTCAGCCAGTTGTTGAAGTCAATCATTTTGTCCTTGTACTGTGGTATCATTCTGGGCGATGGCAGAATGCTACTCTGGGCTAGGGTCATACCTGTACATGTACAGCTACTATTCTTCACCTGAGTCATTGCTCCCCACACTGTGGGTGGCAAAATCTGCAATGAGTGCCATTTTTATATTCAGAAACCCTATCAAATACAACATTTTCCAAAACAAAATCATTAGTGAAATCAATCATTGAATAGACTATGCAGATAATTGTCTTTGCTCCATTTAAACAAAAAACAACAAAAGTAACAAAAGGGTGTGAAACAAAAGGAAGAAAACAAGGCTGCATTTTATGTAAGACCTTAAGCAGCAAGAAGTATTAATCAAATGTATTTCCTCTATTGTAACGCATTAGGCCCTTCTAAAGAATATAATTTGCTGTGTTGTTACTGGATGCAAAACATGGAACATTTGTATTCCTCGCGGATATCTTTGTGAATGGTATTTTTGCATTCTCAGGGTTGGGAGGAAGTGATGCATTTTTTATGTATCTGAGTGGATATGAGCAGTCTGTTTCTTACAGAGATTAATATTATAGTGTAACATTAAATTGCAATAGCATATAAGTTTGACAGATGTAGACAATAACAGAACATCAGCAGGCCTTGAGGTAAATAAAGCATGACTTCCACTGCTGTTAGGTCACTCATTTATAAAAGTAATTTTTAGCAGACATTATATTTCTATCATACAATAATTGTATAAAGTCATGCTAAACTTCCATCACCCTGCAGTGTAATAATAAAAATGAAATTATCAAATGTTGTAAAGGGACAGCAAGTTCTGCAGAGCAGAAACTATGTTACATGTTGTGCACGTGACATTTGAGAAGTCAAGGCCTACAGTGTACTCAGAGGGCCTAAGGAGAATGTGACTTTACTACTTGGAATGATGTGGAATTCATCTCCAGTGTCTCCTGCTAGGACAGACCATGACATTTGCAATGTTATATGTGGATGTATGGAAGAAATTATGTTGCCAAGTACAGCATGCAAATGTCAAAATAATGCCTACTACAGCAAGTCTTAACATACTGGAGAAAGACTGCAGGCTGTCAAAAAATCTCTGCAAGCCTGTCAAATGAAATTTCATTCCGAAAGGCAGGGAGAATAGAAGTATTGTGATAAGGAGACACGCTTGTCATAGGAAGTTGAGGCATGCTAATTTTCTAGGGAAAAATCATATTTAGACTTTCAGTTTTATACAGATGATTTATTTTATTCCAAAGATGTTTTTTATAGTCTGAACTAAGCTTGCTATATTCCATTCATCATGCAGCTTCGAAAATGTTAGCCAGCCACCTCAGTTTGTGTTCAATAAACATTTATCATTGGTAGTTTTTGCTGCTTAAACTTTAATGAAAATATGCTTTAGTTAAATGAATTCTTATTTTCTTCTGAGTAATGCAGTGATGGCTAAAAGAAGACATGTCATAAATAATATGACATTTTTTTTTTTTGGATACAGCTTTGGCAGAGTAGCTAAAGAGAGACGAGATCTCCTGCAGTCATAACATCTGTTTTATTTTTTGTTGTTGAATGCCCGTATAGTATGAGTTCTACATTTCAAACTTGGATATCTTCACAGAGTGTCCTCCCTGTTTCTGAAGACAAAGCAAATAGTACAGCACTCCCTTAGAATACAACAGTCTTAACATACATAACAGCAAATCCATGCTGCCTCTGCAGTGGTAGGGTTATTTACACACAAACAAACTCACACACACACACACACACACACACACACACACACACACACACACACACACACACACACACACACACACACACACACACACACACACACACACACTTACTCAGACACAGATTCAAGCACACACATATTACGCATCTATATCAGAATAGAGAATGCTAAAAATAGCGAGGGCTCTTCTATCAAACTGTAAAGTTCAAAACCCAAAAATGTCGAGGTCACGGATCAGCAAATTTTTTTCCAGGGAAAAAATTTGCTGATCTAAAATATATATATATATATATATATATATATATATATATATATATATATATATATACATATATATATATATATATATATATATATATATATATATATATATATATATATACAAACAAAATAAAGTGGGGGGGCTTCACTCCCCACACCCCCTCAACTTAAATAAACCAACTCCGAGATCGCACCACAGTGGAGAAAACAGCAAAGTCCCAAGAATGGCCCAGTGATTTTTTTCCCTAGGAAAAAAAAAAATCTCTGTTCCGTGACTTCTACTTTCTCAGCTTTCAAACTTTACAGTTCGACAGAAGAGTGTTCGCTATTTTCAGCGTTCACTCGTCTGATAGGAGTCCAATATTACTACACATATGCACACTTAGGCACATGCACATGCACACACTTACACACACGTGCGCATGCAAACACAATGTGTGTTTCCTGTCACACACACATAAATACACACTCACTCAGACACAAACTCAAGCACACACATATTACTACACATATGCACACTTAGACACTTACACACATGTGTGCATGCAAACAAAATGTGTATTTCTTGTAACACATTAAGTTTTTAAAACTGAAGTTTAATGCCATTATCCTGTGGTCAGTTTACTTCTTTGTATAATTTTTTTGACTAATTCAACATTTTCAATTATTTATGCTAAATTAGGTAAATATATGATAATGAATAGGTGAGATACATGACAACTTGCCAAAGGGCCTCTTCTGTCTTTATTTCATATGCTATGCAGCACGTATGTGTATATGTGTCTCTATGTTCAGGTCTGTCTGTCTCTGCATTTGCCTCTGTCTGCAACTCACATATTAATTTATTTCTCTGTATTTATGTGTCTATTTTAATATGCATGCATATTAACTCCTTCCCTGTGTTCGAGCACAACAATGCACTCACTTTTCCCATACTCTCTAACACACACACACACACACACACACACACACACGCACACACACGCACACACACACACACACACACACACACACACACACACACACACACACACACACACACACACACACACACACTCACAGACACGCACACAGCCATGCGTACATGCATGTGAGTGCATATGCATAAATATAGAGATAAAGGCAGTCTGGATGAAGGCAACTGAAATGTTGCAGGGTGTTCAACAGGAACATAACAGAACCAAGAGGCTATAGTAGCTCAGAATATATAAATAAAAGGAAAGGAATGAGAAAATAACACAATAGATACACTTTGGAATACCAGAGAAACCTACAGAGAAGAGAGTACACCATGTTCTAAAATGTGAAAGAACATGAAAGGTCAGTCTAAATATAATGCATAACACGTGTATGTATTTATTTATTTATTTATTTTTGGTAACAAAAAAGAAACCTTTATGGAGAAGTAGGAGGCTCAGAACAAAAAGTATGTGGAATTCATGGATGCATGTCTCACATAAAAAGTTCTCTGGAGAGCAGACGTAGTTTCTTCTTTGGCTTTAATTTTATGACACCTATTATCCACCACAAGAAGCATTTCTTGAATCAGTTTCAGTAGTTTTATGTCTCGTTTGTCTCACAGACATTTGCATACTTCATTTGTAGACCTTTTCCTATATTTGATTTCATGCATCTTCAGGATTACTGCCAAAACCAGTTTCTGTAGCGGGTTCAGACACCTAGGCAGTGAGACGTTTCCCTGTGGTACATTTGACTAGGGACACATGGCTGAAGTGACATTCAGCTGCAGAGAAATATGGCTGTTTGCAAATTCCTTGTGGGCAAAGAGAAGTACAGCCTGCCATGTTCACAGCTTTAATAACCAAATGAATGGTGGCAGAAGAAGTAATGTGTTGTGCTCAGTGTACAGTACATACTTATGTAACTACAACATGTAGAAGTGTGCTACAGCATGTAGGAAATCCTGCAGGATACTGCAGTCATATTTATGCTCCAGTATGTGTTTTAGGTAATGTTCCCTAGACACTGTGAAGGGGATAGTGGTCCACACACTCCAACTATAAAGGCACTGCACATTGTGCATTACATTTTTACTGCCACTTACATGCCCTCTGGAAAGCCTGTTGCTGATGCCTGTCATATTGCCTGGTGTCTCATGTTTTCTTGGGGACCATGGACATTGTTTTCCCCCTGTGTATTTGGTTACTGATGTTGTGGGCATGGCGGCGTATGTTTCTTTTTGCCAACAGGGAATTTGCAAACAGTCATATTTCTCTGCAGCTGAATGTCTCTTCAGGCATGTGTCCCCAGTCAAGTGTACCACAGGGAAATATCTCGCTGCCTAGGCACCTGAACCTGTTTGAGCATAACTAGACACATTTGGAGTATAAGGAGCAGATATACTACATGTTTATATTGGCTCCAATATTATAACTTTCATCAATTTTAAACAGGCTCCTGTTTATACATTTTTCCTAGGGTTTACAGACCTGAGTGAATATCACTGCTGTGAGCATGAGCAACTGTTTTTTTTTTTCCCTCTAGATTTTTCATGGATGTTTTTATGCATTTCTGAGTGTATTTTATTTTAAAATTCTATAATAGATTTGTCTTTTGAGATGAATTGACTTACGTACATATAGATAGTCTCAAGACTGTGATAAATGTTTACATAGGATGTGTTTTTGTACTACATGTTCTTAAATAATATGTATTGTTTTTATCCCAACCAAATGTAGTATTATGTATTGTTATTTCATTTTAAACTTTTAGTTGCTTTACCCACTTGCCACACAAACCTGAAGAAGTTCTAACAGACAAAAGCAATCTATTTTAAAAATGTTTCTGAATCTTGGTAGCAGGACTGGCTTTAGGTTAACTGGTGACCTAGGCAAAAGGGCTACACAGAGCCCATCCCAACACCACCCGGTGCCCCCATCCTGGTCTACCTACACCATCCAGATTACTTTTTTCTTCCTTTTTCTTACAGTTTATCCTACGCTTCTGTTTTTATTTGCTGTACTCATTCAACATATTTTAAAGAAACCACTTCTTTACTACAAAAATACAAACAAATAAATACTGAAAAAGCACACCTACTAGACCGGTGCCCTAGGTGGCCGCCGATTTGGCCTATGCCTAAGGCCGGCTATGGTTGTTAGAAAAGATTTCTATGGAATTTTGAAGACTTATGTTAAATTTTTCTTTTTTGATACTATAATGAATGCTTTCAGGAAGTTTTAGCAATTGTTAATGTATAATTTTTAGTTTAATTTTTAGATTAGTTTAGTTTAACATATCTTGGATTCCCAGAACTTGAAGTAGGGCAGCAATATGTCAAATATCCCACTGATGTATGGAAGAAGGGGCATTTAGCAAGTAAACATGCTGTCTTTTACAACACAGCTACCCTAGTAAGCCACTCCCATGCTTTTAAACAGGTATATAAATGGAGTGGTGAACTTCTCTACTTTATTCTGTTTTTTCAGCTAGTATTTGGATCTCGTTTGTGTGTTTTTAATAAAGAAGATTCGCCTTGAACCAGCTTGTGCTTCCCTGCTTTCATTAGTGGATTTATACTTTGGAAAGTTCTAAAGAAAGTGTTTCGACCACCTGCTATTAGTTTGGATATTCACAGTACGGTTTTTATTAGGTGCCTGAACCCAAGGGAATCTTAGATCTTCCGCACAGAGAAGTTTCCTCATTATCTGTTTTTGGACCCTGTATATTGACGTACTGGGTTTGTGAGACTTTGTTTGGGTAAGAAAAGCTTGGATAAGAAAAGGTTACCTTGGGGTTTGAGACTCAACAACAACAAAAAAAATATGGAAAAATATGGAAGATTTGCTATTGAAGGAAATGGAATGACATCTTGGAAGATGCCAGCTACAGACTAAGTCATCTACTTCTGAAAAACAACTTAACTACAGAGGAAGCAACTAAAACTTTAATCACAGAACTGGAAATAACTTTTGAGAAAGAGAATGAGAATGCCGATGACCTTGAGGCAAAATTCATAGTTCTGAAACCGAGAATGAAAGGGTATGAGCAATCCACAAAGGAACGTAAGATCATTAAGATGAAGAGAGATCAGTAGGACGTAAGATCATTAAGATGAAAAGAGATCAGCAGGACAAGGATGACCCTGAGAGGCTTAGCAAGGTAAAAATAGTAACAGGAGAACCAACAACAGTCAGGGTTCAAACTTTTATAGCATTTACAACAGGGGAAATAGAATCAATTACCACCATGGCAGCAGATCTCATCGGGATTTTTGCAATGGAGATCACTGCACAGAACCAGACAGGGGTGCTGCACAAGAACAACAGAAAGCTCCACCACCACTATCACAATCACCCCTGGCCACCAGCACACATCTGAGACCTTGTTTGGAACAGATGGAGTCAGATCAGAAGGGAGACCAAAGCAACAGAATGGACCAGAATCACCAGAGGGATCTAATGGAAGAATGGCAGAATTGACAGGACAACTGAGACCACCACCAAGTCCTTTTCACATTACTCTGTATTATATAGACTTCTTAGGGAAGACTTATGCCTGGCTTACAGAGCAATCTCAGACCCGAACCTAATGAGCTTGCTGCATTACCATAAATCAAATGGGACTTTGGCCATCTGTTCCAGGGACCTAAATATGGCCTGTGACTTAAAAGAGAAAATGCTAGTGGGACAGATTTATCTCCCAGCAATTGCTACATCTTTGAAACAGGCTACCTATTCATGTGAAAAAGAGCACCCCTATGAACCTGGATGAGTGGATGGAGCACCATAAATTCTTACCAGGAATAGCGCCGACAACCCTCCTGGACATGGGCAGTCATTACTAAATGCAATCTTGGGCATTAACTAATATTTCTATGGAATTACATTGAGATGAAATGGCTAGGCTTGAAATGACCTCCAGGTTGATAGCCTAGTAATCTCCTATGATCCTAGGATCCCATGAGCTTACTACAATCAGCAGCAGTACCACTATCAAGACCCACATCATCAGGAAGAACTTTTTCAGCAAAAGAGACACTAACCACCATACCAATACTAGAACAAACACTAGTACTAGTACCAAGACTAATGCCAGAGCCGCATGGCCAGATCCCTCTTACCAGTATCCCTGTTATCAGAACCGCAACAAGGAATATTACTACAATCCACTGAGGTTCCAGAGGGCACAAGAGGAATTTCAGAGCTCACAAACTACATCCAGAAACCCCAAGGCAACAGAAGGACAAAAAAGTGGACTGCAGTAAGGGAAATGTGGTAGTAAGGCAATCCCAACTTCAGCTCCGATCCCAGGGTGAGACAGAGAAACAAGCCACAGTATTAACTTATCTGCTAATTTAGAACTACTCCAAAAATGAACTGTCTGACATTGACAGAAGTATACTTTCTAAGGGGCTTACCTTTGTACCCAATCGCAAAAGTGATGCAGCCCAGGTAATTATAAACCTCAAGAGTTATGTCAGAAAACTGAATTTAAAAATACAATTCCACTGTATGGCTCAGAATTGTCACTGATGATATAATAAAGAGACCCAGCAGTTATTGCCCCCCCCCCCCCCGCACCAAATGCTAGCTGCATTCAAAGCAAGATGTGAAATAGACATTAGGACATTAGAAAATTGCTACAGAAACCACCAAAGAAAACATACTTTAAGCTCACACATGAAGAGAGAAAAGCATTAATTGAACTGGGGCATGGTAAGTTTAGGCCCGTAATGAAGGTTGATAAGGGAGGGGGAATGTTAGTTACTGATACCATAAATTACAATCTGGGAATAGAGACATAGTGAATTACATGAATTTTTATGGGAATTATACTTTTGAAGGAATAAAGAGCACATAAGGTAACTGGAATACCAGCCTTATGACATTATATGAAGAAGGTCTGAGTACAGAGAATCTGTATGATTATTTATGGATCCAATGCCCCCGTTTACCTAGGTTTTTTTAGAATAACAAAACCTCATAAAAATGATAACCCACCATACAGACCAGTGGTAGCAATCAGGGGATCCCTTATAGAAGCAATAGCCATATACCTACAGTATATTATTTATTGAAAATCCTACCCAAGAAGAACAGATCATATATAAAAGATTCTATGGGCTTTTTGAGAAAAATAGGAAACATTATGTTTGAAGCTGACAGCATCATAGAGTCATTATACACTATGTTTCCTTACAATTACTACATAGAAGCAGCTGTAGATTCTTGTAAAAGACACCATAATGGCACACAAGCACATCTAGAAAAGTTAAGTAAGCTCATTAATTTGGTACTGGGTTTTAACTTCTTTACTTTCAAAAAAAAACATTACAAGCAAAAGACTGGAATAGCTATGGGTGCGGTAATGGCTTCCAGCATAGCCAACATAGACCTGAGCAAGTGGGAGCAGGATTTTGTGTTCACCAGCAGAAAGTTTATACAGCACATCTCATGTTATCATTGTTTCTTTGACAATATATTTATTGTATGGAAAGGCAACACTTTACAGCTAGAAGAGTTTGTCAGGTTAGTCTAGCTACTACTTACCTGCATTTCACCTCCTCCTCCTCCCACAGCTCCAGCTCAACCACATTCTTAGACATGCTAATTTCCTAGGACATTAACAACAGCAGAATTTCTACCGATCTTTACTGAATATTGATAAGATTGATCCTTTTATTTCACAATAAAAGTGTACATTCCATCAAGGCAAAATATAATGTGGTTAAGTCCCGGGATACGGGTAACCAGAATAATCAAAAAGATGGAACCTTTTCTAAGAAAACTTAACAATTTAGAAAATGATTTCTTAGCAAGGGGTTAAGAGAACCAAATGTTAAGAAACATTTTTAAACCAATCATCAGACTTAAAAATATCAATGCGCCCACGCTAAACTGACCCATTGGAAGAATTTTTTAAGAAATCTATGGACAATAAATCAAAAGACAGCTGCATACTGACATATACTGCGAATTGTCATTGTATCAAGATTATTATCAAGGAGAACTGAGCCATAACAACAGAAAGCCTTTATCTTATAGATATTTTGTGTGAAGCTCCGACTTTGTATATAGGAAGGCTGGAAATATTAGGAGCTCTGTAGAAGGAAAACCTAAACCACAGGAAAGGAACATGAAAAAATGTGAAACAAACTGTTCATTTTGCACCTACATTCAAGACAGAAATTCTTTTTATTGCCCATATTTAAAGAAACATTAAGACTAATGCAGGTGGAGACTGGAACTCTACATAAGTTGTTTACAGGGCTAGTTACAATGTATGTGATGCATTTTATATGGGAAAAACTAAACTGAAATGAAGAATTTTGGATCATCTATCCTAGATCCGGTTTAAATGTAGAAACAATGACCTGGCCAGACACCTTCAACTCCACAGAAGACACAATGAGTTTAAATTTCAAATACTTGATCACATAGACCTCACTGAAATTGAAGGAGACATCCCAAATACTTCGGAAAAAAATTATGTGGTAACTAAGGCTGAACACTTTTTAAAAAGCCTAGACTAAACTATAATTGCATGGTGAAATGTATACTAGAGCTACCCCATTGTTTACAAGACTGAAGGTGTGAACTTTATTTATTTGCAATTATTAACTTTGTAAAAATTTTTTTTTTGGTTTAACAAACAGCAGAGTTAGATTCTGTATAGCACATGCATGATTTTCATGACAGTTTAGCCCTTTTACGTTGTAACTTTTTATTAATGCATAGTGTTTGAGCTTAACTACACACATTTTGATTATTAGGGACAGTTATACTATGGTGAGGATCCATGTAGAGCATAAACAGAGTGTAACCATGTACAAGACCAAGATCATCCCTCTTCAGTGTACACTGTATATTAATGAGGCGCAGCGAGCCTATGTGAGGTTTCATGGCTTGTGCCAGCATTTCTGGCCATGAAACCTTGAAAACCAGCACAGATACCGAGTCTGTGTAAAAGAAAGCACAGATGGTCCACTGTGCCCCCAAATGAACAGTACACATCATCACGTCACGCAGACCATTCCTGTCAGCCTCTTAGACAAAACATCTGGAAAAAGCCATCAATAATCATCACATCATACAGACCATTCCTGTCAGCCTCTTAGGCAAAACAAAGCCATCAACTGGTCTTTCCTAAAAATTATCCCGCTCAGTGATGCTGTTGCTAAATTCAACCACATTTTCCTTGATGTCCTAAAATCTCTTGCTCCAACTCACAAAATCAGAATCAAATCTAATTTTGCACCCTGGCTTTCCAAAGCAACTCATGTTTTGATGCATGAAAGACATGCTCTATGGAAAAATGACAAACCACTAACACTTTCTCCAAGGTTATAAGCAACTCAGAAATCATTTTAAAAACTTAGTATTTTGGATAAATGCCATTATTTCACTAAATTTCAAAGCTCTCACCCAAATGACCCCAAAACATTCTGGAGTACTATCAAACTCCCCGCTCCACACTGGTTCTACTACCATCCCTAATCCTTTCCCCTATCACTCTCCCTCTGAAACTGCAGACTTACTCAACAAGCACTTCATAAACAGCATCTCTAAACTCATACCCTCTGGTAACGCTGTCCATCCCAACTCTTCTATGTCACCCTCACCTCCCCCTAAACCTCTATGCTCCTCTATGTCTCAGCCTTTTACCTTGCAACCTGTTTCTACTAAATATATAAAATCTCTGCTTCTTAAACTAAAAACATGCTCTCCCACCACTGATAAACTTTTTCCGCAATTTATAAAAATTGCTGCTCACTCTATTGTATATCCTGTATCAGTCTTAATTAATCACTCCATTCAGGAATCTACCATACCAGAAATATGGAAATCCTTCTATACCACTCCTCTACACAAAGGTGGTACCTCTGTTGAACCCTCTAACTATAGACCAATTGTTATTCTCTCACCGCTCTCTAAGATTCTTGAAAAATGTATAATGCTCAACTACTGTCCTGTGTCATTCACAAAAATCTCCTCACCCCCCTCGCAACATGGTTTCCACCATAAACACAGTACCTTGACTGCCTTACTATCCTTTACTCAAAAGGTTGCAGAAGTTAGGGACAACAACCTCCTCATCTCCTGTATATTCCTTGATCTCCCTAAAGCCTTCGACACTGTGTCCCATCCCATCCTTCTTAACAAACTCACAGACCTAAACCTCTTTCCTTCTACTCTTGGCTCGTTCTAATCCTATCTTACAGGTAGAAACAAGCTGTTAGATGGCAGCAGGCTTTCTCACCCTTCCTTGCTGTTCAAACAGGAGTACCCCAAGGCTCCATACTTGGACTGCTCCTTTTCAACATTTTTACCAACAACCTATATTCATCCTGCAGTCTTTCATCTGTAATATAATATGCAGATGACTCTACTCTCTTATCTATCTCCAATACTATCTCTGAACTAAACACATTAACACAGAATTCCTTTATCTCTGTTGAAAAATGGCTCAGAAACAATAAACTAGTCATTAACCTTAAGAAAATTCAACTCCTGTTCTTCCTACCTCAGACACTCTCTCACCTTAAATCCAACTTTTCTCTTTCCTTCCTAGATGGCACCACTATCTCCCCTACCTCACACACCAAACTCCTTGGAATAATAACTGATAACCGACTAAATTTTGAGTTGCACATACAATAGGCCATCAAAAAAAAAACACCAAAAGCTTGGACTACTTTATAGGAGCAACAAATTCCTCACTACTGCCACTAAACACACTCTTGCACAGGTATTTCTCTTACCTAGTCTTCTATATGCTTCCCCCATCCTTACCAATATCCAAACTACCCCATTGCAGAATCTGGAACAAACGTACAATAAAATTGCCAGATTTATCCTAAACCAACCACTCTCTTCACATCACTGCCTCTCACTAAACAAGCTTCAGTGGCTGGAATTTCCACACCTTCTCCTACAATCGCAACTCCACACTGCCTTTTCCATACTCAACAACCCCTCTGCCTGCCCTGCTCTCGCCTCCCATGTTACTCTCTACTCCCCCCCAGCCTCTCCGGAGTGCTGATCAGCATCTTCTTTCAGTTTATAAACCCAAAAGGAATATTGGCAAACTACTTTACAAACACTGTCTCACTAAATTGGAACAAACTCCCTCTCCATATTAGATCTAACCTTTCCTTTCCCTGTTTTAAAAAGGAGCTTAAATCCCACCTACTAAACTTGAAATGATGCTGTTGCCTTGACCACACATAGTCTTTGCCTGTCCTACTGTATAACCTGTTGCATCTCCTAACTTTCTCTCTCTGTTAGTAACTTCTGCTTACACTAACCTCCTAAACCCTCAGCTCTACTACTATAGCCCTACTATAGCCCCCCTCCTTTCTCTCCCCTTCCATTCTCCACACTATTTAGCTTTTCTCCCCCCACTTCCTATCAATGTCTATACATTTTCCTTCTTTTGAACAATGATTATCTTTTTGTTTTTACTGTCATATGTAGTAAAATTTAGACCACTGCTATCAGCGCATCCCTTAATGTTCATAATTTTTTTCTTATTTCTTTTTATAATTAATTTCATATTTGCAGTGTTATTTTTAATAGTTTTTTGTCCTGTATGTTTATCTTTGCTTATGTTTTCTGGGGCTCTTTCCCCTTGGGTCTCCACTGAAAATGGATTGCTTACTATCAATGCAATGCAAATAGTTAATAACCTTTTCTTTTTTTACAATTATTTTGTATTGTGATTGTTATTTAATATCTGTATTTTATCACTTTATATTCACTTATGTTTGCTGCGGCTTTTCCCCTCAGTTCTCCACTGAAAATGTTTTTTTTTTTTTTTTTTGCAAACTCAGTTGGACTAACTCGGTTAACAAATGTGAAATAAATGTGAAATAAATAAAAATAAAATAACTAATGGGGTGGTTAAAGGGACAGAAATTATGATACTTTTTAAATATTGCTCTTACAAACTTAGAAAAGTGATAAAACAATGATGTTTGCAGAATGCAGCTCTGCTGCCACCCCCCCTCCCCAAGGAACAGTACACATTGTAAGTCATGCAGACCACTGAATCTCTTAGGGTATGAAATATGGACAAAGACATTAATAATGGGTGTGAAAAGGGGCCATAAATAAGGACACTTTTAAAATATTGCCCTTACAAACTTAGAAAACTTTTTGAACACCAGGTTTGCAGAATGCAGCTTTGCTGCCACAACCAACAATGAACAGTGCACATTGTAAGTCATACAGACCTCTCAACCTCTTAGGGTAAGACATCTAGACAAAGCATGACATAATGCAGGGCCAAAGGGCCAAATATAGGTACACATTAAATATTTCTCTTATAAACATAGAAAGTTGCTAGAATAACAGAATTTGTGTCATCAGGCATTGTCTGAAGGACATGATTTCTGAAACTCAAAGGTATGTCATTATTTAGTCACTTTGATCAACATGGATGTCTATTAGAGCAAGAAATAGGGGCAAGAGCCATAAATAATGAGGGGGCAATTAAGGATGACAAGTGTGGACCATACCTCTCAACCTCTTGCCAATGAAGTCAGGACAAAAAGCATGACATAATGTGAGGACAGAGATGCATGTTAAATATTGGTCTTATAAGCATAAAAAGTTCTTTGAAGAACATAATTTCTGCTAGCTTGCATTGTCTGAACAGCACAAAATCTAGAACTCAAAGGTGTACCATTATTCAGTCACTTTAATCCTCAGATTATACTACGGATTTGTCAGAAAACTATAAAGTTTATGAGGAGCAGGCCAAAAAGAAGAGGAAAAAAGCTGGAAATTCTGTGAAAATCTGGACAGTTGAGAGGTATGCTAGGGATACACTTATTAAATATTGTTCTTACAAACTTAAAAAGTAGAAAGAATGACAAGTTGTGCATTCCCATGATTTGTCAGAAGGGTATAAAGTCTGAGACTCAAATGTCTGTCACTATTTTCTGACTTCAACACTCAATGCTTTAACAATGATTTGCCAGTAAAAAAAAAAACAATTGTATGAGCATCAGAGTGAAATATAAGGCAACATCTGGAAATTTTGAAGAAATATATACAGTTGAGAGGTATGGCTGTACAAATATCTCTCATTCTTTTAGTGCAATACATCTGCATAGAGGCCAACTTAATGAGAGGACAAATAATCAGTAATAGGGGCATATTTGACGTGGATGTCACATTGGAATGTGGAAGAATGTAACAGTCTCAACCTCTTGACAGTGAGAAACGTGGACAAAGCCATAAAAATGGGGGGACAAAAGGTCAGAAATTGGAATAGACTGCCAATATTCCACGTCCAAATGTATAAAGTTGATAGAATATATAGGTTTTACATTACCATGAACTTTCTGAAAAGCATGCACTTTGAAACTCAAATGTCAGTCATTAGTTACTGATTGCACTCTGCAATGACCTGCCATTGATTTCCAGGACAACAACTTTATGAGAAAAAGATCACAAATATGAGACAAAAGATGGACATTTAGCACAGATCAGGACATCTGAGAGGTATGCACCCAAATGTCTGTAATACTAAGTCTCAGCAGTCCTGAGATCATCCCAGTGATATGGAAGAAAGACACATATTTGAAAAGCAAAACATCCGGACATCCTGGGAATATCTGGACAGTTCAAAAGTATGAATGTGAAGTATTTGGTCCAAACACAGTGCAGGATAGTGTACCTACAGTGCAGAGTATTGTGATATCCCATTCCTGCCATTCTGTACTGAAGCTGTGTTAATGATCTGTAACAGGACATGGGACTGCCATGTGAAATAATCACTCAGGGGAAGTGTGTGCATTGAATAGGGATCCAAAGATAAATTGTAGGGCAGGAATGAACACAGGGAAAGAGTACAGCAGAAACTGCCACATGTACAGCAGAGGAGGGCATGTCAATGAAAAATGGTTGTAGCAGCAACACCAAGCACATATCTATAAGGTACAGTATAGACTGAACAGTGAAAATGCCTTGTCTGTGAGTGTCACACAAGATTACATAACAATGGAGAGGATGTCTGTGTGAGATAAGCCTCCTTACATGAATAATGCAGAGGATATCTATCTGACATATGATAGGGTGCATATTGTGAAGCTATGCAGAATAATATACCTGAATATGACTGTACTCTCAGCAGAAGTCTCCAGCATGGTGGCCACAAGGAAAGGATCATGACAAACATTACAAGAACCAACCACAATCATAGACAATATCTGAATAATACCACCAGTAATCTCATGCCTCTGACAGAACATATGTGATGTAGAGTGATAACAGATGAAACTGCACACACACATACACTGGGCAGCTTGTATGATACATCCATGCTCTATGACGTTAACCATGCATATTGGCCTGGTACTGTAATATCTGCAGGAGGTGTTAGAAGGGACATTGCTATACCTGTATGTGACAATATGGACACTACAGGCACATTGTCTTGTGTGCATGGCATATATCAATGACATAATTCACTGTCACAAATGATATACCTGCCATTAATGTTGTCAAACACTGATGTATGCAGTGTATGCATAAGGTGAACAGGTAGCACACATGCATCTGGTATAACAACTTGATTGGTGTTCCACACCATCAGACAGTCATGTACATTCTGCATAAAGAATATCTAGGCATGGACAATAAGCTGTGCAATAGCACACTGTGACAAAGATGGTACACTTCAGTTACGCATCACTGGAACATTTGTCAGGAGGTACACAGAGAACGGTCCATTGTACTCAGTTATTGGTGTGATGAAGGCTGGAACCATGATGTTAGTATTCCCTCTGATGTTCATGTCCTTCACATACCCAGTACTTGTGTTACAGTCAATGAAGGAGTCAGCACTGTCACCATATGCTGGTTATACCTCACAAGCTGTTTATGCAAGAAATCAGGACAAAGTCTAAAATAATGAGTGGACAAAGGCACAAAAATGATGACAGATTTTAAATATTGATCTTACAAACTTAGACAGTTGCTGTAGTACCATGGTTTGTGTTAGCATGCATTTTTTGAAGGCTATGAAGTCTGAAACTCAAATTTCTGTCACTATTTAGTGACTTCAGTCCTCAGTGATTTACTACAAAATCAGAAATTTTAAGTGGGACAGATGAAAATATGAGGCAAAATCTGGACATTCTGCAAATATCTGGACAGTTGAGAGGTTTGATGCTGATGGATGTACCACTTACCCTCTACCCCAGGAAAGAGGTCACATACCTATTGGTGTGATTATAGGGTGTGATGTCCACATTATACTTGAGTGTTGTGTGCCTCCTGATGTAACACATCCCTTCATGTGTCTCGTCAATGCAGGTGTTGTCATGGCTGTGGCAACAGTCTCTGGTATGTGTTGGTACTGTGTGTATTATACTAATATCACAGTTGTAGTCAATGATTTCCCACAAGCTGCAGTCCTTCAGACAGCTGTTTGGACACAGTATGTGTATGTCATCTATGATGTCCATTACTTAACTAAAGGGCATGCAAGGGTCAAGCAGACACCCCTGATGTACTGACCTGATCACTTGACCTGAGATGTATGTCACATCACACATTTCAACAAAGTGCTATGCCAGATATGTCATACACTGGTCTAACCATTTGCTGATATAGCTATTTCTGGGCACATGTGACAGTGTTGACTGAATATCACAGTGTGACTTTTTGTCGAATATCTTTACCTGTTCAAGCTCCACAAGATGATACTGCCATCATGCATGCCCTTGATGACCTCTTTGAGTACATCTATCAGATGTAATTGACCTGGTTTAGCACTAACAACTCACACAGGTCTGTTGTATACACCTGGAATATTACTAGTAGACATATAGAAGAGGTACACGATGACCTGTTGGTGTACCTCACAATCAAGGAGAGTCAGGATGTCTCTATACATGCATGCATCAGGTGCTGTCCCCTCAGTGCAGGTGGATGCATGTTGACTTACACACTTGTATGTGAACATAAGCCATGTGGAGGGTGTGTTGAATGGTGCATTCCAATGTACCAGGAAGGTTTATGTGCTTGGACATGCCACAGGTTATCTGTGATGTTCACACAGCACATTGATTCATTGGTAAACAATCGGTTCACTGACTGAACACATCATGTGATGCACACACCATGGTACAAGTCAGATTTATACATGACTGAAGGTGAACTTTAGTAGATGATATCAGCAGGCCATGTGGGGGACAATAGGTTGTGAGAACTGCATAGGCAGATAGATTCATAGGTTCATATAAAGCTAATAGCCTATTAGCACTAGGGTGTGCAGAAGCCTAGCTATGTAAAAACATAAATACCCTTATTGAGCATAGCTGGATGGGTGTTTTTCGCAGAACATGTTTGTGAGCAGCACCAGCTGGCCCTGTTCAAGCGGGACATAGGTGCCAGCTCAGATGAGACTGTACAATCGTCCGACCAGTAGTCAAGGTTGCCATTGAACAGGGTCACTGATGAGTACTGCTTTGTATGCAGAAGGAACCTATTTCATCCTCTGGGGGTGGCATCTATGTCCCGCTTGGACTGGCCCAGTTGATGCTGCTCACAAAATTGCTCTGCTAACAATGACCATCTAAATAGGCGTCATAAGGGTACTTGTGCTTTTACACAGATAGGTTTCTATGGGCTCACGTATAGTGATAACTATGTACTCCTACAACTTACTAATACAGTATGTGAGAGATGCAAGTATACAATGAATCTAGAATAAATGCTCTCTCTCTCTCTCTCTCTCTGTCTCTCTTTCTCAGTTAACAAAAAAACAGATATCAAACAGGTTGTCAGCACACACACTTCACCTCCTCAACAAACCAAATGCACAACACATAAATCCACATACGCAGAGGTCCTCATTAGAAGATTACCAAAAGAGCAGAGACCTCAGAAATGTAAACCTTCTACACATATTACAGTCCCAACAGAACCCACTACACAAAAAAATAAAATATATCACTGTCTCGCCCATTAAGCCCTTAAGGCAAAACACCTCAAAGCCAATGTATGGGTAATAAGTGAATAAATAGTGAGACACATGAATGTCCCCCTCACCAGGTTGTAAAAAGAGAAAGTCACGGTCAGCTGCTTGTCAGATGTCAGGATCTGCAAAGTCATGTATGCACGCATGTCTCTCAACAACGAAGTACAGTCATGTAAAATCTTATAATAACAGCAGATGTCCTTGCCTTCACTACTGCAGTACTCTAACATATGGGATTCCCTGCCATGAAAGGCCGACATCTGGCCAGTGTACCAAAGACTCCTGTTTCTTTAAAGGTATGAAGATTGTCACCCAAATGCTCCTTTTGTAGTGTAGGGCATGAAGGTGATGTTCAGGCCTACCAAAAACAGAACTGATTACCCTTGTAGGAACACCAGTCCAAGGAACGCAGGAGGTAATCTGTACATCCAAGAAGGCAAAAGACTAGGGGGATGGAAGCAGGAAGCAAATACTACAATAGTGAAGGCAAGGGAGTAAATACTACAGCAGTGAAGGCAAGGAAATCTACTATCATGGTAAACTTTTACACAGCTGTACTATGTCCTTACATTCACTGCTGCAATATTCTAACATAAAGAAGAATGCCAAAGCTCAAGAGGAAACTAGGGAGGGGAAAAGAGCAAAAGAGTCCCCTAAAAAGCCCTGATGAATAGCACTAGCAAAACCATCCCTAGGTCTATAGATAACATCCAACTTTTAGTGCTTGGTAAAGGTATGGACACAAGTCCAGGTAGCTGCTTCAAGAATTGAATTAATATCTCAGCCCTTGAAAAAGCACTAGAAGAAGCCACAGCTCTAGTAGAATGACCCTTACATGAAGAAGGAACGGTCTTGCCATGAAAAGTGTAACAAAGGGAAATAGCCTTAGAAATCCAAGAACAGATAGTTTATTTGGATACAACAAATCCCAAAGATCTAGGATGAAAAGAGACAAAAAACTGCTCAGATTTTCTGTTAGTCTTAGTCTTATCCAAATAAACCCTGAGTTACCTATGCACATCCAAACTAAGCAGTCCCCCTCTAACTGTCAGCTTGCGGAGAGTGGAAAACAGTAGGCAAATTAATAGACTGTTTAAGTGATAGCTCATTAATCACATTAGGTATAAAAGAAGGGTTAGTGAGCAAAGACACTCTGTCTTCATGAAAGATCAAATAAGGACCTGCAACTCAGACACCCATCTGACAGAATTAATAGCTAACAAAAGAGCAGTCATCCAGGAGCCATGCTGCAAGGAAGTTAAAGCACCAGGCTCAAAAGAACCCTGAGTCAACTTCCCCAAAACAAAATTAAGATCCCTGGGAGGTGGAAAAGGCTTCCTGTGAGATGTAATATTAAGGGTGCATTTAAGAAATTATTTCACCTCAAATCTAGAAGCTAAAGGAAGAGAAAAAGGCAGACAAGCAGAGATAGCTGATAAGTTGGCCTTAATAGAAGAATAGGCCAAACCAGCATTGAACAACTAACAGAAATAAGAGAGAACCAAAGGAACATCCACAGTAATTGAGTCCAGGTTACGAGAGAAACGCCAAATCGAAAACCTCTTCCATTTGGATAAGTAGGATTTCCAAGTATTGGGTTTCCTGGCCTCCTGCAGGATCTACAGCATGTCCTCAGAAGATATGGTGTCCATGAGGAATCAAAATCTTATCACCTATAGTGTCAGATGAAGTGTAGACAGGTGGGATTGGATGAGAGATCCCTTGTCTTGTGTGAATAGATCCACCCTGTGAGTTAACTTGTGATGATTGCCTCTGCTAGATGCAGAAGTAGACGGAATCAATACTGTCACAGCCAAAAGCGAGTCAGCAACAAGATTTTGGGAGCATCCTTCTGAATTCTAAACAAGACTTTCAGAATGAGAAGTAGGGGTGGGAATGCATAAGAAAACATCACCTTCAAAGAAAATGAGAAGGTCTCCACCTCCCATACCAGAGGACCTCAAACTCTGGCACAAAAGAAAGGAAGTTGTCTGTTCAGAGGGGGAGGCAAAAAGATCCACTTGAGGAGTACCCCAATGGTGGATAATTTTCAGAAACACATCACTGTGAAGCATCCATTCATGGGACTGAGTTAACAGCCTGCTCAGAATGTCTGCCACAATGCTCTGTCCAGAAGGGATATAAACTGCCTGAAGAGTAACTTGATGCTTAACAGCAATACCAGAAGTTCCAACTGGCAAAGAATATAATATCTCATTCTTCCCTGTTTGTTCATATAGCATATCACTGTGGTATTGTCTTTAAACAACCCAAAGCATGGATACCTCCCAAACAAAAACACACCACACATAGCTCACTTGAAGATAAACACAGGACATATAAAAACTCACATGACAGAGTGTCAACAAATAAGCCCCTAAGGCATAACACAAAACCAGATACATTAGTCATAGGTGACTCTATCATGCGACACACTGATGTGCCACTCACCAGGCTGGATAAGGAGAAGGTCACTGTCAGCTGTTTGTCTGGTCCCAGGATCTGCAACATCACAAATGCATTCAAGTCTCTCAGCAGCAAGTACTGTTATGATTCTGTCATAGTGCATGTTGTTGTGAATGACTTGAGATGTACATCTCTGGACTATATGAAGAGAAACATGATTGAGCTCTCTGGTTATGTGTCACAGGCATGTATGTTTCTAGCCTTAAGCAGCATACTACCCTCACCTAGAATGATACCGAAATACAAGCAAAGATGACTGACTTTAACAATTGGGTTAATTTCTGGTGTGATTGCAAGGGGATCCAGTTCCTGTCAGCTTGGGAAGATATGGTTGATAGATCTCAGTGCTTTGTCAGAGATGGTCTCCGCCTGTCACCCTTGTGTTTTTGGCTTCTGGCAAAAGCTCTTGTCTCCCCCATAGTGCCTTTTTAGGCAATGTCACAAGTACAACATTTCCAACACAGATTGTTCCTCAAAAACCAACATTAGCATCAAGCTGCCAAATGCTAGGAGTCTTAACCTAAACCCGCACTCATTGGAAGCTGCCCTTACCTTGGAGAATGCCAACATCTTTGCTGTCACAGAAACCCGGTTCAAGGCAGTGGAGAGCACCCTGGCCATACCAGGTTGCAACAACTTCCACTCCCTCAGACCATCAAAGGAGAATAGTAAATCCAAAGGCGGAGGAGTAGTATCAATTTGTATTAAAGACAAATACTCCTCCAGATTGGTAAGGCTAAATGAGTCCCTTGAACTACTCCAAGTACAACTCTCTGTAGGTAATGCCCCCACCCAAATGATCACGAGATATAGGTCTCCCTCCATGAACGAGAACACCCACAATGCCTATCTAGATCTCCTGGAGTCCCTCAATGTAATGCCTAACACCTTAATTCTGAAATCGTTACCCACCAATAAACTTGTCTAACTACACCTGTACCAATGCTCTCGCACAGAGATTCTTGAACTTTGTGAGCTCTAATGCCCTGGATTAGTTGGTGACCATCCCCACCAGGAGTTTAAACATTCTGGATCTTGTACTTATGTCCGAGTGACCACTGCACCATATCAAGACAGCAGTCATCTCTAGCAAGATCTGACCACAGGTCAGTCACAATAGAAGTAATAATAACATCTGTCCCTCCCCCAGCTGAAATTAGACTAAAACACTTCTCCAAAGCAAACTAAAATCATTTACAAGAGGATATTAGTAGATTCACAGCTCCTACCCCCACTGATGGCAAGTATACCAATACTGAAGCATGTACCAAAGCCTTCTATAAACACCTTCACAGCTGTATCGACTAAGCTATACCTGACATATAAAAGTAATCTCATCACATAAGACCAAACCTGCCTAGTGGACATCTGCCATAAACAGGCTATATAATAAGGAAACATATACTCCTGTCCAAAAGCAGTAAGAGATGGTCCCCTAACTTAAACGGATCCCTCCTTGGCCTAAGTAAGCAATTAAGGCACCTAGTAAAAAAATCCAAAGCTGACTATAAATCGAAATTAGCAAGCCTAGCCAAGGATAATCATAAGGCATTATTTGGCTACATCTGAAACCGCAACGGTAAATAACAGAGTTGCACATAACTTACCATAAATGGCATAACATACACTGAACCTGGTGATATTGCTAACCTGCTGGCTGATAGGTTCAGTGAGAACATCTCCCCTGTGTCTCCACCCAGTATACCACAAGACATCCCTCCTTCATGTCATCCCCCAGAAATAACTAAGGAACAGGTCCTTAATGCTCTTACTAGGGCTAAAAATGCAGCTTTATGGGACCAGACAACATCCCTGGCTGCATTCTAAATTGCTTAGAGAAGAATTAGCTGCACTTCTGAGCAACCTCTTTAACCATAGTGTAAGCTCCAGATTTGTTCCTGTTGATTGGAAAACTGCCACAGTCATCTCTCTCCAAAAAGGTGGTTCCTCTGCTGACACCGGTAACTACTGGCCCATAAGTCTGACCAGCCTCATATGCAAGGCAATGGACAGAGTTATCATAGACCTTATTTTATTTATTTAAAATTTGTTTACCAGGAAAGTCTGACTTGGAACAAAGCCAATTTTCAGTGGAGGCTCTAGGAGAAACATTCCAGATGTATGTCTTTCAAACGTGGGAGGAAACCAGAGCACCCGGAGCAAATCCACACGAACGCAGGGAGGACATGCAGACTCCACACAGAAGGCACTCAAGCTGAGAATCAAACCAGAGGTCCTCTTGCTGTGAGGCAACAACACTACTGCTGCACCACTGTACAATATCAATAACGATATAGGTGACCTCCAAACACTAGACCTATCCCAATTTAGCTTTGTCAAAGATAGGTAGTGCCTACTAAACTTGGTGGACTTCTTTGAGACAGTCACCAAAGCCCTGGATCAAGGCAAATATGTGCACAACATCTACTTAGACCTATTTAGACCTAGTGAAGGCCTTTGACAGTTTGGTTTTGTGAAGGGTAGATAATGCCTGCTTCATTTGGTCAACTTCTTTGAGTCAGTCACCAGAGATGTGGATAAAGGCAAGGTGGCTCATACAGCCTACCTAGATCTGGCCAAGGCCTTTGATACCATTCCCCGCACAGGAATCATAGAAAAACTCACTAAGCTAGGCATCAACCCCTATAAACGCATTTGTTCTGAGGATCATTCCTTTCAACAACATAAGGGTGACTTAACCAGCAGATTTAAATTTCGGGGTTATAAGATGGGAGATGTATTAAAGGCCAGTCATCAGGTCAACTCTATGGATAGATCAGAACTTCTTACTTACAGAGACCATTCAGCAACATCACCACAACCGATTAGGTTCTTAACGACCTATGCTAGAAATTCTGACAGTCTAATTCTAAGTGTGCATAGACACTGGAATATTTTGCAATGTGATAATGAGCTTGCAAATATTATTCCGGACAGATGCTTATTTTCATTCAGGAAGGGGAAAAACCTCAGTTATTTTTTTAATCATTATAAATGTGGAAATACCTTGAATAATTCACAATCTTTACAAACTACGTTGATGGGAGAACCATTGTATGGCTGTTTTCCTTGTGGTCATTGTACCAACTGTCAACATGTAAGTAAATCTAAGCAATTTTCTAGTAGGAATTGTTCTTCAGTTTATGATCTGCATTTCTTTGCTAACTGCAGTAGTGATTGGCTGATATTGTTTTGCTGTTATATATTCTTAATAAATCTTTTTTTCAGGTCACTGTATGCTGGCTCTATTCCTTTTTTGATTTCATACATCAACCCCTATATCACTAGGTGGGTTGCAAACTAGCTCACAGGTAAAACCCACAGTGTGAAAGTAGCTGACTCCAAGTCAGACTGCCGACCAGTCACAAGTGGAGTGCCACAGGGTTCAGTCCTGAGTCGTCTCCTGTTTGGTATCTACTTCTTTGAAGTCCAGGCCAACACAAAGGGATTCTGGCTAACAAAGTTTGCAGACAATTGCAAGTTGGGAGCTATTCTTAACTTCCAGAGTGATGTTGACATCCTACAGAAAGGCCTCACTGAGACCAACGACTGGTGTCAGAACCATGACCTTTAGCTCAATGCCAAAAAATGTGTCGCCATCCCCTTTGGGAAAAAAACAGTTCCCATGAATTACCACATTGATGGTAGTCCACTAAACACAGAAGGTGTTATAAGAAATATGGGAACACAGGCTGACAGCAACTTCTCTTCTGACCACCATATTGTCACTGTGATCGGAATGTCCTTCTATGTGGCACATCTCATTGCTAAGGGTTTTGCATCCAGGAAGAAAGAGGTCACTGTCTCCCTCTTCTCTTCCCTCATTAGGCCAATCATTGAGTAAAATGCCCTATTTGGCATGAACCTCACTAAACACCTGCAACAACTGGAGAGGCTACAAAAGTACCTCACAAAGAGGATGCTAGGCCTTAAACATTTGTTATATGGACAGACTAAAAAAACTCCCACTATTCTCTGTCTCATATCATCTAGTTAGAGGCAATCTCTGCTTGACTTACAAAGCCATGTCTGACCCAGCTCTGTTAGAAATGCTACATCTAAAGAAATCCCAAACCCTCCGTACCACATGCTCCAGAGACCTCAACCTCATTACCACAATCAACAGAACATGCTGGAGGGACAGGTTCATAACCCAGAGACTGCCCATGCTATGGAATAGACTTCCCATAGATGTCAAGCAGAGCACCTCACTGGCCATCTTTAAGAGAAATCTTGATGAGTGGATGGGAAACAGAAAATTCACCTCAGGGATCAATCCAGTGACTTTTCTCAACAGAGGCACTGGGAACTAAAGTCAGGTGGCACGATGCCAGGGTAATCCTATGGACTAGGCTTTTAAAGGCCCCAGGGCCATTAGCCTAGTACACAACTATGAACTCATGAACCTATGAACACCATTCACCACTCGGGTATTATAGATAAACTTACCCAGCTGCAAGTAAACCAGTATATAGTTAGGTGGATTGCAAACTGATTCACCAGTAGAGCACACACAATTAAAATAGGGGACTCTTCATCAACCTTCATACCAGTAACCAGTGGTGTACCCCAGTGCTTGGTGCTGGGGCCCCTATTGTTTGGAATCTACTTCTCAGAAATACAGACCAATTCAAAGGGCATGTGGTTAACAAAGTTTGCAGATGACTGCAAACTGTGTGTGATCACTGAATCCCCTAGTGACACGGACACCTTCAAAAAAAACTCTTACTCAAACCAACCACTGGTGCCAAATCCACCAGCTCAAGTTAAATGATAAAGAGTGCATCATCATCCCCTTCTGCAAGGGAGATGTCCCTGCAAAGTTCCGCATTAACAACACCAAACTGAGTACAAATCTGAGGTAAGAGATCTGGGAACACAGGCTGACAGCAACTTCTCCTTTGACTACCATGTCTCCACAGTGGTAAGGAAAGCCTTCTGCATTGCTCATCTCATCAATAAGGGCATTGTCTCCAGAAAAACAGAGGCTATAATCCCTCTGTACTCTTCCCTCAGCAGATTTATTATAGACTACAATGCACCCTTTTATATGTTCCTCGCTAGGCACCTGCAGCAATTGGACAGACAGAGGTGCCTTACAAAGAAAATTCAAGGTTTCCAACACCTGTCCTGGGTTCATAGACTGAAATCTTTGTCACTATACTCTGTGTCATACAAACTGCTCAGGGGTGATCTCTGCCTAGCATATAGGGCAATGGCAGATCTCACCATGATGGAAATACTACACATTAGCAAGACAAATGGTACACGCTGTACCTTCTCCAGTGATCTCAACGTGAGAAGCGTTATTAACAGTTTCAAATCTAGAGGTGAATCCATCAACGTATCTTTACTATTATCAGGTACAGATTGAAGCCTAAGCCAAGAATACCTCTTCATCACTGAACAAAAACAGCAGACCTAGAAGTGGCATCCACCGCATCATAACTACATATAATGATGAACGACTTGAGAGGAAGTCCCTAGCAAGGAAAGAACGTATGTTTTACCCTCAGAGTTTAGAAAATCAGATATAAGTTGATAGGCCTGAGAAAGAAGAACCATCACACACCTAAACATGTGCCTGATAATTAATAGCCCTAAAAGCTAGGGTAGCACAAGTGTAAACCTTCTTATCCAGGTTTTCCATAGTTCTTCTGCCCTTATCAGAAGGGAATAACTTGAGCAAGGAAAGCAATTGGGATGGCGTATCAGAGGCTACAGACACTACAGAGGGGTGAACAGCAGGACATTTATATAAAAAGTAACAATCCTCAGATACCCTATAAAACCTGCCATACTTCCTGGGAGCAGGGGACAAATATTCTGGTGCATAGCAGGCCTTGGAAAAAGCATCCAGCAAAGCAGCCAAAACAGGACAGATAGCCACAGGTTTAGTAGATTCCAACTGCAGCAACTCATAGTACCTCTTATGAATATCAGAGACCTGAGTACAATCCCACTTAAAAAAATCCATCATCCATCCCCAAAGGAAATTTCCTCAAAAGGAACTTCAGGACTAATATATTCCTCCTCATCTGACCTATAGTCCAAAGGAGACAGATTTTGAGTAGAATAACTCATGGAATCATAATCAGAATCTGATTTGTCCTTATAAGAATCCTGTTATCTAGACCTTTTAGGGGAGTAGAGGACCAAGAAGGAGCAGGAACCGAAACCCTTGAGGGGGCTCTAAGGCATGGGCGCCGGAATCATAGAGCGAGGGGAGAGGGGAGCCGCCCCACTTTTGCAGATCATCCATACCTCCCAACTGTCCCATATTATGAATTATTTTAGTTTTACGCACCTCCCAACTGTCCGCGATCATATCAGCTCAGCTTGTGATGCGTATTCCGGGATTGTTTTTGCAAGCTGAAACTGACAGGATTTATTTTCAGAAGCTGCTATTATTTGCAGAGTGAATAACCTGCTGCCTTACAGATAGGATTTATTTTCAGAAGCTGCTGTTATTTGCAGAGAGAGTGTGTGTGTGTGTGTGTGTGTGTGTGTGTGTGTGTGTGTGTGTGTGTGTGTGTGTGTGTGTGTGTGTGTGTGTGTGTGTGTGCCTGTGCATGTGTGTGTGTGTGTGTTACATATATACGGGGTAAATAGTACCTTTTAAATAAATATATAAAAAAATATAAAAAATGTCTTTTAACAACCATCTGGTAATATTCATTTCTACTTCATAGAGAGCAGTTCTCTAATAGAGCACACATAAACTCTGGCAATCACACAGCCCATTACTAAATGATACATACAGTAAGAGGTGCATCATATTGCTAAAGCAAATACAACATCTGCAGTTCATCAGAAAGGGAACTTGCATGAATGTTAATTTGGAGAAGCCAAGTCCCAACAATCATAATTTACCTTGGATGTTTATATGACCAAGTTACTTGTATTGCTATATGAAGTAGAACCAATAAAGGGAATTGCATAAAATCAGTTCTATAAACAGAAGAATTTTCATAGCCGAGTACACCCTCAGTAAGCAGCAAGATTGGTGTGGCTGAAAATAATTATTGTTTTTTACAGTAGTAGAAAACATATGTAATACAGATGCAATTAGACCCATTTTGCTACTTTTATAATACTTAATGGTTGGCACTGCCTTTGGGATTATTTGATATAATGCTAAGGGAGAGTTTACTGCAGGACTGCAGAATATGAAAAAATAAATCTTTCAACAAGCATCTACCTATTCTAATGTTACAGTTTTGAAATTTGAATTTAATTTGATCAATTTTACAAAAAGCTATAATATTTCCATTCAGACTTTAGTCGTCTTTTCCATTTCTGGGTCAGTTCAAGTCATTTACAACCCTGCAGTGGAGTTACATATAGAGAAGAAGAACAGTGTAGGAAGCAGCTATTTCTGGTAAATTGGGTAGCTAGACTTTCTGCATGATGTGCTGAGTGAGTTAGTTAATTTTTCCATTTGTGTTTCACAAGGGATTTAGAATTATGGGTAAGATGTAAGATAAGTAAGTACCCAGAAGAACCTCTGCATCACAGTTGAGCAGCTTAATGTGGAAATTTGAAGGAGAACATGTTGAAATAACTATAAAAATATATGGGAAAAGAAGCAATATTTGTATTACTAATTCCATCTTGTGTGAGAAGCAAGCAGCAATCCCAAACAGGGTAGGCATTATTGCAGAAAGAATGTGTTAGCATCCCTAGAAAGGTATTTATTCCCATATAACAACCACACTGAATGGCATTATTGTATGCAGAAAATGGCTTGTTAAATTGCTTTGTATTTGCTATCTATATTTTTTATATTTGGCTTTGCATTTGTTTTATTATTATTATATCTAGATTTTTTATATTTTTGATAATATTCTATCCAACTAATATTACATAGTTACTCTAGTATATAAAATTGCTGTTGGGGGACATAATTTACAGCTAGAGTATACACACTATTTAATAATGTCTACAACACTTATACGGACACACACACACGCACACACGCGCACACGCACACACATGTATATATACACACACACACACACACACACACACACACACACACACACAAATAGATACAAAGGCATCTCACTGTGATCAAATCACCAAAAAATACATATAGTACAATGTACTGCTACCCCCCCAATACACAAACATTTATTTATTTAACATTTGTTGACTGGGAAAGTCTGGCTAGGTTCTACAGAGCCTGTTTTCAGCAGAGGCCTGGGGAGAAATGCTCCAGATGCATGTCTTTGGAATGTGGGAGGAAACCCATGTGAACACAGAGAGAACATGCAAACTCCACCAGAAGGCACTCCAGCTGAGAATCAAACCGGAGAACCCCGCACTGTGAGGTGACAACGTTAACCGCTGCACCACTGCGCTGCCCATTCACTGTGATTGATTTTGTAGAACTTCCATGATCTTGCCTCTGATTTTTGCTGTGTCTCAGAAAAAAAAATGATTTTTGGCAAAGTTCGAAGGATTAAACGCAGTTAATAAATTAAGCTGTTATAGTTTCATACTAATTGTTGTTTAGAAAATGCATGTTGATTCAAAACATCTTATTCTGCTAATATTTTAATGAATTGGGATGATAATTAAAAATTGTTCTTTATTTTGTGTCTGCCAACTCATTACGTTTGGTTTTGTGCAGAATTTATGAGCTTTCAGAAGCTGCTGTGTGTGTGTGTGTGTGTGTGTGTGTGTGTGTGTGTGTGTGTGTGTGTGTGTGTGTGAGTGTGTAAAAATGCCCCCCAGCAGGATACATCTGGTGACTAGAGGTACTCAGGCTCAAGCTCTGTACCTTGGGTACAAGGAAAAGAGACTAAAGTCCCTAGCTACCATCACTTGTGAATTTATGCCTCACATTTTTGTTCTGTTCCTCTGGTTTGCAACAAAACCTTTTATTCTGGCAATTTTCTAAGGTTATAAAATCAGTATTTGAAATGTGTCCCTATTTTGGGGCTGTATTCCCCCATTATTGGCTTTGTTCTGTATTTGTGTGCTAAGAGGTTGAGAGCTATGGTGAGAAGTGAGAAATGAATTCACTAAATAATATGATAGCCATTTAAGTTTGTCTTCCTGTCATTTAAGAAACTTCTGGTTTAGCTTAGTAGTATATTGCTCTGACTATAGTGCACAGGATTCTGGGTTCAAGACTTGGCAGTGAAATACATGGTGGTAATGCAACATTTTATGCAAGCAACTTTCCAAAATTATACAAGCAATGTTTAAAATGTGTCCCTGGTGTTTGGCCTTTTGACCCCCCACCCCCTAATTGAAAATAAGTTCAAGAAACTGTGCAACATGCCTATGGCTTACACTACTGAGATTCTGTATTTATATATTGTGTGCAAAAGTAGGCTGTTATGGAAATGTTCTGAATTGGGCAGTTTTGTCATTATTGGTGCATGCATTTTGCTTCATTGCCTACTGGAAAATGTTCAAACAATAAATTTAAAATGCAATTGTGAGTGGAAGTAGACCTTTATGATGGAAATGTTTTGAATAGGGCAGTTTTGTCATTATTGGTTAATGCATTTTTGTTTCTTTGCCTATTGGAAAAATGCTCAAACAATAAATTTAAAATGCAGTTGTGTGTGGAATAGACCTTTATGATGGAAATGTTCTGAATAGGGCAGTTTTGTCATTATTGTGTAATGCATTTTTGTTTCATCGCCTACTGGAAAATGTTTAAACAAATTTAAAATGTACTCTAACTTAAGTCTAACAAGTGTGCTGTATTATACAAGGAATATAATTTAATACAATCAGGAAGATGTATCAAGGAATGCATACATGTATGCATGGCCCTAAAAATGTGTTTGAAAACAGCCCAGAGGAAAGTATGAAAGGATCAAAATCATGGGCAAATTTTAAGCTTTACTCCTGTTACCAAAGCAATGGATGAAGGTAAAACAGTTCACACCACATTACCTTGACCTGGCCAAATCTTTTGACACAATCCCCTACTCAGGTGTTGTACAAAAGATAAATAATGTAGGAGCAAACACTTACATCACCAGCTACTTTGTCAACTTGGCTCACAGGATGCAGGAGATTAAAACAGGGCAAAGGAGAGGTCTGTGGAAATTGCACTATTAATAATACCCCCCATGTTAAAACTCATTGGTGAGAGATTTGAGAATGCAGGTTGATGGCAAACTCACCTTTGATCTTCATGTGTAATGGTAATGAATGTCATTTACATTGCACACCTCATAAGTGAGGGCAATGCACCCAAGACTAAGGATGTTTTCACGCCACTGTACTCATCCATCACCAGACCAGTGAAAGAGTACAAAGTTCTCTTTTGCATGTCCATCACCAGACACCTGCAGCAGCTGGAGACACTTCAGAATCTTCTCACTAAGAAAATCCAGGGCCTCCAAAATATGGCCTACATGGAAAGACTGAAACCCTGTCACTGTACTCTGAATCCAACAGGCTACTAGGAGGTGACTTGTGGCTGGCTTGTAGAGCAGTCTCAAACCCTGCCTTAAAGGAAATACTGCGCCTCCCCAAATCACATGGGACAAGACTCACTCACTCTATGGACTTTAACCTAGCCTGGAATATTAGCAGAACATGCTGGAGAGACAGATATGTCACCCAAAGATTGCCACTCTTATGGAACAATCACCCATTTTATGTGAAACTGATTTCCTGAATGACCATATTTATGGGTAACTGTGACAATTGCATGGGAAATCATAGATTTACCCAGGGGCTTTCACCTATGTCACTCTTAGACATGGTCAACCAAGGCTAATCATGGCTTTGCAAATATGGAATACATATCTTGGTCTTTAAGGGAACAATGGTACAACTTGGGTAGGCTTGACAAGGCCCTGGGACCATTAGCATGGTAACTTCCTATGAACCTATGAACCTAGTCATTATGGCAGTAGTCTCGCATGAACCTATGAAGCTATGAACCTATACAGGCCTGCTAACATCTTGTCACACACACAGGCTGCTGATGTAATGAACTATAAGTTCAGCTGCAGTCTTACAAAAGCCAGATTTGTGTTGTGGCATTTGTGTTAAGTGCTGTGTTCTGTAGTCTGTGTACTTAGATAGGTAGGGGTTCTGTTCTATCTGCAGTCAACTAAGTGTGTGCCCCTGCTTGACATTACAGAAAGCCTTTTACCACAGCATGTGGAACACTGTTATTACCATATTCACAACAGACACTGCTGGTATCATCAGCTATATCAGATGTCTGGATATGCAGTCATCCCACCAGGGCATGATCAGACACTGTCCTGGAAGTCAGGCAGATGTCACCTCATCCTATAGCAGACAGATGACAGTGACATGGCTTTTGATATATCGACATACATCATAGCATGATTTGTAGGCCCTGTGTTATCTTTCTGAGAAAGCCCTGTGGTCTCTCCAGCTGCTGCCTGTGCCTGTAGAGGTACATGCAAAAGAGAGCATTAGACTGTATTACTTTTGTGATGAGGTTTGACTCCAGTGCTGTCATACAATCCTAAGATCTGCATATGATGGTGTGACTTAATATGTGCACCATACCTTTGTCCTGGAAGATCATTAAAGAGAGAAGTTAGAAAGAAATGATGCACGTTGCAGTTTCTGACATGAACATCCTTGCAAGAGCATTCATTATAATGTTGTGAACGTCTAATGCTATCAACTGTCTAACTCTCAAAGGCCAATATAAGTCAAAGGTACAGTGACCAGTTCAACGACACAAATGCAGCTATACTAAGCACTAAGTTAACTATGCACCCTGACTATCAGACTAAGCTTTTGTATCCCTGAGTCCAAAAGATAGAAAACAGGGATATGGCACAGTTATCATCACTTATACAGGGTGTGGTGAGGGAGGATCAGGAATCACAGGCTGGCACAGAAGGTCAGTGAGTGTGTTAGAGGAGGAAGGAGAATAAAACAGATATTTGAATAAAACAATAAATGGCCAGTGAGACAAACTGACTAAGTGTTGTGTGTGTGTGTCTGCAGCTGTCCTGTGAAACTGGTGTGTGAGTTTCTACATGAACACAGCTAAGTTCTGTGCTTGCCCCACATTGAGGTGTGTCGGACAGGTGTGAGCCGTGCATGGTAGTGGTGGCAGTTCATTGTTCTCATCCCAAATGATGAGAACTGGCTCTGCCAGGAGTTGCACTGGCATTCCCACGTCCACCATCAAATGCAGTGCTGCTACCTGAACATGATTGATATCCACTGGACAAGCTTGCTACAAGGGGATATCCAGGATCATGACCCCATATCCTGCCACATCTGGGTGTGGACAGCAGATTCACTGATGGAGCAGTGGAACTACTGACACTATGGAAGCATGATTGGCTACTGACACGTTGACTGACAGTAGATGATGTGGCTAACCTATGGCCACGAGGATGCTTTTCCCCTCCCAGCAGATGTTGCGTCACTTTCACTGCTCATTCCATGACAGTCACCCCTCAGTCCATCACAGACACTCCTCATTCCAAAGTGTCATTCATCTGATGCAGTGACTTGGCTACATGGTGGAGGCAGTCATGCATGTCAGACTGTGCCACATCCAGAACCCTGAGCATTTGTCTGGAGCACCTATGGGAATGTGCCTGTGCCTCAGTGATGGTCCTAAACATATGTTGAATGGCACGGGAGGTGACATCTGCAACAGGTGGAGGAGGGATTGCAAGCCTTCTCCAAGCACCCCTATCAATCCTCCTGTGTGGCACCTTGCCCACACTTTGGCTATGGACAGACTCAACAGGCAATGAAGCCATAGAAACCACACTTTCCTGATCAATGTCATTACCCTCCACCTGTCCAATATCTGTGGCCTCAGTGGACTTGGTTGGTGTAGACCTATTGGCTGTGCCTGATGGAAATGCAAGGGATGGCTGTATGTCAACCTCTGCGTCACATTCAACTTCTGCACCCCCCAACTATGCCTCAGTTTGGCCACAAACATAATCAGAGTATGCAGATCCACCAACACTGGGTGGCACAGGGATCACACTCCCACACTCATGATCACCTGTGATAAAAAACAGGAAACACAGGAATACATTAACTCTTGCACTACTATAGTGCAATATATGCTCGCAAACTAACAGTGCTGCTACTATTACAGAAAGTACAGCAAGATACACGACAGGCCTCAGATCAAAATCACAAATTATAATATTTCTTTCAATTGCTCTACACTACTGACACAAAAAAGGGGTTTTCCATCTGCAGAAGACACACTGCACTGTACTCCAGATGGTCCTGGAAGAAGTTAAGCAAGAGGTAAGGGCATCATAATCACAATTAACAGCAACACAGGGGGAAATACATTTACCCCTGTATATGTGCATTAACAGTACTTTGAACAAGAACATGTCTGACAAATCCAAAGTAAGCTTACGACTGTCACAATCTTCAATTCCCCACACAAAACAAGACATGTTGATACAGAATTCACTTATTTATTTCAATTATTTTAATATGCAGCAGTATTCAGTTGTTGAGATATTGAAGCTTACTTGGAAGGTCCTCCTGGGACATGCTTGCTATCTCAGAAGGTGTTGCACCTACATCCAGGACATGTTGTAGTACACTCTCCTGGGATCTTTCTGGATCTGTTATGCCAGGAACTTTTCACTGGGGGTTGTGGTGGTTCCCTAGCAGGCCCTACACCAGTAACCATTTGTTCACAGACCACTGTAGCTGCTGTCTCTTTGCAGATGTTATCATGTCAGTGGCCCTGTGGTGCACCTGCTCATATGTTCTGCCATGGCCGCCCACAGTACTGACATCATGAACAATCTGCTTCCATATTCACATCCTATGGGCCATGTCTCCCCACCCCTTCCAGGAGGAAAGCAACATGTTGCCAAAACCCATAGACTATGACTTCATTTTCAGTATCACTGAAGGGGAGTGTCTCCATAGATTGACATGCCTGAGTGACATATTTGTAGGTGTCCTAAAGACAGCAGGGGTATAATGAACATATGTATCACATAACTACAAAATAACTGTTTCCAGATAAAACAGAAAAGGTATCCAGTCAGTATTACCCACTAGAGAAACATAAAACACTCTACAGCTGTGAAATACTAACAACAGGCAGGATGCAAAACAAGGAGAGTAACAAGAGCAACAAAGCCTTGTTTGTGCCAGAACAGTAACTCACCTTTGCCCCCCCCCAAAAAAAGAACAGTTCATTCTTGTTCGTGCCATAACAGTAACTCATCCTTGCAAAAGAACAGGCAAATGGCAGATTATGCTAACAAAACATCTTTGAAATGCTAAAAGTACTGTCAAAGGACCTGTCCCTGATAGTTTACTATCAAAATAATGAAAGTCATTACAAAAATCTGTTGGGAACCTTTAACGGAAAGCCCAAATCACAATTTTCACTTAGGTGAAATGTCAAATTTGCTGAATGAATTCAACTAACAGTTTAAGGTAAGTGTTTGTTGTGGTTTTATGTTTACTTTACATGGTCGGCATTCTGAAAGTCGATCATACAGTGTCAGCCATATGAAAGTCGACTTTCTGAGCTGTTGACCATGTAAAGTAGACACATATATATATATATATATATATATATATATATATATATATATTTTTTTTTTTTTAAATAAAGATTTCTGAGTGTATTTTATTTTAAAATACTTTAATAGACTAATCTTTTGAAATGAATAGACTTATGAACATATATATTCTCAAGGGAGTCCTAGGTTTTTATTTAGGATGTGTTTTTTGTACTACATGTTCTTAAATAATGCATATTATTTATAGCTCAATAAAATGTAGTGTTATGTATTGGTATTTAATTTTTAATTTGTAGTTGCTTTTCCCACTTGACACAAAAACCTCACAAAGTTGTAACAGATGAAAGGGATCTATTTTAAAAATGTTTCTAAATGCTGGCAGAAAATATTTCTATGGAATTTTGAAGAGTTATGTTAACTTCTTTTTTGATACTACAATGAAATGCTTTCAGGAAGTTTTAGCAATTATTAATCTGTAATTTTTATTTTAATTTTTAGATTAGATTAGTTTGGTTTAACATATCTTGGATTCACAGAGCCTGAAGTAGGGCAGCACTATGTCGAATATCCCACTGGTGTATGGGGGAAGGGATATTTAGCAAGTAAACATGCTAATTGTTTTTTACAACACAGATCATCATACCTCTCAACTGTACTAAATTTCTCAGTATTTATCACTTTTGACAGTAAAATAGTGTGGTGCCAAAAATTCCTGAGAAGCCCCTTCAATTCCCGAATTCCCCGTTTTTTTTTTTTTTTTTTTTTCGATTTTCCCCCCTCTGAAGTTGTTGCTGATGTCATGATGTGTAGGGGTATGCCAGATGACATCAGCATCGTGAAGCAAACTGCCAGCTAGTCGGAATTCAATCGAGGGCTCGGTGTCTCTACTGACTGTGTTTACTTCTTGTACGTATGTTTGCACATTGATTCATTGAACTGAACATTTTGGATTGGGATTTCCATTTCAGACTGTTTCTTTACTTTCTCTGCCATGCAGTGTGACTCAGTGTACTAACTTAAGTGCAGCAGTTAGCCCAGCTATCATGCAGAGAGTCCACTCGAGTCTGGTCTGCCCAGTCAGCGTCTTGCACTCCCTCAGTCTCCCAGTCCCATGAATCTGGGATTCTGGACCAAGTCCCAGACCCAACCAGCTCAGGAATCAGGATGGAAGAACAGGTCACAGCGGCACAGGTAGTCAAGAATGAGAAAATTTATCTTCAGCGGCTCAACTTCTTCCTCCAGGTAAAAGAATAAAAAAAAAAAACGTGACTGCAGCTAGTAGACATAGCAGCATAGCTAAGCTCACTGTCCAGATTTTTGCAGAATGTCCAGATTTATAACTCATATTTTTGGTCCATGGTGTGGACCATTTCTCATAAAATTGTAGTTTTCCAGCAAATCACTGTAGAGGAAATTAATCATACACAAATTTTGATGATGCATTTGGATTCCCCATTGACAGACTGCTTGTTATCACTAATTGCAGTCTTACAGCCTGCTGTAATAGAATGATATTTGCTTACTGTGCTGTGTTATCTTGAATGAGTCAATGACTGTTGAATAACATGTTAACTAGTAACATCAGACATTCTGAATTTTGCTACTCTGCCATAGATCTCAACACATCCATTTGTCTTCCATGCTGAAAAGGAGAGCTTATAATTCAATTTCCTCAGATAATATTTTCTTCTGGAAGTGATGGTAAATGACAAGTCAGCAAACATTTGGAAACTTGACTTTTATACTGCATGCCCAAGTGATGATTTCTTAATCTCACTGGTAATCTTTGTAGGTGTTTGGAAACTAATAGCAGAGATGAAAAATTAGTTTCCATGTGCCTGTGGTCTGAGTCATGATGTTTGTGGTAAAGAATTGCAATGCTCCAATAAAACTATACCAAGGACCGTGTTTAAGTACAGGCAGTTATTTTGGAACAAAGGCCAGAGAACCAAAATCTACAAGCACAGAATTTTGTACCTATGTTTCATCAAGGCCGCATTCCTGAATATTATTAGACCACTGTGTTTCTGTATAACTGATCACTTAACAATAGCATTTTCTCTGAGCAGTGTATGATATATACTGTAGCAGATCAATTCCAGAAAACTGTATTCTTTTCTTGCTGTTTGGATATATCCAGATGATTGCAACTTTTCTGAGAGTTTTTAAAAATGTTTAGTGTCACAATATGTAATGTGGGGAACTGCAATAACATATATTTTCATATTTTACTAATAAAAGAGGTAGAGTTTACAGCCCTGGTAGGATTTATTGAATCCTTATTACCTGGCATTGTTGTCCTTGTAATATATTCTGTTACATACAATATACAAAGAAAATCCATGTGTAAACGGGTAGTTGTGTGATACATAAATCTGATTGTAAAGGGCATAATTAAGTAAAGAATTTAGGATTATAGTGGGTCCATTGTACTCTTCATTTCTGGTGAATCTAGATCATTTAATTTTACCCAAGGAAAAAGTGAAGCATGCTACACATAGCCTGAGAATTGCTTATGCAGTATTCTACTACCACCTTAACTAAGGTGGAATTTGCCATAGCATCTGCCACAGTTAAAAAAAAGGTCTCTGTAATATTTCATCCACCATCCTTCTCTCTCACTGAACATGATATCTCTCTTTGCCAGCTCAAGCCAGCTTTCTCTTTTAATACATGCCAGACCTTTGTCTCTGAAATGGTACTAGGTTATTTCTCCTGTCAGTGTCATTAGGACCTACCAACCTGACACAGTAACAAAAACTGTAAGTTGTATGTCCTCCTTTCTCATAGTTATTTTACAACACTCACTTACTCTGGATGATAGGTCATCCACCACACAGTGTAAACACTTCAAATCACTGCCTTATCAGCTACTTCATGAAACTGAAATCAGTTTCTACCAGGAATACTTCTTTTAAATGATGTTTGCTTATCTTAGATGAGTATGAACATATTTATTTTATTTATTTTATTTTACATTTGTTTACCGGGATAGACCGACTGGACAAAGGTCCATTTACAGCGGAGGCCTGGGGAGAAAAGCTCCACAATTAGATTAACATCAACAAGGTAATACAAATAATCATATAACAGTGATAACTGAGGTAAGTACAGACATAAAAAGTCTAATACAATCCAGCCTAAATAATAAACAATACATCAACAGTATGTGAGTAAATTTACAAAGATAGTCTCATACATCAAAGCTTTAACATTGATTAGTGAGATAGGATAAAAGAATAAAAAAATCATATGATTAGACATGACATATTATGCAGTTTCAAGTTGACAGTAAGATACCTAACTGTAGCATATATACAGTAGAGATAGCAGGAAGGAAGGTGTAAAGTGTGCTGAGATTGTAAGATTCATGTGATGCATGGACATAGTCATGTATTCATAAGATGTGATATGAGAGCATTTTTGAAATGTGTGTTAGTGGGGGCAGAGGTCAGAGAAGGGGGGAGGTTATTCCAAGATCTAGCTATGGCATGAGAAAAAAGACCTTTCCCTGAGTTGTTGTTAGCTTTACAGATGCAGAGGAGGGATTTTTCAGTAGATCTAACTTGCTTAGTGCTGGGTTTTTTTCTGGATGTCTAACAGTATTAAAGACAATGACTAACTGGTAATAATTAAGTAGCTAGGGAAGTTCTAACCATCATAGTTCCCTTAGAGATTGACAGTGATGGGTTCTGAAGGTGGAGATGTTAGAAAATGTGGTAATTTTATTGTAATGAGATTCAAGTCTGATGAGATCAAGTTTTCTAACTTGGGTAAGAATTGGCGTGGCATACATTAGAGTGGAGAGTAGATGGGTTTGGGCTAGAGTGATCCGTGCCTGTTCTGAAAGGAATTATTTATGCCTATATAGGGTTCCCATTTTTTGTGGACCTTTTTTATGGTTTGTGAGAAATGGATATTGAAGAGTAGGTTATTGTCAATTTCTACACTGAGGAGTTTGGTATGGTCAGAGGGAGATATGATGGAACCAGTTTTGGAAGAGATTGTAAAGGATAGGGGGGTAGGTATAGAATTGTCGTGGGGTGAAAAGTAGCCATTTTTTCCTGTTGGGGTTTAGGATTAGTTGGATATCAGTAATCCAACTTTCTGCAGAACTGAAGGATTCTTGTGTGAGTTGTTGCAGAGTGGAAAATGATGGAGCAGTGCCAGATAAGAGCCAAATTGTCAGCATACTGTATAAGGGAGGCATACTGGGTGGAGGTGTGTAGATTGTTGGTACATATGGAGAAGAGTAGTGGGCCTAAAATCGAGCCTTGTGGTATGCCTATCGTAGTTGGGAGTAAAGGAGATTGAATGCCTTGCCATTGAACTGATTGCTGCCTACTTTGACAGATAGCTTTTAAACCAGGCAATAGTGGAAGGGGCAAAGGAAAGGGAGGCCAGGGAGTCTAGAAGTTTGGAGTGTGAGACCATATCAAATGCTTTTGAGAGATCTAAAAATATTGCAGAAACAAAATTATTGTTATTTCTGTGAAGGTTGACCTGGTTGGTGAAAGAGAGGACAGCAGTTGTGCTGTGATTTTGCTGGAAGCCATGTTGTGTGGAGGAGAGAAGATTGTGTGTGTTTAGGAATTTCATGACTTGAGAGTGAATACATTTCTCATGTAATTTAGATAAGAGGGATAGAATGGCAATAGGACAGAAGTTTTAGAATTCATAAGAATTGCCACCTTTATGAAGTGGTATAATATATGAAACTTTCCAGAGTTAGGGATGTAGACTTCTTTTTTAATTTCTCCAAGTCTTTTGGGTTTCTAATACCATGTCGGGAATGGACCCCATTCCTAAGTCAAAGAACGATTAAAGTTCATGAAATTAGTATTGTTTCATTCTTTGACGTTAGCCAAAAGTGGTCCTCGGAGCACCTGCAATGTGCCAGTAATGACTTCTTCTGCAGTTCGTACGGTGTTACATGAATTGGTAACACATCTAAGTCCAATTGCAAATTCTTTTTTATAAGACCAGTTGCTCCTACTACTGCTGGAACTGTTTGGGTATCTTTCTTCCACATGGCTGTTGTTTCTGCCTGCAGATCCAGGTATTTTATGACTTTGTGTTTCTCTATACGCAAGACACTGTAGTCACTGGGTGTGACGATTTCAATGATCAATGCTACTTTTGGCTTCTTTTCTTGGACCACTATATTCAGTTTTCTAGCATCTATCTTTTGAACTGTTGGTATTGGGTGATCCAATGTGATATAAACTTCATAATTTTCTATGATTCTTTGTGGCTCATGTTTCCAGTGTTTTTCAGCCACTTCAATACCATAATATTTGCACAATCTCCAGTGTAACAGTCTCGCCACATTGCTATGCCTTTTCATTATACAGTCCCTCTGCCATTAGTGCGTCACAACCAGCAACAAGGTGTGTGACTGTTTCCAATTCAGTTTTACAAAACCTACATATGTCTGTTTCTCCCACATATACAATGGACTTTGTAAACCAGCGTGTACACAGCCCACTATCTTGGGCTGCCAATATTAACCTTTCATTTCTTGATGTGAATTTACCTCTCCTTAACCATTCCTGTGTTCGTTCTTGATCAACATGAGGCTATTCCAGAAGTTTTCTATACTTGTAACTATATTTATGTTTTTTTCCACATTTCTTGCCTTCTCATCTGGTCCTTCACCTTATATTATTTCTTTTGATTTTTAGCACATTCAGTTGCTGCCTGTTTTTTATCTACTTCTGGTATAATTTCCATTCCTGCTTGACGTTGATATGCTTTTGCTAAATTAAGCAGAGATGTCATCTTAGATTTATTCTCCTCATGTTTCAAAACATTACAAGGCTTATTATATACAGTCGTTGATGAGTATAGAAACTGGGTAAGGTAGGAATTCAGCAGCAGTTTTTAGGAAGTTGGATGGTATACTGTCAGTTGCAAGGGTGTTTGGCTTTAGTTTTTGGAGGAGTTTTTTAATAGTGGAAGTGGGAACTGGTGAGAGAGCAAAGGAGGGGATATTGTTGGTGCATTTGGTAGGCAAATGTGTATGGTGGTTATTGGATAGCTGGAAGAATAGAGGTGGGATGGAGTCTGTAAAACAGTGACTAAATTGGGATGCTATGTCTTTGGTATTGTTGTCTGAGGAGGGGACTGGAGTGGTAATTTTTCCTGGTTTTAGGAGGGAGTTGGTATCATGCCAAAACATTTGGGGGTCTTTTGAGTGTTTATTTTGGACCCTGAGGAAATAATTATTTTTGTCTAGTTTGGTTTGTTTCTTGGCCTGATTTCTGAGTTATTGGAAATTTTGTTTGGCTATGCTAGTGTTATCCCTTTTCCAGATTTTCCAAGCTTTATCTCTAGACTTTAGTAAGGCTCTTGTGTCCCTACTCAGCCATGGTGCATAGTTTGCCTTCACTCTGATTTTTCTAATGGATGCAACTTTGTTGAGGACATTTAAGAGAGTACTATTAAAGTATTCAATGGCTTGGTCTAAACCTAGGGTTTGTAATGGTTTCCGGTTAGTTTGTTCTAGAGTAGAGTTTAGTCCTGTATGTTTAGTTTACGGTCATCTCTACATTGTCTGAAGGTTATGGGCTTGCATATGTTGGCGTGTTTGTGTAGGGGAAAAGTGGGGAGATGGTCACTGAGACCATCTGGTAGACAACCTGTCTGGTAGTTTTCTTTAGGGCAATTGACTAGTGTCCAATCTAGAATGGATTGTTTATGGGTTTTTTTATCAACTCTAGTAGGTTTTTCAATGAGTTGTGAAAAACTAAAGAGATTAATATGATTAGCGGGGTTGTTAGAATTACAGGCTATCCAGTCAGTGTTTAGATCACCTAGTAAGATAGTTTCTTGTTGCAGATTCTCTGAGGTCCACGGTGATATTTCCTCAATAGTAGGGGAGTTGTTTCCTGGGGCAATATAACAGCAAATAATATAAAAGTTTTGTTATTGTTTAAGTATAGAATTGTACCTAAGATTTCTTCATTTTGAAACTTGGAAAGTGGGATTTGTAGAGGTTTCATTTTGAGGTTATTTTTAAAGAAAAATGCAATTCTGTCTCCCTTCTTGCCTACTCTATCTAGTCTTAAGATATTGTATCCTGGTGGGAGGATTTCTTAGTTTTGTGTGTTGAGTTTTAGCCGGGTCTCAGTGATTGTTACAATGCCATATGCTTGTTTCTCTGTGTTTGTGCATTTACGGACATGCATTCTTAACGTGTGCATTTTGCATCTTTCATGTTTCTTTAATGTGATATCATAACATTATGGCTGAACTCCTGTCTGAAAAGAGAGATGGAAGTCTATGGGCAGCACACTGATCCAGTCACCAAATTAAGCCAACAAACATTTACAAAATAACTGCTCAGTGTAGCCACTTGTATGTACCATGAACACTGTTACTACAATGAAAGCACTTAAATCTTCAAAAATCTTGAAAGCATCAGCTTAACATTTGATTTAATTAACTTCACAGACTTAGAGTTGTTCAAGCAGTTTTGTTTTTATAAAAGAAAATTGTATTTTAGTGTTGCACAAGTTGGACACTCTAAATTGGCCCTAGGCATGAGTGCATGCAAGCATGTGCCTTTTGAGGAAGGTTGGGCACTAGGCTGGCAACTTGACACCGAAAAACTCCACTGCTAATCATGAGCAGACAGGTGATCCACTGTGGTGACCCCTAACTGGGAAAAGCCGAAAGAAGAAGAAGTTTTGCACAATTTCAAAGTCTGATACAAGTTCAAATATTAATATAATTTGCTAAGTAGTTGCAGGTTCGGTCATGCAAAAGTCTCATTGACATATAATGTGCATCTTCAATGAAAATAAACATCATTTTAAAGGATCAGTGGATAGTAACATTTAATTGCTGTACCATACTAGTAGCCTCTGAATTTGTGAAGGAACCAGTCAGGTTTACATTGACAGCAGTAAACTGTGTCTGCGCTCTTCTCTTGGACATATGTGCTTATGTTTCATCTGAGCTCATTCTTAAGTTAGGAATGAAATTATACACAGAATATAAAATACTCAGCAACAATCAACACTATGCAATTAAACCGAATGGGCCCTGCCTGTGTCTTTGTACCTGGAAGGAAAAACAATACAGATGCCTTGTCCATTGCTTACTACTATCCAAAGGTTCCCAGAATTAAATGCATACAATTTATAAGTGGATAGCAACATAGTCATTGGGGAAACAGCTCCCAGTAATAATTATGTTTCAGTACATTGGCGCTGGATTCCTGATTCCCGGTATTAAAAATAGTTTTGATCTACAGAATTTAGCAGGCATTGTCTATAATGAAAAAAAAACTTATGGGATGGGCAGCAGCCTAACTTGTGGAGTATGTAGGTAACTGGCTGCAGGCTGTAGCTGTTATCCTGGTAAGCACATGAATGTTTCTCTAAAATGTAATAACAGTCATACTCTTGCTGTTTCTCTATCATAGTCACACACAAATGCCTGAAAAGTTTCTCTAAATTTAAAATCCTGCAGCCATTAAGTAAATAAGCATGTCTCACTGTCTGTCAACTCTTGTACATACAAGTTTAATTTACATTACAAGCCTGCAGCAATTGAATAAATAACCATGTGATGTTTCTCTTGGATAAATAAATTAAATTTGGTTTACAGTTTTTACCTGGAAGAAGATGCAGGGGCCCGGGGAAGAAAGATGAGTTGTGCACTGCCCGACTACTGCTGAAGTCATTGTGCATGCCCTGCACATGATGACGTCAGGAGTTTAAAACAAACAAAAAAAAACAGGAAATTCGGAAGTTAAAGGGACCATGTGGGAATTTGTGGCACCCCAATATTTTGCCCTCAAAACTGCTATTTACCAAGAATTTTGGTATGGTTGAGAAGTATGTAACTAAAACACTATTGTTCTTCTGTTTATTTTGTGTTTACTATTTTGTCTGTTTAGTTTGAGTTTAAAGGCTGGTATCTCCCAATCCCATTGAAGTGAGCAGGGTTCCATAACTATGTACTTGAACCAGCTTGTGCTTCCCTACTTTCATTAGTGGATTTATAGTTTGGAAAGTTTTAAAGAAAGTGTTTCTACCACCTGTTATCAGTTTAGATATTTACAATATGTTTTTTATTAGGTGCCTGAAGTCTAGGGAATCTTAGATATTCCACACAGAGAAATGTCCTCATTATTGATTTTTGTACCCAATATATTGATATCTGGGTTTGTGAGTCTTTGAGGGACACCACAGAGACTGTTTTTTTTTTATTTTTGCACTGACACTCATGATGTCTCCTCATTCAATACTATGCAATCTCATTTTCTGGTGTTCACCTCCATCCACATACATACACATACATAAACATACATACATGCACGCACGCACACACGCACACACACACACACACACACACACACACACACACACACACACACACACACACACACACACACACACACGAACATACACACATAGACACATGCATATCTCAAATGGCTGTGTAGCATAGGCAACAGCATTTCTGACTACTGCTATGCCTTGTTAAAATCTGTTACAGCCAGCTAGAGTGCATACCACAGGTGCAACAGCTGCAAACCTTCTTCCTCTTAGCCCACCCCCACCCCTTTCATCCATTTTACTGTTGATAATTTGTTGTATGTTAAGGTATTTAACCCTCTCAATAGTCATAGCCTTCAGTCCCTCCTTCTCAATACTTGTTCTTCACTAAACACCAAACAGAGGTGCAACGTCTCCAGCTGCTTTTATCTTTAGCTACACTGTGTGCAGCAAACAATGAGCAAAGGGGAATACAAATATAAAAGAGAATAAAATCTGCCATTGCAGACTAGTAAACAGCATACAACTTTGACCTGTGGTGTACTCCTACACATAGTTTTTCATGGAGAAACCTTCCAGTCCTTGAACAAGGGTGCCTGTTTGTTTACCTTATTTCCTTGGCTCTCCTTTGATAATAAGCTAGGTTAGCAGAGTGCCTTGGATTCTCCCCTGCTACTTTAAATTCCAATTGATGGTTTTTCTCCCTTCCCCCACCCCCCAAGAGATTGCTCAGGTACAACACACCAAAGGTTTTAAAAACCCCGGATACCATATTTGCTGTATGTGTAGCTGAACGCCCTCCAGGTGTAGCATCTCTAGTAAGTGTCCCTGGACTAGCTGATTGTGTTTTTTAGCTAAGTTCTATCTGGAAGGTGTAGCCCCGCTCTGTTCGCTTCATTTGCTTCGTTCGCTTCGCTCACATTGCTCTCCCCCCACCCCCATTCCCACCCACCCCATATCATTACCTTTATATCTATCCATACAACCACACCCCCTCACTTCCTCCCAAATCCCCCACCCCTCTACTTCCTGTTCGCATACTACCTCCCTTCTTTGCTCCTCCCCATACTTACCTACTATCCACTATCAAAGACTACTATACCTTACTCCCACGCCTTCCTCTAATCCTCTGTTCTTCATCCCATAAAGTGACATGTCTCTTACAACTCAAACTATACTCTTACCTTCTCTACTCCTTATACTCTGTCACCTCACCTCCTATCTACCTTACTCCCACCCCTTTCTCTCATCCTCTGTTCTACATCCCATAAAGTGACATGTCTCTTACAACTCAAACTATACTCTTACCTTTTCTACTCCTTATACTCTATCACCTCACCTCCTATCACTCACAATTACCTACTCCCTATTTCCATCCCTCAAACACCACTCTTAACTCAAGTACTACACCAAAACTCTATCTACTAATTTGTCCCTCCATCCTTCCCCCACCACTCCCATTCCTAAAATAAAAATATCTCTCCCTCTCCTTTAAAAAAAAAAAAACAAAGTCTACTTACTCAAATGAAAACCCCATTGCAAACCTCTACTTCTTTCTGGTGACATTCATCCTAACCCAGTTCTTATATACACTACCATGAACAATACCCCCCCCCCCCCGTATCTAAACCTGCCAACCCCTCCAACCCACAAAAATAAGTACAATTCTGCTCTGTCAGTGTCAGGAGCCCTGTAAATAAAGTTCATGAACTCCATGCTTGGATAGCTAACTGTACTCCTGACATAGTTACCCTAACCAAAACATGGTTAAAACCACACCATCTGGACAGTGAAATTATCCCTCCTGGCTATAATATCCTTAGATTAGATCGACCTAAAAGAAAATGAGGAGAAGTCTCCATACTCTACTCCAATTGTCTCTCCCAAATCAGTCCCACACTAGACTTACCCTCCTTTTCACCAGCTGAACTCCAACTGACCAACTTCAAACTTAACAGTTTCAACACCATAACTGTTGCAGCAATCTATATTCCCCCTGGTGATAATATTAACATACTTGAGAACATCCTATCTCACCTCTCACATACCATCCACAATGAAATAATTATAATGGGAGATGTTAATATTGATTGGCTTACAATACAAGCTCCCAGCACTACTTCCTGTATAAACCTACATGGGTTGGAGCAGCTAATCACAACCCTGACCTACATTAATAAATCTCACCTACCTAGCTCTCTTCTTGACTGGATATTGGTCAGTTTACTATTAGATGTTCGAAGCGAACTCTGTCGACTGCACTTTTGTCGAACACGAAAGTTCGAAAATGGTAATATCGAACACCAAAAGCCAACCTAGGAACGGTTTTAACATGGATCAAGATAGGTGTTCAGTGTTATTGCTGAACTACAAACCTCTCCCCTATCTTGACCCATGTTAAAACCCGCTCCTAGGTTGGCTTTTTATGTTCGATATTACCGTTTTCAAACTTCTGTGTTCGACAAAAGTGCAGTTGACGGAGTTTGCTTCAAACATCTAATAGTAAACCTATTGGTCTCCCACCCTCAAAACTAATCATAACTCCCAAACCCTTCCAAATGCCCTAAGCGACCACTGCCCTATAACAGTTACCAGACATACTCCCTACCTTACCAAACCTAACAAATTTATTAACACCCACTCACTTTCTCATTTCTGTCCTAACTCCTTTATTCGCCAACTCTCCAAAATTAACTGGTCTTACCTCACCACTCTTCCTTTAGATGAAGCTGTCTACTCCTTCAACACTACATTCCTAAACATTCTTAACTCCCTTGCTCCTCTTCACACAATTAAAATCAAATCTAATACTGTTCCCTGGCTCACTAAATCTACCAGAACCCTCATGAAAGACCGGGATAGGATTTGGAAAATGTGGACTAAAACTAGGACCCCTTTTCTTTTTCAGAAATATAAAGAACTTAGAAATAAAATAAAAAAAATCATCCATTATGACAAAATAAACTTCTATGCTAATCCTCCCTCTACTCTTTAATCAGACGCAAAGAAATTCTGGAGCTCTATTAAACAGACTCTGCATCCAGGAAACCCTCCCTCTCCTAACCCATGTCCCAATGCAACACCTGAAGACATAGCCATCAAATTTAACAATGATTTTATAACTCAATAACATCCATAATAAATTTTCTCCCTCCCCCCAGAAACAACACTAGCACCCCCACAAACTCTATACCTCTTCCAAACACTCCTAACTCCTTCTCTCTAAAAGCAGTATCAACTAACTATGTAAAGTCATTACTCTCTAAACTTAAACCTTGCTCCCCATCTGTTGATAAGCTACCCTCTTACTTCCTGCAGATTGCCTCTGAACCTCTTGCCTATCATGTATCCATCTTAATCAACCGATCCATTTCTGAATCCTATGTCCCCACTCTATGGAAGAATTTCTTTACTCTACCCATTCACAAAGGGGGACAACTCCTCAGACATATCCAACTTCAGACCGATTCCCATACTCTCTCCACTCTCAAAAATCCTAGAGAAATGCATTCACAAGCAGGTAATGCATTACCTTCACCAGCAATACCTTCTCACACCCACACAGCATGGTTTCCATCCCAAGTATAGTACAACTACTGCATTCATATCATTCATCAACATAGTCTCCCTAGCTCATGATAACAATAAACTTGTCTCATGCCTATTCCTTGACCTTTCTAAATCCTTTGACACTGTCTCTCACCCACTCCTTCTAGATAAACTCACTAACTTACATTTCTCTCCCCCTACTACCCCCTGGTTCTCCAGGTATCTCTCAACCCACCAGCAATCAGTTAAATGGCTCTCTGCACTATCCTCCCCTCTCACTATACAAATGGGAGTCCCCCAAGGGTCCATATTTGGACCACTACTCTTTAATATTTCCACCAACCTGCTCTACTCCTCTTGCCCCCAGTCATCTCTTGTGCAATATGCTGATGAGTCAGCTGTTATAACCACTGCTGACAACCCAACTGACCTTCACTCAACTACCTAGGCATCCTTCCACACCATTGAAAATTGGCTTAGTGATAACAAACTAATATTTAATCTAAAAAAACTAAGCTTCTACTCTTCCTCCCTAAACACATCACCACACTCAAAACTACATTTATCATCTTATCATGCAATAACACTATCATCTCAGCTGAATCTAGTACTAAATTGCTAGGTGTTACAATAGATGATCAGCTTAAGTTTGATCTCCATATTACTAACTCGGTAAAAAGAACTCATCAGAAACTTGGACACCTTTTCCGCAGCAAAAAATACTTAACTAACATTGCCCAAATAACTCTCTCCCAGGTTTTATTACTCCCAACACTCCTGTACTGCTGCCACATATTTACAAACCTAAATTCTACACTTATTTCCAAGCTTGAAACTACCTATAATAAGATCACCAGATTTGCAGCTAACCAAACCAACAAGTCACACCACTGCTTAGCACTACAGCAACTAGACTGGCTTGAATTTCCTCAGCTGCTCCAACTATACCAACTACAAATCATCCACTCTATCCTCTATCTACCCTCTTTCTGCCCCAGCCTCTCCACTATCATATCCAAATATTCCCCTGCTAGGACGCTACGCAGCTGAAATCAAGAATTATTAGACATCTACAAACCCAAAACCAAAATAGGCTGCCTTCTCTATAACTATAATCCAGCTACATCCTGGAACCAACTCCCCTTGGAAATAAAATCCCTCCAGCATAGCAAAAGTTTCAAATTAGCCACAAGGAAATACTTAAAAACAAAGTGGTCTTGCCAAAGTAGCCAACCACCCTGAAACCACCATCTTTCACCTATTTCACCACCTCACTCTTAATGTATCTCTAACACTATTCCCCTGCCTCTTCTACCTCTTCCCTTCCTCTATCTCCAACCACTCTTAATTCTTACAGTCACAAAATAACCTACCTGTCTAGTCTGCCTCCTATACTCTACCTCCCCTACATCTCCTACTAGCCATTCTTACTTTCCTTTCTTGTTTCCAAACTCCTATACAAATAGATCCTACCCACTTTAAATAAGCATCTGCCTAACTATTAACTCATTTTTCTCTAAGCAGTTTAAATAATATTGTAACTAGTCACATTTTCTTCTTCTAATTGTTTAAAACCTTGTTTGTAACAACTCACATACTTGTCTGCCAATTGTTAATACTCTGTATAACTGAATTGCCTGAGGAGCCTTTTTTTTCTGTCCAGGTCTCTGCTTGTAAGATCCTATAGCTGATTGTTACTACTATGTCACTAAAATGTAATAAATTGTTTTCTAGTCCAAAGGAGCTTTTCTCCCTGGGTCTCTGCTGAAAAATGAGCCAAATGTTCAGCCAGACTAACCTGGTTAACAAGTGTAAAATAAATAAAATAAAATAAATAAATAACACCCAAATGCAGACAAACACACACTTTCCTGTGGTATACACATACACACACATGCACACACTTGATTTAGGTGAAGTGCACATCTTATATTGCAAAACAGCACTAAGTTAAATGTAATTTTGTGTTGCATATGGGCTGGTTAACTTTGAGTTCTCCACCATCTATCCATTACAAGTCTAATCCAGCTAATACAGACCCTTTGAACAACAGCCAGCAATCATAGAGTTTACTAGGCAAGTAAGACATGGAATTGGATAGCAAGGACTTTCATTTACATTACAGACACACATTGAATGTACACTAAGGAGCATGCCATTTCATCCATGGCATGTCTTTGGAAGGGGTGACAAAACAAGAATACAGAGAAAACGCATGTGAATACACCCAGAATACAGTGAGGATAAGCAGATTCTAAATAGAAGACACCTCAGCCATAAAATAAACTGGGGAACCTCTTGCAGTGAGGTGACAGTGCTACTCACTGCATCACTGTGCCATCATTGAGTCTTCCATCCTTACCAGTTAACAAAAAGATAAATAAATAAATACATAGATACATACATAAACACAAATATTCTTACTTAAAAAAGGACAGTTATCCAAAAAATGCAAGCAGAACACTCCACTGAGCTGTTTGGATCTCTGACAGTAGAGAGCGGTTCATCATTTGATGTCAGGGGTGGTTCAGTAGCAGGATCAACCCCTGTAGGTGTTCTTGGACAACTTCAGCTGCCTCCATTAGGCTGATGATATTATATCAGTGACCTGATGCTACACCTGATCAAAATTTCTGCTGCCACCTCTGACTGCATTGGCATTGTTGATTAACAAGTTCGAAATCTCCTTTCTGGCAGCCATATCCACCACTCTCAAGCAAAAAAACTCCATGGTCCCTCAGAGCCTACATTATCAACTAATTTTCTGGGTCACTGAAAGGGGAGTTCCATGGAGTTGTAGGCTTGGGTGTTATAATCCTACGTGACATGAAACAGGGAAGGATAAAAAAGATAAATATCACATAACTACTGTATTACTTACAATAATTAATCTTTCTGTGTATCCTCTTGTTAACATTAAGCACTTGAAATACAGTCTTCATTTAACAGAACTGAAGGTTAGGTGGTTGCCCCACCTCCCCCTCACACACAAACAAAGGTTTGTATGAACCATGGAATACCACAAAAGTAATGCATATCTGTTTCCCACAAAAATATCAGGATGCATACACATTTTCAACATAAAAGTACTTGAAGCATATTTTCCTTCTTGGACCACAGAATGATAGGTGGCTTCCCATCCCAAAAGACCAAACAAATGAAGGTTTATACAAGCCAAGGAATACCACATAAGTTTTCCCACCTCCTCCACCAAGCAATACCACATAAGTAATGTATATATGTTTTTGAAACAATAATCAGGATGTGTACACATTTACAACAAAAAGTCAATATATGAATGCCAGTCACTTCTCCCTGTGCCCACCACTCCCATGGAGGTTGCCATGGGCCAGAAGCATAACACCAGTGTCAGTGACATGTACATCACATTTCTCTCCCATAACAGAATATTATAAAATCAATTTTTAAACATAGTAGTTGTGCTTTACGTATACCCTGTCTATCTCAGAACTGTAAATGCCTGCCAAAATGCCTATGCCAACAGTAAAAGATAATAAGTGCATACAGATAAAAATTCCATTTTCTGTTGGATATATAAATTCATTTGTAACATTGTACATAATTTAGAATGTATTTGAATAATGCAAACATACCTTAACCACATTATAAGCCTTCTTTGAAGATGAAACATCTTTAAAGAATACCAGTCTTATATTTTGTCCAAATACACAAGTCTCCACACTTTCAAGTTTCCTTGCTATACAGTTACCTTTTTGTAGTGTAGATTCAACCCTCTGGCCACTGTGAAGATGCAAATGAGGTGAAAACTCATTAGAATGGCTGAATACCAAACTTTTGACTTTGTGTAGCAGATGTAAACATAGAGGGAATTCAGTAAAGCTTACACAGTCATCTTTCCATGTGAGCGTCACAGCTCACTGTGAACATGGAAGCAAACAGTTTTAGATTTAATAAACTCTGTGTAGTGTAAGGCAACCATGCGCACTCATCTGCCATTATGGAAACTTTTATGGAATGCACATTTCAGTATAGGTAGATGAAATTTATGCTAATGAAGTGAAACAACATGGTGGAGTGATCCAACAGCCTCTAATAACTGTGAAGATTCTGTGTCCGTGTTGGCAGTGTATTCAGAAAATTTCCATGTACAGCATCCCAGACAGAAGCAAGGGCATGCAAAAGTATAGAAATATGGACAGAATTCCACTGAAAAGGTAACAGCACACATGCAATGGGTACTGTATACACTTTGGATGTCCAAAAACATCAGGGGGTGTGTCAGATTAGTCTATTTTTTTTCACCTCATGTTTGCACAGTGCACCACTTGCCACAAATGGTTTTAACTGTAATTGCCATAAAAATCATGTAAAAGAAGAGTATAATGTACTGTAACCATAGGTAAAGTAATACTTTGTCTTGCTTCTTTAAAATTGTGCTCCCGTGCTGTTGAACAGCTTACACAGCTACTACCCATGTAGATTCCAGGCTGTCAGCACAGGTTTTATACAAATGAGTGAAAAATCAGTGCATTTGTTGAATCACAAAAAGCAGGAACCATGTAGGGATTTTCACTGCATGTAGGATACTACACGGTCTTTGTTTCCAATGGATGTCAGTGACATTGGGGGGGGGGTGTCAGGTCACTTTCTTTTGCTATTTTGTGTATTGCACATGTTTGCACAATGTGCTGCTTGCCGCAAGTAGTTTTGGTAATTTATTTATTTTTTATTGATTTATTTAACATTTGTTAATTGGGAAAGTCCAACTTGGAATGAAGCCAATTTTTAGCAGAGGTCCAAGGAGAAACACTCCAGATGCGTGTCTTTGTAATGTAATGTAATGGCTTTGTAAACATAATATGTAACTTGTTTGCGCGACTAGACCACTCAACTATCAGACATGAGTTATACATCCAAAAATAGGGACCGGATGCATTCAGCTGATATTGCTGACCACCGCTGGGCATCACTCAAACTGGTAAGCAGGATTGCGCTCTGCTAATACCCTCAAGTTACAGGACTTTGTATAACTATATATGTGGTGACAGGTGTTTAGTGTTGGACTGGAGTGCAGAAGATCCTGGATTTTATTACAGGATATGCAAACTTTTCTGATTTTGTTGTGACATTGCAGCTTATAGAAGTAAAGTGTAACTTGCTGTAAACAGCATTTTCTGCATGTTTCATGACAGCAGGGATAAAAATCTAAAATTTTGACATGGCTTACCTTAGTTATGCACAGTTGCTCTCTGCTGTGTAAAAGTGCACACAGTGCACTACTGTGCACCGAAACAGGAGTGTTAAATCATGTTAAATATAGCCTAAGCAGGTGAATTCCATCTTAATTAGCCAATCCCACAGGGTGGACCTACTTAAGGAATGTATAAAATATGCATTCAAGAAAAAAAAGCTAAGTAGGAGCAAACACGGGTGGGTATTATAAAATAAAACATATTTATTCAACAAGTAAGCACTTTTGTGTCCATCCAGGATACTTCATCAGACATAAATCACAGTAATTATTCAATCAACAATTAAATATCTTCAGTTCAATGATATCTAATGATGTAACAATCAAACAAAATCAAGTTATCCAATCAGGTATCATATACAACCATAGAAACCATTTGCTAAATATTTTCATAAACATTCCCATAAGCCATCTTTCTCCTAACTATAAAATACACATAAAAACATCGGAATAAACAGAAGTAAGATTAAAACCCTATATTGTCAAAGAGTAACATATAGGTATGTGTATAACATACAAATCAGTTATGTTTATGAGTCAAAACTGACTATAGGCAAAAGCAGCTAAAAAATATGTTCACTCGACAAGTTTCCCAAAAAATATATAATCATATATATAATAGGTGCATACCTTATGTTGACCAAATATACATCAAATTCCTGAACAATCCAAAAACAGATGCTGAAGATTAAAGCTACTCAAAGCACTATATTCCACTGAAATGAACAAAGAAGCCAGCTGTGACCAATAGATGCTAGCATAATGCTTAGCTGCCTTCAATAAAGTGTATAAAACATCTAGTGAAACAATATATCCACAATAAAAACTAAATATCTACAACATTAATATAATAAATAGAATAATTTAAAATAGTGAATAAATATATCAAAACTACACTAAAATGCTATACTAAGACAAATGTGTAACCCAAACCTAAATAATCACAACATACCTATACATCAATGGGTTAATGGTTTATTGAGAAGAAAGAGTTTTAAGGAAATCTTATCATTTAATCCATAAAACGTTTCAGCTTGGAACCTAATAATCCATTTAACTTAAGCACATTCTGTGATATTCCTAATATCACCCAACCTTGGCATTCTATGGATAAGTTCCAAAATCATAAAATGAAATTTATGCCTAAAATCATTTTGAGAGACATGTTTGGCTAGTGTGTTCATATCATCTCCTTTCTCTATTGCAAATAAATGTTCTCTTACTCTGTCTCTTAGTGCACAATTGGTTTTGCCCACATAAAAGACTGGACATGCTGCACAATAAGCTAAATAAATAACATCCCTTGTCCTACAATCTGCATAATGAAAAAACTCAAAAACTTGTTTGTGAGGGACGAACAAACATATAATTATTAGACATTTACGGGCAGAAATGACAGGGCCTACATACAAAATTCCCATAGCTCTGTAAATCTAACTTAATCCCAATGTTGTTCTCATAACAAAGAAGCCTTTTAGAGATGTATTGTTTTTATAGGTGAAGCTGGGGGCTTCACCCACTATCCCTTTCAGCTTATCATCTGCAACCAAAATGTTCCAATTTTTGCTTATAACTTCACAAATAGCTCTGTTATTTGAAGTATAAGGAATGACCATCTTAGGGCCTTTGAGTCTATGAGGTCTACTACTTTTGTCATCACAAGGAATGGATCTCATATCACTGAAAAGAGGTTTGCCTCTGTCCTCCCTATCAACATATCTCCCATCAAATAATGGGTCACATTCACAAGGTCTATATCCTCTCTTTACAAAATCCTTCTCTAAGATCTTTAAAGCCTCTTCACAAGTTTCCATTTTACTAGTCAACCTAGGAACCCTTAGACCTTCATTTATTTCAGTAGAATATAGTGCTTTGAGTAGCTTTTATCTTCATCGTCTGTTTTTAGATTGTTCAGGAATTTGATGTATTATTTGGTTAACATAAAGTATGTACCATTTGATTATATATTTTTTGGGAAACGTGTTTTGTGAATGCATTTTTTAGCTGTATTTGCCAATAGTCAGTTTGGCTTGATTCACATGAAACATAACTGATTCATATGTTATGTACATACCTATATGTTACTCTCTGACAATGTAGGATTTTAGTCTTATTTCTGTTTATTCTGATGTTTTTATGTGTATTTTATATTTAGGAGAAAGATGGTTTATGGGAATGCTTATGAAAATATTTAGTAAATGGTTTCTATGGTTGTGTGGAAAATGTGCCAAAAGCAGGACAAGTAAACTGTAAAAGGAGATAGTGGAAGACAACCAGAGTAGAATCCACTTTTTAATGAAGTGTCCTACTGTGTACTTTACTCTACTCTGGTTGTCTTGCAGTGCCTTCTTTTACAGTTTCTATGGTTGCATATGATACCTGATTGGATGATTTGATTTTGTTTGATTATGTCATTAGATATCATTGAACTGAAGGTATTTAATTGTTGATTGAATAATTACTGTGATTTATGTCTGATGAAGTGTCCTGGATGGATGCAAAAGTGCTTACTGGTTGTATATATACATTTTATTTTATAATACCCAGCCGTGTTTGTTCTGACTTCGTTTTTTTTTTTTTTTTTTTTTGTTACTTTGTTTGTTTTTTATATTTTGAGTGACTTAGTGGAACTTTATCCGTGTGGGATTTCTGTTTTTTGAAAATATGCATACAGCCTACATTCTGATTTTCCCTTGATACATCAAGACCATTGGCGTAGAGACTTGGAAATTTAACTAACATACTGCTAGGGGCTTCTGCAGCTATTCTACATCTGTATGTGCTAGAGGCTGAAGTCAATGCTGCTGGTGCTGCTGACAATAGGCCTAGGCTGAGAAGGAGAAGAGTGTTCAGGCCCAGGGTAATCTTTCAAGTGCTGCATGAGCTGGAGATTGCAGAGCAGTACAGAGTGGACAGGGACACATTACAAGAACTCTGTGATCTCTGCCACCCAAAACTCAGAGCTAGAGCTAACAGGGGGAAACCCATCCCACTGGAAACTAAGGTATGTGTAGCCCTTAGGATATTAGCTACAGATACTTTTCAAAGATGAACTGGGGATACAATGGGGGTGTCACAAGCATCAGCATCCAGGGTAATCCACCAGTTCCTGGATGCTATGCTGCTACATGCCAGTGAGCACATATATTTTCTCCTGTCCCCTGAGGAGAGGGCCAGCAATATGCAATGGTTCTACCATGTAGCACACTACGTTGAAGTACTGGATGCCATAGATTGCACTCATGTACACATCAAGGCACCACCTGGTGAGCAGGGTACAATCTACATTAACCACAAGGGATACCACTCCATCAACTGCCAAGTCGTGTGCAATGCCCATGGGATTATCATGAATGTGTGTGCTGGCAACCCTGAAAATTACCATGGCTCTCATATGTGGCACACATCACAGCTGTAACAGATGTTTGCTGGGGGGGGGGGCATTCCACATGGCCTATTACTGGGGGATGCTGGCTATACTCTGGAACGGTGGATGATGACACCCATCAGAAATGCACACACATCCACAGAAGAATGTCATAATTAGGCATACACACAAACTAGAAACATCATAAAACATTTGTTTGGCCTTCTGAAGTCACAGTGCCGGTGCCTAGATATATCCTATGGAGCCTTGCAGTATACTCCAGGCACATGTACACAAATGTTCACACTATATGCTATGCTCCACTATCTGATCATGCGGAAATAGCTGCAGCAGGATCATCAAGGGGAAAGCACACACATCCCCCCACCCACACCTAGGTCACCACAGCCACAGTCACAGGAGGACTAGAAGGAGGAACCCCCAGCTGATGTCCCTGTAGAAAGACATAGGCATGCTCAGTATGCCCTTGCTTTGGCTAAGAGACATTGCATAACACATTCACTGACCACTTAGATACCTTTCTCTTCCTCAAATACATTTATTTTTTATTTTATTTTTATTTTTTTATTTTACATTTGTTAACCGGGCTAGTGTAACTGAATATATTTCCATTTTCAGTAGAGGCCCAGGGAGAAAAGCTCCAAAAGTAGCACAAAAAATATCATATGCAGTTATATAACAATGAAAGTAGAAAGGAAATTAAAATACAAAAAAGGAATCTTTATGAGAAGTACTACCACTAAGAAGGATTGAGTATATAGGATAATATAAGTCATTTTACAACATGATGTTGTTGTTGTGTCTTTTGGCTTTTCCCGGTTAGGGGTCGCCACAGCGGAACTCTGGTCTGCTAATGATTGGCAATAGATTTTTATGTGCCGAGTTGCCAGCCCTGACGCACAACCTTCAACAAAGTTACGCCCATTCACGCATGTCTCCACACAGAAGACACTCTAGCTGAGAATCAAACAGGACAACGTCTTACTGTGAGATGACAATGCTACCGCAGCACCACCACCGCAGATATTTGAGGTAATTTAAAGTTCATTGATAGATTAAATAAATACCGGAAGTTATATTAATCTTGCTAGTGACAGTTTCTGCTTACAGAGGGGTAAGCAGTATGAAATTTTGTATCCAGAGGCAGTGTGAAGATAGAAGTAGGGAAAGGCTGAAGATTAGTCAGGGTTACTGCAAGGACATAACCAGTGTGTTTTTAGGTGTCTTTTGAGCTTTTGCTTAAAGAGTGACAGTGAAGGTAGTAGAGTTAGATCAACTAGTAGAAGGTTCCAGTTTTTCCAGCAGTATTGGAGAAAAGGGAGTCACCTGCCAAGTTGATGGACTTGCTTATGCTAGCAAGCAGTTTGCTAGAAGAGCGTAGGGAATTGAGATTATTATAGGGGATAATGAGGTTAGAGAGTATAGGAGTATTTTTTGGTTGGTAAAAGATCTTATGGGCAAAGATAAGTTGGGAAAAAAATCAGAATGTTTTGTAGTTTAAGCCAATCTAGCTGCTTTAGATTCTGACAGTGGTGAGTTCAAAATGCATTACCAGTGGCAAATCTGGCAATGTTGTTGTAGGAGCTGGCTAGTTTGAGAAGATTATTTTTTTTTAGGTTAGTATAAATAGGTGAGGCGTAAAGAAGAGTTGAGATTAAATGAGACTGGGCAATAGTGGTTCTAGCTGTTGGAGTTAAGAAGGGTTTGATTCTATACAAGGAGCCCATTTTTCTGTTTACTGTTTGTATGGTGTTATTTATATGGCTATTGAAGTTAAGGTTATTGTCGATTGTGACTCCTAACAGTTTGGTGGTAGAGTCGGGGGATATAAGGGTGCCGTTGTTGGATTTGACTGAGAAGTCTATAGGAGAGGACCTACTGGTAGGTGTAAAGAGTAGGAGCTTAGTTTTTTTGGCGTTCAAATGCAGGCAGAGTTTCAAGAACCAAGCCTCTACTGAGTTGAATACCTTCTGAGTTAGTGAATGTAGTTCTGAAATGGAGTTGGCAGAACATATAAGCGTGGAATCATCGGCATATTGTATACAGATGGCTTGAGGGATTGCTAGATGAAGGTTACTGATGAATAATGAAAAAAGAAGAGGTCCTAAAGTGGAGCCCTGAGGGACTCCAAGGGTGACTGGCAGGTGGCATGATAGTTTGTTCTCCCAGAGAACTGCCTGTTGCCTATTGTTGAGGTAGGACTTAAACCATCATATAGCTTGGGTATCTAGAGAAAGAGATTCAAGTGTATTTATAAGCAGGGGGTGGATTACCATATCAAAAGCCTTTGAAAGATCGATGAAGAGTGCAGAAGAGAGGATGTTGTTATTACAGTTCTTATTAATGGAGTCGGTGAAAGATAGGAGAGCGGTGGTGGTACTATGAAATGGCCTAAAGCCATGCTGGCAGTTAGCCAGTATGTTGTGTTTAGTTAAGTGGTCTAATAGCTGATGGTGAATGCATTTTTCCATGACTTTTGCTAAGGGTGATAGTAGAGCTATCGGTCTTAGTTAGAGTAATCGTTAGATTTACCACCTTTATGTAGGGGGATAATGTGGGAGATTTTCCAAATGTCTGGGATGGTTCCCTCATTAATGGTTCTGTTTATCAGGATGGATATAGGAAAGGCAACTACTTTGGCTGCTTTTTGCAAATATTCAGAAGATAAATGGTCTGCTGAAGGAGTACAAGGCATAAGTTTTAGTATAATTTTATAAATGAGAGTGGTAGAGATGGGTTGAAATTGGAATGTTGGTAAAGATCCAGGTATAGACGTAGAGAGACTTGTGTTGCCAGTGGAAAGCTGACTGGCTGGAGATTGTATGGTCTCAGAGAAGTAGGTGTTGAAGTTGTTGGCAGTTTGATGTGGGGCATTATGATCAGCGCCTTGAGGGGATGGTGTACTAGAGGGGCCAGGGTGAAGGAGTCTATTTATGCTAGTCCAAAATTTCTGTGGATTATTTTGGTGCATTTGCTGTAGTTTACAATAGTAGTTCTTTTAGTTAGTGGGTATAGCTTTTTTTGCTATATTTCTCAACTGTGTAAAAGTTTGTTGTTCAGGGGTAGTTCTGTTAGCTCTCCACTTAGCCCATGATTTGTTCCTAAGTAGAATTTTCTGTCTGGTTTCTTTTGAAAGCCAGGGGGCTGGTTTGGACTTAGATCGTTTAGGTGCGTGCTCATCGAGGATTGCTCGAAATTTAGAGTTACAATATTTAACAGCCTCTTCAAGTGGGAGAATTTTTAGAGGATTCCAGTCACAGGCATTTAGTTCATTTTGGAATAGTACAGGGTTAAAGTGTTTTTTGGTTTGTGATATCCTATAAGTAGGGGTGTTAGAAATATCATTCTTTTGTCTTATAATGTAAGTTAGAGTATGATCACTTACATCATCGGGTAGTGCTCCTACATTATAAGTTTGTGGATGTTTATTAATAAGTATCCAGTCTAAGGTGCTCTCTTTTTTGGTTGGTTTGTTAATTCTGGTTGTTGAGGTGATAGTTTGACTAAAGCCATAAAGATTAATATTAGTACTGAAAGTTTTCCAGTCAGTATTGAAGTCATCTAGTATTATTGTTTCTTGTGGGTAAGTTGAGGACACCCAGCTTAGAATATCTTCTATTGTATTGCTGTTATTGCTGGGGGGTAGGTAGATACAGATGATGTAAAGGGATTTGCTAGGGTTGAGTTGAAGTCTGGAGATGAGGACTTCAGCCTTACTGTCCAGAGGTGGGTTATAAGTTATAGAGGAGATCTCTAGGCCATTTTTAAATAGGAGTACTACTCCCCCACCCTTATGTTTTAAGCGGTCTTGTCTCAATATGTTATAGCCTGGGGGGATTATTTCATTATCCTTAGTTCTAGGTTTTAACCAAGTTTCTGTAAGGCAAAAGATGTCAAAGAAATGAATATCAAGGAAGGCATGGAGATGGGCTACTTTGTTGTTAATACTGCGGATATTGAGATGTCCTATTAGTAAAGAGTTGGAGAGTCTGGTGTGGGTAGGAAGGGTTGAGGGTGTGGTGCAGTGAATATTTACTGTAGAGGCATTGGTTTGGCTGGGATTAGGGTGGATGTCACCATCTTTTAAGGTGGGGTTCTTTAGCTTAGAAACTGGGTTAAATGTATAGCTAGTTTGAAGTTTCACTTTCCTTACTAAAAGGTTATTGTACTTAATATGGGTGAGTTGATGAAATTTAGCTAGCAGATAGCAGGGAGTGGAGATAATGTTTATGTGAATATGGATGAGGGAAATATCATGAATGGTTGTTTGTTTTGGAGAGTAGTTAAGGTGGAAGTAATCCACCTTTCCAAAACAGGTTAGGAGATAGGCTGAGCTGAAGGCAGGTATAAGTGTGGATAAGAGTATTAAGTTGGTTAAGATAACTTTTGTTGTAGTCTGCATTTTGTTATGGATACCTACACAAAATGCAATAGAGGTATACTGGGATAAGATAATAAAGAACTAGTAAGTGTATATATTACAATTGATGCCAGGCAACTCACACAGCCTGCACCTATCCATGTATTGGCTGTGTACTGCTAGCATCAGACAGAATCAACCATGAACTAAAGTTTTGTCAACTGCTGCATTTGCAAGGTATGGTCTGAACCTAGACTGTACATGGCATATCCTTGTATCTATTACTTTGGTACAATATGCAAGTATATAGTGGTGTTTTTTCAGAGAACTTAAATTAACTTGTGACTACAGGCACCTATATTACTAATATGCTTCCATATGTAATTAGGAGGCACCAGGCATGAAACCCTCACACAGTCCTACATTAGTGGGATGCTGGCACATTATTCAGGAGAGAAGTAAGAAAGTAAGACAAGACATTGCAGTTTCTGACTTCAGACTTATTTGTAACCTAACAGTAAGTGTGGTTTGTTCCCCCACCCTCAAAAATAGGATTGCCCCCTTGTAACTGCCATAACAGTAACTCAGCTATGCTACTCCCAAACCAACAGTATATGCTTGTTTATGTTACAGTTATTATTCATCATATTTTCAGGACACTTTTTTTAAATATTTGATTATACATTGTATGTGTTAGGTAACTGATGAATTACAGCAAACACATACTTGTAATGCAGAGAGATGTGTATTTGTACCATAATTACAACAGGTTGTGTGACTGCTAACTGCTCTATGTACAAAGATAATACAGAGACGTACCTGTACAATATACAATGCATGGTTTGATAGCAGTTTACATTTTTATGCAAGTGGTTGTGCGATGAAAGACCCCAGGTCCAGCAAGCTGCTTCTGTGGCCAAAAGGATTAAGGCAGCCATCCTGCTTGGTGAAGCTGTATTGCTGTTGACGGTTCCAATCCTGATATAAATAGAAGTACTGGAGGTGTACTGACAATAGCTAGTGTGTTTTATAGTCTGTGACTCTGTGCCCAATGCTGTTAACAGCTTTGTCTTGTTTTAATTCCATATTTGCACTGTGCGCTGCATGTATAAAACATTTTTGATAAGGCTTAGGTGGTTTACGTGTAGTGCAGGATTGGAGAAATGGAGACGAAGGAAATATGTTTTATGTCAGACTGTCAACTACAGGCACCAGATACATTCAATTATTGCCACTAGTAAGTGGGAAATTCCAGCGTAGAGTAGAGATAGGAGTGGGCTGTAGAAGCAGGTATATATTACATAATAGTAAGTCTCAAATGTGAGCAAAGCACCTCATGTTTGTGCACTGCTTACTGACATGCAAACAGGTAAAGAGGCAAATGGCATGCATGTATACTTAGTTAACCATAGCACAAATCCAATGCTTCTCATGCTATTGCAGTATATACATACATATGATATGACCTTAGTACCCTATCATTCTCAGACCCTATTTCTTACCTAAGACTACATGTGTAAATATTGCAAATTGAGGGCACAATAGAAGTATATGTACCTATACTGACAATCCATCCACTTGTTTCCCCCACTAGCAAAAACACCAACAATCACAACAACCCTGGACTACATGATTTTTCTACACATATATCAACTACTGTATAACTTGCAATATATAATGTTTTGTACTTACTCATGGACAGGTCCAATTGGTGGTTGTCACAAACTTACCCATCTATATGCATACAAACAAATATAATCAATAAGGGTATTGTCATTACACAGCTAGGCTACTAAACAATATTCATCTGCTAGGCTACTAGCTTCAGATGACACTAAGAAGCAATGTGACTATACAGGCCTCCCAAGCTGTTGTTCAACACATGGCTTGATAATGTCATCTAGTATAAGTTCATCTGTAGTCTTACATAAATCATACTTGTGCCATGATGCATGCATTAAGTACTGTGTTCTGTAGACACTATAACTAGATAGGTAGGTTTTCTAATCTCAATGCAGTCAAGTTTGTGTGTATTAACAAGAGTGGAAGTGTGTATCCCAATATGATTTCCCAAATTACATGTTTTTCCATTGTTCTGCTGCTTGCACACACATCCATTCCAAGCAGGCCTCCAAACACTGGTCACCCACATGGCCTGTTGATGTCATTTACTTTAAGATCACTTGCAGTCCTATTAAACTCAGACTTGTGCTGTGGCATGTGAATTAAGTGTCGTGACTTGGAGTATGTAAACCTAGATAGGTCAACCTTCTAGCCTCACTGCACCCAACTTGCTGTGTGTGTGTGTGTGTGTCTCCAGAAAGAAGATTGGAAGTGTGCATCCCACACTGCCTTTTCAAATGGCATGGTTTTCCACTGTTTTTCTGCTTGCACAAACATCCAGTCGAAGCAGGCATCCAAACACTTGTCCCCCACATGGCCTTCTGATGTCATTTTCTATAAGATCACCTGCAGACCTAGTGAAATTGGACTTGTGCTGTTGTGTGTGCTTTAAGTGCTGTGGTCTTTAGTATGTAAACCTAAATAGGTAAGGGTTCTAGTCTCACTGCAGCCAACTAGGTGTGTGTGTCTTTCTATAAGGAAAGATGAAGTGTGTATCCCACACTGACTTCTCAAATGGCATGGCTTTGTACTGTTTTGGTGCTTGCACAGACGCCCAGTCAAAACAGCTTTCTGAACTCTTGTACCCAACATGGCCTGATGATGTCATGTACTATAAGATCACCTGCAGGCCTGTTAAATTTAGATTTGTGCTGTTACATGTGCATTAAGTACTGTGCTCTGTAGTCTGTAAATCTGGAGAGGTAGGGGTTTTATCCTTACTGCAGCCAACTTGGTGTGTGTGTGTGCGTGTGTGTGTGTGTTTGTGTGTGTGTGTGTGTGTGTGTGTGTGTGTGTGTGTGTGTGTGTGTGTGTGTGTGTGTGTGTGTGTGTGCATGTGTGTGTGCATTCCCATAAGGAAGGTTGTGTGTATCCCACACTGACTTCTCAAATGTCCAGTGAAAGTAGGCCTCCAAACTCTTCTCCACACACGGCCTGCTGATGTCATTTACTATAAGATCTCCTGCAGTCCAGTTGCAGTCTGACTTGAGTTGTGGTATGTGGATTAAATACTTTGCTCTGTAGTCTATAAACCTAAATAGGTAGGGGTTCTATTCTCACTGCAGTCAACTGTGTATATGCATGTTGGTGGATGTTACACAGAGTATTTTACAGTAGCGTATGGAACACTGTCCTCTTGTCTACAAAAGACACTGCTGATGTCATAAGAGATATCAGATTATTGGATATATATATACATCACAACAGGCCATGGTCACACACTGTCCTGACAGACAGGTAGATGTCACCTCATCCTATATAAGACAGACAACAATGACATTCCTGTTATTGTACATCTATTGGAAATGGTGATAGACAGGTTGACATATTAGATCACACAGGAGTCCCCGTTGACTATGATGCTTATGGATGATACTGTGATCTATACTGAGAGTAGGGAACAGTTTGATTGAATGTTGATGTCTGTGGAGTCACAGAGACCTGGTTCAAGGCTGCAGTAAGTACTAAGGCCTTGCAAGGCTACAATGCCTTCCAAATATCCAGACAGCACATGGAAGTTGTGTTAACCACAGGAGTTGTCATATCTATTTACACTGAAGATAATTGTGCTTCAAGACTGGTTACAGAAGATAATTATATGGAGTTATTCTACATCCTATGTACTGTGGATAGGAAACCCCTTCATGCTACCACCATTACTAGGTCACCATCCATAAACACGAAATGCCACACAGACTATTTATTACTACATGGAACAATTAAAGTAGAACAAAACAACCCAGTCAGGGGTGAGTGAAATTATTCACCAATTGATCAGGATAATTACAGGACAACAAACTCACTTGCACAATATTACCTGGAATTTGTGAACTGAAATGTCATGGAACAAATAGTGCACCACCCCACAAGGTTGTCTCATATTCTAGACCTGTTCCTCAACAATATGAGTGAGCAATGTAATGGCACACGTGTAGTGCCTGCACTGTTAATCCAACCATAAAGCAGTATGTTGTGAAGTAGATATAGCTACTGAACTCCCTAAAGGAGGAGTCAGGTTCAAAAATGTCATCCAAGGTAACTATACCCTCCCAAGGTATGGTCTAATCCATATCTAAGCCCCAGTTTCCACAAAGGACATCGACAGCTATAGTAAGTTTCTCCCTGATGACCTGCCTACTCATCTACACAAATGTATACACAAAACCATGCCTGATAAGCTCAAACAAAGATCCTCCAGAAAATAGAAACCATACTAGTGGATGTCTGTCATTACTACATTATACAGCAAGTGAAAGAAGCAGCTGTCTACAAATACAAAACTGAGAATCAGAACTGGAAGACCACTCTTCTCAGCCTAAACAAGCAAATAAGACCTTCAAAAATGCTCACAGAGCAACTATGCTAATAATTTACAAAACATATCCAGCGATAACCATAAGGCTTTCTTTAGCTACATCTGCAAACTGAAATATATATATATATATATATATATATATATATATATATATATATATATATATATATGTATAAACGCAGATGTATTTGGAATTAGTTGTGTATGGTATCAAACACACTGACCCAGTGTAAATTCCAAACCTGCTAGCAGACACTTTTGTCTGAAAAGTGTCTCCGCTCCCACCACCAAACCTACCACAAACCATGTGTGCAACATCACCTCCAACCTGTGGTATCTACAAAGAGAAAGTCATCACTGTCCTCTCCAAGACTAACAGCACAGTCTCCATGGTAATAGATGGCATTCTGGGCTGTGTTCTTCATGTGCTTCAAAAGTGAGCTACTCCCCTAGGCACCATATTCAACCACAGTCTGAATGCTGCTGTTGTCTACACTGAATTGAATGCAGTGACCATTTTCCAACCACACAAGAGATGATTAGTAAAATACAAGTGTAATTATAGGCCCATAACTTTATTCAACCTCTGCTGTAAGGCAATGGAAACAATCTGCATGCATCTCAGACACAAAGTCATACTTGACCACCTAACACTAGATGTGTTCCAGTTAGGTGTTTTCAAGGGTAGTTTGTGGCTGCAAAATCTAGTGAGATTCAAGACTGTGTCCAGACACATACACAAAGTCAAAGCTGTGCATACATCCTATTGTAAGATGGCCAAAGCATTCAACACAATCCAGCATTTATTGTCAGTAGGAAACTAACCAGGGTGAATATTAGATCCTATGTTATCAGTTGGTTTGCAAATGGGATCACAGGACAACAACATTCAATCACAGTGGGAGGCTTCAACTCAAGCAGCAGACATGTCACCTGTGTGATAACAGAAGTGTCGGTGCTGTGGGCCCTCATGTTTGACATGTGCATCTCAGAAATCCAGAACAAAACTGAGGGTCTGTGGCAAACCACCTTTGTCACACCAATGACTGCTGACAAAGCCATGGGTGTTACATCAACTGCACAAAAATGCATCAGCATACGCTATGGTGATAGAAAATGTTCCTGCTTATTATAAAATAACCAAGAATAAATTATTTCCCAATTTTGTATTTATATACCTTGGAACACATGTTGACTGCAACCTGGGTCTACTGTGGGGAGTAAGTCATTCTACATATTACATATGATCAGCAATGGCATTACATCAATAGCAAAATATGTTATCAATTCCCTGTACTAATCTCTCATCAGCTGTATTAATGAATATAATTTTCCCTTTGATATGTATTGCACCAGAGATCTGCACCGACTTGACAGACCTCAGATATTTCTGAGTAATAAAACATCAGAGAGTCTCCAACATGTGTCTTCTGTGGGCAGACTGAAGTAACTGTCATTGTGTGCTGTATCATATAGTAGCTTTGAGGTAGATTATGTATGCCTTACAGGGGTACATGTGGGCAAAATGGGATGAAAATGCTGCACATCCATAACTAATGTGGGACTAGAGTTACCTGATCCAGGGACCTCAATGTACACTATGACATACATAGGACATGCTGGAGAGACAGATACATCTGTCAAAAGTTGTCACTCCTCTGCAGTAGGCTTCAAATTCATGTTAAGCAGAGCACCTCCATTACCCTGTTTAAGCACAGTCTGGATGACTTGCTGTGAAAACATTATCTGCCATGGATCACTGTTGCTTTTCTCCTAGACATGGGTGGTCCTTGCTAGACAATACTTGGCCATGCATTATGTCTGTCACTGAATATTACACCGAGATGTAATTTAATGGCTATGTTTCTAAACACCATCAGGTCAATACCCTAGTCACATCCTATGAACCCCGGAACCTATGGTGATGTACATGCAAAAACTAACATTATACTGTATTACCATTCTGATGTGATTTGTTTTCAGTTCTGACATAGAGACCTGAGCTCTGAATCTGATGGGTTGACTTTAGATGTGCACCCATAAGTGTGTACTAAATAATCCTTAAAGAGAAAACTAAATATATTAATTAGAAATATTTCTTTGTCTGAATTCACAACCCTTACAAAAGCATCCACTATAAAGTAGAGAAATTATTATGCTAGCAACTGTTTAACTGGCTACTTACAATCTAACTGACAGGTACAATTATTAGTTAAATAGCACAAGTGAAGGTAATACATTCATATTATTATAGTCACCTTGTGCATCAGACACAGCTTCAGTATCCCTGAATCCAAAAGATAGACAACAGGGATGTGGCACAGTTATCATCACTTGCATAGGGCATTGTGTGGGGGTGCAGGAGGCCTAGGCTTACACAAAAATTTGGTGAGTATGTGTGTGAGTAAGCAAGGGAAGCAGGCATGATGGACCATGCAAATGCTGTGTGTGTGTGTCTGTAGGTGCTCTCAATGTGACACTGGTGTGTGAGTGTCTGCATGAACAAAGCCAAGCTCAGTCTGTATGTCAGACAGCTGTGAGCTGTGCATGATAGAGCTGACAGTTCATCATTTCCACTGCTGACCATGAGAACTAGCTCTGCCAGGAAATGCACTGGCACCTCCATGTCCAATATCAGATGCTGTGCTACTAACTGAAGGTGACCTGAAGGTGACCCATGTCTGATGTCTGCTGGATGTGCTTCCTTCATGGGAACACCAAGGACCATGCTTCCTTCACGGGAATGCTCATGATCATAACCCCATGGCCTGCTATGTCTGGGTGTGGACAGCATACTCCCTGCTGGAGCAGTGGATGTACTGTGACTATGGCAGCATGATCAGGCATGGCCAATTTGGGTTTCAGCAAATGTAGTTGCTGACCTACATACACGAGGCTGACACTGCCCTCCCAGCAGATGTTCCATCATAGACAATATGCGTTCCATGACAGATATTCTGCACTGCCTTACAGACACATCATCATCATCAGACACATCCCATTCCAATGTGTCATTCAACTTAGCCAGGGAATCAACAACATGGTGTAGGCAGTCACAGATGTCAGACTGCGCTGTATCCATAACATTGAGCATTCTTCTGGAGTTCCTTTCTGAACATGTCTGTGCCTCCGTATTGGTCCTAAAACATATGTCAAGTAACATGTGAAAAGACACCTGAAACAGGTAGGGGAGGGAGAGCAGTCCTCTTCCCAGCACCCCTATTAATCCGCCTGAGTGCCACTTTGCCAACAGTCTGGCTATGGCCAGTGTCAACAGTCACTGAAGCCACAATAGCCACACTTCCCTGGTCAATGTCCTTCCCCTCCAACTGTCCAATATCTATTGCCTCAGTAGACTGGGTTTGCATAGGCATACTTGCTGTGTCTGGTGATAATGGGGGGGGGGGGGTCACTGGATGTCAAGCTCTGTGTCAGATTGCCTCTGCAACCCCCAGCTGTGCCTTACTTTGGCCACCATCATCATCAAATCTGATGAGACAGTGACATCAGGTGACGTAGGGGACACAGAACCACTTCCATGTTCACCTGTAATAAAAGGAAGGAAAACAGAAATACATTAATACCTGCACTAGTATGCTGCAATATATGTTAAGCAATTTATACTGCTGTCACTATTACAGACATTTATACCTCTCAACCTCTTGGAGCAAGAAATGTGGACAAAGCTATGAATAATAGGTGGACAAAGGCCCAAGAACAGGGATCATTGTGATATGTCACCCTTACAAACCTAGAAAGTTGATAGAATAACATTTTTGAAGGATATGCAGCCTAAATGTGAGATCTCTGTCATTATTTTATATCTCCAATCACTAATGACTTGTCAATAATCTCCAGTTGTATTAAATAATAATAATGATAGTAATAATTTGAATTTGTATTCTTTCATCTTTCTAATGGCAACAACTATGAGTGTAGGAGTACCATGGATAAGGTCCAAGGTTCTAATACAGCAGACAACTGCCTTTTTTCAATGGTGTCCCACTTCACATTATAGTCACCAAGAGTTATAGCAGTTGACCTAGAATTTCTTGTATCTTAAGCATTTTCCTGATGGATGACACACTAATATTTTCACCTGTGTACTGATATGATAATATCTGTATTGATTGACTTCTCTTTATTGGTTCCCATCGCACATAGACATTGCCTCTGTTTGCATGATGCAAAGCATTGCACATCATTTTCAAATGTTGCAAAATCCAACAGTGTGAGTTCTAAAAATTGGAATTTGTGGGAAAAGTCATTATAGACTGGTTTTCATCTGCATTATACATGGCTGGTATTCGGGAGATCTTTTAAGATTTTTGTCTCAAAGCTGGGGTGTGCATGAGTCCCAAGTGTTTGTTGGATTCCCGGTGAATGATTATGGTCCCTGGATATTGCAGGAGCACTATCAAGGATCAGATTACAAATTGGATGGACGGAATAGCTTGGTCTAGGATGTGTCCACTGTTACCAAAACAAACGTACCCAACACACTAGTCATAGGTGATTCTATAGTCAGGCACACTGATGTCCCACTCATCAGGCTAAACAAGGAGAAGCTTACTATCAGCTGCCTGTCAGGTGCCAGGATCCACCACATAACCCACACACTCGGGTCACTCCACAAGTACAAATATGACTCTGTCATTGTCCATGTTGGTGTGAACGACCTGAGATGTACCTCCCTGGACTACATGAAAAGAGACATGGAAGACCTCTCCGATCTTGTAGCCCAGGCAGGGATGACCCTAGCCCTGAGTAGCATTCTGCCATCACCCAGAATGATACCGCAGTACAAGGACAAAATGATTGACTTCAACAACTGGCTAAGCTTCTGGTGTCATTCTAAAGGGATCCAGTATCTGTCTGTCTGGGATGACATGGCCGACAGATCACGATGCTTTGCCAGAAATGGCCTGCACCTGTCACCCCTGGGATTCCGGATACTGGCTAAGGTTCTTGCCACCACATAGTGCCTTTTTAGGCAAGGTTCAAATGACAAATTCACCACCATAACAGGAACAGGCAAGCAAAAACTGAGGGTGATGCTACTCAGTGCTAGAAGTCTAAATCTCAAAATGCACTCACTCGAGGCACTCCTTAAAATGGAGAACATCGATATCTGTGCAGTGCTGAGACCTGGTTCAAGGCTCCACCTGCACTTGTCAAACCTTTTATGTGGGCCAAACTTCTAGACAATTCAGATTGCGAATGTCAAAACATTTAGGAGACATTAGGAATGCAAGAGCCCGGGGTGGCATGGTGTATTAAACATGAAGGAAAGGAAATGGATTGACAAATTAGGGGGTTAATTCCCACCTGGATTAAATGATAAACTGTAGGGTTTTCCTTTCTCTTCACGGGTCTTGATACTATTTATGAATCCATTAACAATTCTTAGGTTTGTCCCAAGAAGAAAGAAGTAAAATAATGAGAGAAAAAAAGAATAAAAGAAAAATAGTAAATATGTATAGAATTTATTGTTGTTTGTATGTTTTTTTTTGTATCCATTATTTAGTATTGGACCAGTTTTTCCTTAGACAGGAAATTATGCCATTTGTCTTTAATGATACTGAGTATATATTGCAGTTGTAATACTGCTTCATGTTATATACCACTGATAAAAGCTATCAGCTGAAACCAGTCTGGTTCTTTTAATAAATCTTCACGCTCCCAAGGTGCTGGCTCCCCTTGTGTTTTGTTTCAGACAGCACCCCTGCACTACCAGGCTATAACTCATACCACACTTTTCGGCCATGTAACCTGGACCGGAACACTAAAGGCTGAGGTGTGTCCATATTCATTAAGGATATCCACACCTCCAGGCTAGTTGCTCAGCATAATGCATCCGAGGTTATCCAGGTGCAACTATCTCTGGGCAAAACTGCAATCCAAATTGCAGCTTGCTACAGATCCCCCACCATACCCCAGGATTCCCACTCCTCTTTTCTTGATGTACTGGAAAATATTAGGGTTCAACCAAACACCCTAAGAATGGGTGATTTCAACAACCACACCATTAACTGTGAAAACTACTCATGTACCAACTCCTTTGCTCAACGCTTTCTGGAATTCATAAACTCCAATGCCCTGGATCAACTTATCCGCACCCCCATCAGGGGCAACAATATCCTAGATCTAGTCATTACCAACATGAGTGACCACTGTTCTACACCTGAAGTCAATGCCTCATTGCTCCGATCCACAAAACAGTTTGATGTTCAGTAGAGTAGAAACAACAAACCATAAGCTCAAAAAGTATGTGTAAAACGGCAGTAACAATGCAAAAAATAAATCCAACAGTTTATTTTGTTAAGCTCTTTCTTCCCCATAGAACAGGAACTTCATCAGAACAAACTTCCCTTCCAGGCCAGCCGTTAAAATACAAACCACTTAATTCAGCAATAAAATGTTAATTAACCAATTAAACAATTAAACAATACTTTCTTAAAGAAAAAACATTGTGATTTGAATACATTTCAAACCTATATAAAAACAAACAGAGATATATCATCTTAAAAAACTTATAAAATTTAAAGTGCCAGTGCTTTTTTCTTTAGTACAGGCAATAAAGATAAATAAGCATTAAGTCCTGGTTTTGTCGGTGCATGTAACTTAATAATCCAGTAAAATTCCCTCAAATCAACATCTAATTCCCACCAACCCCCCCCCCCCATGGTTTTGTTTAATAACTTCTAAAATACCAAACATAAGTTTTGAAAAACCGTGACAAGTCGCTGAAGGTTTAGAAAAAGCATTGTTCACATTGCCCTTAGATATAGCATAGGTATGTTCATATATCCTGTGTCTAAATTTCCTCTCAGTTTTGCCAACGTAATAAAATGAACAGGTTTGGCAAATAGCTATGTAAACAATGCCTTTAGTGTCACAATTACCTCTCTGTAAAAAAATACCCTTTTTGTTATCTGCTATGTTTATCACATCATTGTTCAAAACAAATTGACTTTGGTTACAATGTCCACATCTGGTGGTCCCTTTTAATCAAGTGCTCTTAAGTAAAATACAATGTTCAGTAAAATATTTTAAGTTTTTCCCGGCTTTGTAAATAAAATTTGGTGCATTTCCTAAACTATTAAAGATTTCGGAATTCCCTTTAAAAATAACCCAATTTCTTTTAATAATCTCTTTCAATTGCTTTTCTCCATTACCGTAGGTGATTACCATGCTAGTATTAAAATCTTTCTGGATAGAATGTTGATTGTTTTGTTAATGTATAATTTCACCACTAGCCAACAGGGGTTTGTATCTTGACCGCCACCCCCCATAACTTGATCAGCAACATTCTGCAATAAATGGTTCGGATAACCTCTCATTCTGAACATTTCAGTAATAGTAGATACTGCATGCAAAAATATTTCTTTCCTTGAGCACATTCTACCCGCTCTGACCAACTGTCCCTTAAAAATATTCTTTTTTGTGCGGAAAGGGTGACAACTTTGAAAATCTAAATAACTATTAGAAAAAGTGTCCTTCCTATATATTCTAGATTCAAAATTGTTGTGTAATTTGTCTTTGGTAATCGTAACATCTCGATAATTTATCTCCACATCAGAACAGTTGGCAGTAAAACTAAAAAATGTACAAATCTGATTAATATATTGAAGGAAGTTATTAAAATTCTGTTTTGAGTCATTCCACAGGATAAAAATATCATCCAAGAAATGATAATAAGTTAGCCATTTCCGTGAATAAGAACTTGAAAAAATATGTTTTTTCTCCCATGCGTAAAGTACTAGATTGGCGTAAATGGGGGCACATGTGGCCCCCATTGCCACTCCCTGAATTTGCTTATAAAATTCTCCTTCAAAAGTAAAATAATTGTTAAATAGAATATATTCCATTGAGGCCATAATAAAGTTGATCATAGTATCTGGAAGACTTCTGGGTTTCCTTATAGCTTCATAAAACAGATCTAAACCCTCTTTATGTGGAATTGAGGTGAATAAATCCACTACATCTACTGTAGAAAAAATCACATCAACAGTATACCATCTTTCATTAAATTTTGACAAAAAATCCCACGAATCCTTCAGTAAATAGCCCACATTTTTTATAGAGTCTTTCAAGATTCTGTCCACAAAAGTACTAAGAGTGTGTGTAGAACTATTATGTGCTGAAATAATAACCCTGAAAGGAGGTTTGTCAATACAATTGTGGATTTCAGGAATACCGAAGGCTGTGGGTATATGAGGGTGTTCTGTTTTTAAAAAATTATATAGCTCTTCTGAAATAACTTTCTGAAGTAGGGAATCTTCCAGGAAAAATACAATTTTCCTATGTGCTAAATTAATTCCGTTTCTGGACGATGATTGGTATTTCTCTGTATCTGAAAAAAATCAAAGTAAGTTCATTCACATAATCTGTTGAATTGAATAATACAATATCCCCCCTTTATCAGGCTTCATAATTCTATATGTCCTATTTGTTCTTAAGTAATTTAATAAGGTGTATTCATCTCTGCTCAAATTAAATCTTTTGATTGAATTATGTTTGTTCAGTTCATTTTGAATATCCACCTCACATTCCTTTTCAAATGCCATGATTAAGGGATGCAGTGGGGGGTTAAAACAACTTTTCCTTTTAAACATTTGTTTACCAATATGGTGGTTGATGTTGTTTTTAGCCATACCCCCTTCAAACATAATTTTAAAGTTTAATTTTCTAGTGTAAATCTTTAACTCTGTAATTGCATCCACTGTTTCCGTTCTACACGTCAAAATATATTTAAATCCTTTCTTAACAAGGAAAAATATATAGAGTCAATGTCTAAATCTGTGTAATTATACATTTTAAAACCTTCCTTTGACAACGATATACCATTATGTGTCACCTGAATATTGTTTTCATTATAAACTTCCCTTAGCGATGGGTGTTTCTGTACCCCCCGTGATACCCTCTGTTGTAGAACCTGGGTAAATGTGCATCCCCTAAAAAAGCTTTTTGTCTGTTCCTATTCTCTAAGCATTCAGACCTTCTAATGGGGGGAAAATTTGTGTTATAATCGTCCGTTAGATGGTCTTGTTCTCTAACCTCTTCTTCTACCTCAGTATTGTTATGTGATGTATAAGGTCCTGTACCGAAACCAATGTTTGTATTGTTTGCATTGTTAAACCCATTAGGTTCATTAGAGAACCAAAACGGAAAAGGATAAGCATTTTTCTTTTCATATTCATTGTTGTCTCTTAAAAGTTTTTTTCTTTTTGCACTCCAAATTAGTTTTTACACTAAAATCAGCCTTTTCAAAACTTTTTTCATACTGAACCACGTTAAACTCAAACAATAAATCATTTTCAAGCTTTCTATTCATTTTGTCTAAATCTTCCAACATACTATTAATATGTTTGCAATTAATTCTAATAATAAATTCCATTAAATCAAGCCAAAACTATCAAAAAGTTGTAAAAGTTCATCTGTGTCACAATTACTAGTGTTTAAACCATTCAGAAATTTAAATAGTCTAAGCCCTTTAGGTACTTGTTTTTTTCTTTAAACTCTCCTGAAGATACAAATTGTCACATTGGAGAGCACGTACCTTAAATAACAAAAGTTCAAAATCTTTCATTGTAGTATTAAATGTTTGATGCTCATGTCTACAGTCATCCTGTGAATTATCTCCTGGGAACGAAACATCTTTCATAATCCGTTCCCTAAAACTAATAGGTGGCGGGTGTTTAGCTGAAGAGTTGGCCAGCAATTCTTCCTTGTTATTTGATCGTTTGCTATCCTCTAGTGGTTTAGCAGAGAAATCACCTTGGTTGATAGGTCTAAAAGAGAATGTACCAATTTATTTTCTTCGTACGTCTGAGACATTCCGGTGTAGTTTGAAGAAAATCCATTCTTTTATTCAAATCTGTAATTTGCTGTGTCAGTGCCAAAATAAGAACAGTCAAGTCTATATTTTGGGACAATGGGTTGACCGGAGAATGATTAGGATCATCATCTGTTAAGTCTTGTGAACCAGGGTTCCTCCCCCAGTTGTCGGTGATGAAAGCTTCCATAGTTCTGTTGTGTTAAATACAGCCAGTTGAAAGAAAATCGTACCAAAAACGTCAGGATAGAAAGGGCAAAATCAACCCTTTAAACTTCCCAGTCGGTTTAAGATAGAGCTGTGTGGTGCTTCTCAATCAAACAAAAACACAGCAACCAATAAAAAAAAAAGTTTGGAAGGACATCAAATTAACAACCACAAAACAGTTCGATGTCCAGTAGAGTATAAACAACACACCATAAGCTCAAAAAGTATGTGTAAAATGGCAGTAACAAAGCAAAAAATAAATCCAACAGTTTATTTTGTTAAGTGCTTTCTTCCCCATAAAACGGGAACTTCATCAGAACAAACTTCCCCTCCAGGCCAACCATTAAAATACAAACCACTTAATTCAGCAATAAAATGTTAATTAACCAATTAAACAATGCTTTCTTAAAGAAAAAACATTGCGGTTTGAATACATTTCAAACATATATAAAAACAAACAGTGATATATCATCTTAAAAAACTTATAAAATTTAAAGTGTCAGTGCTTTTTCTTTAGTACAGGCAATAAAGATAAATAATCATTAAGTCCTGGTTTTGTCAGTGCATGTAACTTAATAATCCAGTATAATTCCCTCAAATCAACATCTAATTCCCACCAACCCCCCCTAGGGTTTTGTTTAATAACTTCTAAAATACCAAACATAAATTTTGAAAAACCGTGACAAGTCGCTGAATGTTTAGAAAGGGCATTGTTCACATTGCCCTTAGATATAGCATAGGTATGTTCGTATATCCTGTGTCTAAATCTCCTCTCAGTTTTGCCAACGTAATAAAATGAACAGGTTTGGCAAATAGCTATGTAAACAATGCCTTTAGTGTCACAATTACCTCTCTCTTGCTGACGCTAGTTGCTCAGCATAATGCATCCGAGGTTATCCAAGTGCAACTATCTCTGGGCAAAACTGCAATACAAATTGTAGCTTCCTACAGATCCCCCACCATACCCCAGGATTCCCACTCCTCTTTTCTTGATGTACTGGAAAATATTAGGGTTCAACCAAACACCCTAATAATGGGTGATTTCAACAACCCCACCATTAACTGGGAAAACTACTTATGTACCAACTCCTTTTTTCAACACTTTCTGCAATTCATAAACTCCAATGCCCTGGATCAACTTATCCGCACCCCCACCAGGGGCAACAATATCCTAGATCTAGTCATTACCAACATGAGTGACCAGTGTTCTACACCTGAAGTCAATGCCTCATTGGTCCGATCCGACCATAAGCTAATCACCCTAGATATTCACATCATGCCCCCACACCCCACTAAGGAAACCACGGCAAAGAATTTCTCCAAAGCCAACTTCATGCTTCTTAAGACAGAAGTGATGAACTTTATGACACCCATGCAGATGGACAGTTACGACTACTGAATCCTACACAATTGCACTTTATAAGCACTTACACAAGTGCATGGATACTGCTATCCCAAACAGAACCAAGATGCTATCCTTCAAAAAAAGGAAGCCAATCTGGTGGTCCCCTGCCATAAACAAACTGTACAACAGAAGAAAGAAACTGTTGCAAAAGTGAGTAAATCCCATGAGTGGAGGAACTCCCTGGTCAGCCTCAGAAAGAAGCTGCGATCCCTGATAAAATCCTCCAAAGCTAGTTATGAAAACAAAATCACCACTGATTCTAAATACAACCACAAAGAATTCTATAGCTATGTCAAGAATCTCAATGGCAACACTTAGATCTCCTCTGAGTTACAGCACAATGGCACTAAATATACAGCCCCAACTGATATTGCCAACATCCTGGCAGATAGGTTCAGTGCTAACTTTAACCCCCTCTCACCCCCAAAGGGCCCATCTCTACACCGGAAGAATGCAAAGTTCCTGTAATCATGGCTGCACAGGTAAAAACCACACTCTCCAAAGCCAAGAACACAGCATCCATGAGACCAGACAAAATCCCAGGCTGCATTCTACTTGAACTACAGAACGAACTGGCACCCCACCTAAGTACCATGTTCAATCATAAACTCACCTCAGGCTTTGTGCCCGCTGAATGGTGCACGGTTATCCCACTCCACAAGGGGGGAACCACCACGGACCCTGGGAACTACTGCTCCATTAGCCTGACAAGCCTGGTCTGCAAGTCCATGGAATGTATCATCAAGGAACTTATAAACAAAGACATTGGTAATCTCCAAACTCTGGACCCGAACCAGTTCGGGTTTGTAAAAGGCAGATCATGTCTCCTAAACCTGATAGACTTCTTTGAAGCAGTCACCAAAGCCATAGACGAGGGTAAGGTGATTCACAAAGCCTATCTAGATCCTGCCAAGGCTTTTGACACCCTCCACCACTCTGGAATTATAGATAAACTCACTAAATTAGGTATAAATCCCTATGTCACAAGATGGGTTGCCAACTGGCTCACTGACAGAACCCACAATGTAAAAGTATCAGACAAATCCGACTTCAGACCAGTGACAAGTGAAGTACAACAGGGTTCAGTCCTGGGTCCTCTCCTGTTTGGTATCTACTTCTCTGAAGTACAGGCTAACACAGAAGGTCTTTGGCTAATGAAGTTCGCAGATGACTGCAAACTAGGAGCCATAATCAAAGCTCCTAACGATATGGACATCCTACAAAAGGGCCTCACTGAGACAGATGCCTGGTGTCAAAGCCATGGCCTCAAGCTCAGTGCCAAAAAGTGCATTGTCATCCCCTTAGGTTAAAGACTCTGTACCCATGAACTACAACATAGGTGGTAGTATACTTAACACCGAAGGTGTGATAAGAGACCTTGGGACACTGGTGGACAGTAGTCTCTCCTTTGATAATCACATCACCACAGTAGTTAGGAAATCCTTCTACTTGCACACCTCATCACAAAAGGTTTCTCATCCAGAAAAAAAGAAGTCATTGTTCCCCTCTACTCATCACTCATTAGACCCATTATAGAGTACAATGCCCCTTTTGGTATGTATCTCACAAGACATCTACAACAACTGGAAAGGCCACAGAAATACCTCACAAAGAGTATTACCGGCCTCAAACAGATGCCCTACACAGACCGTCTCAAAAAACTCCATCTTTACTCCATCACATATCGCCTACTCAGAGGTGATCGCTGCCTAACATACAAAGCTATGTCAAACCCAGAGCTGTTGGACATGCTCCACTTAAAGAAATCCTAATCCCTCCGAGCTACACGCTCTAGGGACCTAAACTTTGTCACCACAATAAACAGAACATGCCGGAGGGATAGATTCCTGTCCCAGAGACTTCCCATACTCTGGAATAAGCTACCTATCTATATCAATCAAAGCTCCTCATTAGCACTCTTCAAGAAAAATCTTGATGATTGGATGGGAAATAGGAAATTCACCCAGGGGATCACCTCTGTGGCTCTGCTTGACAGTGGCACAGGAAAATATTTTTCTTGGGTGGAAAAAGCCAGGGTACCTTTTTGGCTGGGCTTGTATAGGCCCTTGGGCCGATAGTCTAGTACCTACCTATGAACCTATGAACCTACCAGCATCTGCCGCACTGGAGAACAGTGTATAAATCACTATCGAAACCTCAGGATGAGGAAGATGGATACCCTCAATGAATGGATGAATTTTGGAGTGATGGCACTTCACAGATGTGTGAGTATCACTTACAGGCATGGCTTGAATGATGAAGCAGCTGCATCTGTTTTTGATTGCTGACCTTAATGTGTTTATATTACACGCACTGCTAATGTGGAGAGAACACTAAATGTGTGAGCCTATGAGAGAAGACTGAGAAGGATGAGAGATGCAAGTGGTATGTATACTTCAGAATGTACTGGTAATATACCATTAGGAGTAAATTCAGCTTATTGTGATAAACACTTGTATCACTGTGAGCATGCATTTGTCCACTGTAAAGCAAAAGTATGCAAGCATTTGTATGTAAGGTAAAACTACGGTGCAGTATTACAGGGTAGACAGGGATTGTTGATTAGAAACACACACTTCCAAACTACAGAGTACTTGTTCAAGTTGACATCAATATTCCAATGTATAGTTGTTGTTGTTGTGTCTTTCAGCTTTTCCTGGTTAGGGGTTGCCACAGCAGAACTCCAGTCCGCTAATGACTGGCAAGAGATTTTTTACGTACCGAGTTGCCAGCTCTGACGCACAACCTTCAATGAAGGTATGCCCATTCACGCATGTCTCCACACAGAAGACGCTCTAGCTGAGAATCGAACAGGACAACATCTTACTGTGAGGTAACAATGCTACCACAGCACCACCGTATAGTAAAATCTTTAAAACAGGGACAAAAAGCACATGCTGCAGATTGTTATCATTATAACAATGAATCTGCATCTATAAAGTGCAAAACAAAAGAGTGCTTGCATTATACTGTTTTCCACAGGGAAAGTATAGTATTACAGTAGTCACTTCTTGTGGGTTTGAACACCACACCCCCCAAATTTAAACTCAGCTGCTTACTATACTGTTATAGGTTGTCATCAATCAAAATACAGTATGTTTTAATCATGATAGCCTTTGAAATGCAGACCTCTAGACCTGTGGCTTGGATGGCCTATTGTCACATGTAATCAGTGTACATGGAACACACATATGTGCAACATATGCAACTATGAATAACTGATGGATGCTATATGATCTGTACTATAGTGTATATGTGTTAGCAACAGGGTAGTATTGACAGTAATAAAGACATTTCTTAGCATTTGGTATTGTTAAAAGTAAAATGTAACAGAATATAGTATTTGTTTGTAGAAAGCTTTGTATATTTTCTGTGCAGTTACTAATGTTCTCTTTTTTTCTCTCACGCCACCCCTTCTCTTCATTTGCTTTCTTATGCATTTCTTTTTTATTTGCATTATTATTATTATTATATCATGTATATAATCATTTTTTATCATAATTATGTTTATAACTTCTTATGTTTCTTTTATGTATAACTTTCTGTTGTTATGTTGTTAAATACATTTTCTTTTTTTATTAATCATTGTGTTTGGAATTATATTATTCATTATTTTATAATACTTTATATGTTAAAATTTGATTTAATGTTATTCTTTCCATTATTTTGTGTCATGTTTTATTTCATTATTGAATTTTAATTGTATTTATGTTATTACTACAGCATGGCAGGGTAGATAGATCCCCATAATCTGCTTACACTCACTCCACTAGCTACAGTACCAAGGCCCATCACATCTGGGTTGCAGCCTAGCAGTACCCCCCTGCTGCTCCTGCCCTACCTGGACCCTCAGGTAGTTCTGCTCCAGGGGATAGGCCTGTTGTTCCCTCTGGGAGCAGAGGCAAAGGGGGTGATTTTGTCACCCGAGCTGAACTGACAGGTCTGGTGCATAGTCTTTGTGCAATGGTGTGCGATGCTAGTGATGGTGAAAAGAAATACTATTGGTTATATAAACTTTGATTGGATACCAGTACCATGTAGCACCAAACATTTCATCATTATTAAACTGAGTGCATAAGCAGCTGATGACACAGATTCATATCAGAATTTATAATCTTGATGTGCACATACAAGTATCTGAAATGATAGATACACCTTATTTGAACTCTGTGCCATCTGAACCAAGACAAGACCTGCATTTGAACCCAGTAGTATCTAAACCGAAACAAGATACCATCAATGCATTTAACAGATAGTGCTACAGAATCAGTTGAGCAGCAAGTATATTTTATACATTGTATAGATAATTGCACACTAAATTGCTGTTGCATACACCTGCTACTTAATAAATCAATTAATAATAATGCAATACCTGTTATTCTATCATGTTTTTAAGTTTGTAAGAGCAATATTTACAACATGTTCCTTTTGTGATGGCCCTTTACTCCCCATTGTGTATGGCTTTGTCTAGATGTATTGCTCTAACAAGTTGACAGGTATGTTCCTATTATTGACTTAATATTTTATCAGCCTTGCATCACATACACATCACATACACATGCTTTATTGAGAATATGTGTCAACTGACAGCTAATTAACTGAGTGTGTGGCTGGAGGGTTAATGCATTGGTGATGATGACAGATGGTGCTGGGTTTGAAACAGCATGTTGGCATAACTTTTCCAAGTGTGTATTATACGTTTGCATACATTCACTGATACTACTGCCTCTTACCATTGCTTAGTGATGGTGGGCAACACGCACCACTGTGCAACAATTCTTTAAAGAAAAGAAATGGGGGAGATAGGAAAGTGGTAAAATGGGGATCAAGCAGGGGGAAAAACAGAGTGAAAGAAAGGCAAGAATGTGCATTAAGGGTGTAGGTAAGAACCACAGCTATCCATTTCTTTAACAGTAACAGCTGAGCAAATGTACAGATTTTTAGATGAATTTGGACTTTTGGACTGTCATCTCCAGAGACAGGTGTGACAACATAATTGGGTTGTGAGGACAATTGGACCAAATTAAGTGTGTCAAGTGGACATGTGTGAAGTGGAGAGCTATGTATGGGATAATGTTTTGGGGGAAACAGGTGCCTTTTTTTCTTTTTTATTAAGGAGAGAGTAGAATGTTGGAGAAGGGACATAGACAAGCCTGAGACAGGGAGGTTGGGAAGGTGAGGAAACATTTGCTGACAGACAAGATATACAAAACGAGAGACAGGGCTGATGAAGGACACACGATGGAGTGAACACCATGGCTGGTGAGGGGTTTGTGAGTTTGAGGTCCCACGGAAATCAGGCATGGTAACAGTGTGACTCAAGTCCTCACCTATTGGACTGTCATCACTGTTCCATCACTACACCACTAGCTGCAATGGTTGACATCTGTGCCTACAGCCGGTCTGCCATACCAGGATGGAAAGCAGGTTGTCCATCCTGTGTAGCCATGTGCCCATGGTCTGGTGCACAATCCTATGTACCATCCCTGGCAACTCCACTCAGGTGATGAATGCGCCACCTCTACCCCTGCTCCCAGTGGGGACCACAGGCCTAGCCTCTGAGCTAGAACTACCTGAGGGTCCAGGTAGGGTAGCGGGAGCAGGGGAGGGTAGCGGGAGCTGGGCATTGGTTCTTCAGTCGGTGGAGCAAGTATAGGTCGATCTCAGGGAATCAGCCTACCCTGTTGTGCTATAGTAATAACATAAATAAAATTAAAAACAAAAATGAAATAAAACATAAACCAAATTAAATGAAAATATTAAAATAAAAAAGAAACAGCAATACATTTTTTTATAAAAAGTTTTAAATAATATAATTATAAACCTAGACCGTGTGAGAAAAGCACTAAAAGATGTGAAACTAATTGTACATTTTGTATATTTATACAGCAAGGTGACAGTTTTTATTGTGGCAATTAAAGGTGAACTCTTTTTGAAAGCCTGGACTAAACTACTACTGTTCAATTAAAAGTGCACTGGAACTTAGAAAATTACCACATTGCTTACATGATTAATTGTATTTTATTTTATTTTATTCTACAAATTGGTTTTAAATACCATTTTAAATCAGTTGACATTTAAGTGTATATTTTCTTTCCATCATCATATATACATTTTTTTCTTATTTTTATTTTTTTCTGGTTCTTTTTTCCACTTTATTCAAAATGATGTGTAATAACAATGCTAACTAATTATACAATTATATGGGTTTTTAGGGTTCTTATACACAGACCTGAAGAAGTCTAGAAGGACGAAAGCGATCTTTGTTAACAATAGGTTATGAAAATAGAAATTGATTTTTACATGCAAAATGTATATGTATATATTTATATATATTTTTTGATTGCCAAATGAACTAAGGTTGATATATTTCCAGCCATGTAGTATATTGTCTTGGATAAAATCACAGACTTAATAATCTACTTAATAATTTGGATAATAAGAGGTACCACATCATTATATAATTTTATTTAAAGTACATAAGGGTTATATATTATTATGACAGCTACTAAGTAGGACAGGACCAGCTCGAATGTCACACTGATGGGGGAAGGGATGTGAATTTAACATTTTTACCAATAACACTTTGTTTTACAGCACAATAAACCACTCCCATGCCTGATAAAAAAGTATATTTACATTTAGAAAGCTTGTGAGGAAATTATTACTCTATTTTTGTTTTACTTGGATCGCTTGTCTGTGTACTTAATAAAGGATTTTTGACTGGAAGCAGACTGCCTGCCTTGCTTGAATTACTTTGAAATACTAAGTAATGTTGTACAATTATATATTTTCTATTATTACTTTTTGTTTTGTTTTGTTTTGACTTAAGACGAGTTTACGTTCACTACTTCTACTACTATTGTCTGATCTGATTAATATACAGTGATTAACTAGAAATATATGGAATGAAAATCTTCCACACAGAGAAGTTTCTTACACTGTTTTGTTAAATAATATAATTACAAACACAATGGTAAATAAAAAAAATGAAAAAGTATATAACAACAAAGCAATATAAAATATACATAATAAACAAAACATAAAAAGTAATAGAAAACAATGTAATAATAAATATGATTACAGAAAAATTATAATACTAATAACAATAAAAATAATAATACAAAATAAGAATTCTATAAAGATAAGAAGAGAAGGGGTGGAGTGAGAAAAAAAGGAGAACATTAGCAACTTCACAGATAATACACAAAGCTTTCTCCAAATAATTTATTATGTTTTGTTACATTTTACTTAACAATACCAACTGCTGAGAAGTTTCTTTATTACTTGGAATACTACCCTGAACCTAACACATGCACACTGTAGTAGAGATCATATTGCTTCTAGCAATCATTCATGGGTGCATATATTGCACATATTCATGTTCCATGTACAGTGATTACACTTGACAGCAGGCCACTCAAGCCACAGGTATAGAGGTCAGCACTTCAAATGCTATAATGATGCCTACTTAACAACACTGTGTATTTTTTATTCATGACAGGCTAAGGCAGTATTGTAATCAGCTGAGCTTTACATTTGGAGAGTGTGGTATTAGAACCCACAAGCAGTGACTACTGTAATACTGCACTTTTCCTTTGGAATGTAACAATGCAAACACTCTTTCCTTTTACACTTTATAGACTTGTGTTCTCTGTTATCTGAGAATGTGCAACTGTTGCTTTGTATTACAGACCTTACCTCTCCACTGTTTAGAGCAAGATACAGTATCTTGACATATCACAAAATCATGGTTTTACAATGACCCATAACTAGGAACATATTTCAAATATTGCTCTTACACACATGGATAATTGTATAGGATGTGTGTTAATATATATTTTGACACTCATTATTTATTGACTTAAATATCAATTACTCGCCAGACAACCATAGATCTTAAAATGAACAGACCAAAACAGTGATCCATAAATCAGGGTATTCAGCAGAAATGAGTACAGTTAAATGCTATGCTACAGAGTAATGCATGGAAACTTGCTTTTACAGTTCAGATATGCATTCCCAAGTTTATAAAACTATGATATAACAACTAGTCCATTTTAGCTGTTAAGGCTGCAATAACAGTACTTTATATAATCATGCTTATATACCACATGCTTCTCGGATCCTGGCCATTCGTCTGATATGGGACCTCACATTTGAGGCCTTCTTCTCTGCAGCTGTAGAAAGAGGGAAAAAGAAAAAAAACATTATGAATACCAGTTTTTACCATATTCAGCTTGAATATTTATGAGTACTAAATGAAATTCATACATACATATCTCTGGGGTGCTCCCTGCTTGACAGTCCCTGATCCAATAATCAAGGGGATCCTGTTTCCTCTGTCAGAGGTAATCAAAATGGTGATGACATTGTTCCCCATTGTGTGGGATACTGGTTGCACTGGACAGAGCCCTTGCCAAACAAGACCAAGCTTTAGATTTGTATTGGGAGCCGGTGTAGTTTTCCTGCATGAGGCAGGGCCCATTATCCTTAACCAGGAGCCCAATAAAGTCCTTGGATTCCTGGACAACTCAGCACTGTGCTCTGAACTGAACACCCTTTTCATCACCAGACATATCTGCACAAGTTCATCTGAATGTCTAATGTGCAATTCTTGCCAATTCACCTATAAATGTCATGTTTTCCTACCAATTGCACTTACTGAGAATGCGCACTGCCTAGATTTTGATACATTTGAAAAAGCTGCATGTTTCTTACCATTGTGCAAACATGATAAAACAAGTACATTGGTTTGCACGATACTAAGCAGCATGCAGCGTTTTCAAATGTATCAGAAAAAGCTTTCAACCAATGCAATGAATCCACACAACACAAACGTTAAAAACATGAACACCTTCACTCAGTACATATGCGTTTTTTTTATCGTTTTGACGTTTGTGTTGTGCGGATTCATTAAACATCTTTTGGATATACCTCGCTTGAGTCCCGGTCTGGTTTTAGCACTTTTGCTTGGATTTATTGGTGATTTTCACTGCATTTCAACAACTTTTTTGGTCTACAGATAAATCAACGTTAAATGTTATGAAAAGCTGTACATACCCAAGACTGGTATGCATAATGCTTTCATTTCTATTTTTCTCTCCTTCTTTATTTTACAGCTGCTCAGGACTTTTCAGTGAACAAGGAGGCACATGCTGAAAGATTAGAAAGACTCAGAGAGGGAAGGGGTATGTATGCATTACTTATAAATGAACACACATGCAGTAAAAATATTGCTCTTCAATGCATTACTAGCAATTTAAGCATGCAGATCTTAACTGTAAAAGTAAACACGCATGCTTTTATTCTGTAGCTTTTAGTAATTATATTAGCTAAGTGTAATAGTGTATTTAGATTTGGTGGGTTCAGTTCCCAAAAGTAACAAATACATTCAAATTACAAAAATATAGATTTTTTTAATTCCAGCAAAATTGTCTTTAATGTCATGATGTTAACTTAATCTGTATTAACTTTAAAAACATATATGCAAAACCTGAATATTGCAAGGATTATTTGTTACAATTCACAATCCTATTTTGGATTTGGAAAGCTACATGGCTAATATAATAATAAAAGTTTATTTATTGTAATAAAGAATCTGTGTGACATGTAATGGTTCTGATCATTTGTTTGTTTTCTTTTTTGTCTCACCCCACCCTTTATCTCTTATATATATATATATATATATATATATATATATATATATATATATATATATATATATATATACGTGTGTGTGTGTGTGTGTGTGTGTGTGTGTGTGTTTGTGTATGTGAATGTACCATTCTGATGTCATACTTTATTGCCAACAAACTAAATGATTTTCAGTACAGGGAGGTAGGCCAATCTCTGCAGCTCAGCCTGCTAACCCTCTACTGGTTGCAATACCAACAGCCAGCACATCTGGGACACAACCTAACAGTATTACCTCCACAGCCCCTGCACTACCTGGCCCATCCACATCAGCTAGCATTTCCTTGGCTCCTAGTGCTTTGGTACCCTCTGGGAGTATTGATAGTGGTAGGGATTATGTCACCCACCAGGAGCTGCTGGGGATGGTGCATGTGGTATTAAAAAGTATTACTGGTGCCACCTTAGCCCCCTACAGAAATTGCTCTTTAGACTGCAATAAAGACTTCCACATGAAGCAATCCTGCAGGGAGTTGAGGAAGAGAACAGTGATGACATTTCTGAGGGTGAGAACTAGTTTCTCACTGTTCTCATGCTTGATGGTCATGTACCTCTGATGTTCCCTATCTGTCACCAATGATGGTGTCCCTAAACCTTTTGTGTCCATCGCTATCCCTGTGTCTGTCTTGTTTGTCCTGTTTGTCTGCACTTACTTCCTCACCTTACCTTCCTACTACCTGACCCTGACATTCCTATGTTGCTTCCCCAACATGCTTCTCTTCTTGAAATCCAAAATAAAAAAAATAATAAAAAAAGGGGGCAGCTGTCCCCCCCTAACAAAATGTGCCCCATACATCTCCACTTCACATATGTGTCTTCTCAACACACTTGACTTGGTAAAACTGGCTATACAACATGATTGCATTGTTGTAACCAATCTGTGTTGTGATAGTCCAAATTCATCCAATTTTCTATCCATGTTCACGTTACAGTATTAAAGAAGTGGGTAGTTATGGCTCTTTCCCAGTTCCCTCCTGCAAATTCTTTTATTGCTTCCCTTTATTTTTCCCCCTCCTTGCTATCTTCCATTTCACCACTGTCCTATTTGCCCCATTTTCATATGTATAATCTGGTCAAAAAATAAAATTGCACACACTCTACACACATGGCCAGAAATGGCCCTTAATAAAGCCTTAACTTTTTGTCCTCTGCATTTGCTCAGATTTTGGCATTGTACACCAATGCTGAACAGCAATGAATGGCTCTTCCTGTCCTATGATAAAACCTGGTGATTTTTGCAATCGACCACACTAGTCTGGCTATCTCTGCAGAATGCTGCTCAAACTTGCTGCGTTAAAGGAAGATAAAGTTAATCGAGAGTAAAGGCAGTACTTTGAAGCATTTACTCTGACAGTTATTTAGACAGTTAAATGTAACAAAATGCAAATAACTCTGTGGAGTGTTGCCATAAATCACCGGTCTGAAGTTTGATTCCAGATGCATGTCCCATCATTTCTCAGTGTGGTAATATATGTGTATATTAAAATTTTCAAAAGTTCTGATTTTTCATGGAGAAAAATTGTTTACTGCGCAAAATGGAGTATCTGAAGTGACATCCATTCCCAGTACAATCACTTTTTTATCTAACCTTGTTCTTCTTGACATAATCCTGTTATTCCTGTCCTAAGCCTCTTCTACCCTTATGACACTGACTTCATGCTACATAACATGTAATGTTAATAAAGACAACAGCCCAAAAACATGACCGTTAATGTGGCATTAAACAAAACACTGCTAGGTGTATGTTTGCCTCTCCTTTTATTCATCCCATCACTCCAACTCCTCTGTACGTGTGTCTATCTATTAGGTTGATGGATGGTGTCTGCAGACTGACCTGTCTGTGCTGATAGATAATACTAACATATTACCTTAAGTCAGCAGTTTATCAGTGCTCATGTATGGTGGAATGTTTTAAAATCATCTGTAAGATTCTGTTTATGACATGTTCAGGTGATAATGGAGGAAACCTTCATCTAATGTGATGTGCAAACTGTCCTTACTATGACAAAGCATACAGCACACACTTTTCAGGATATATGACCATGCACAAATATTTAGTATAGCTGCTGAGTCAGAAATAATAATTTCAAAACATGTACCACCCCTTGTCATTTCTAGAAAAAGTGTACAGCAATTGAACTGTGATCTGCAGTGAGGCCTGCAAAGTAGCTAATAGTTGTACCACTGTATAGAGATAGGCATTAATGATAAAAAACTGTGGAAGACACATACTTTACTATAGTTATTATTTGTCACATTTGCAGTAATGCAAAAAAAAATGAACAATTGAGATTTAAACCCTGTGTTGTCTAACCAGGAGCTTACTGCTCTAACACCTGGTGCCACAGGGGAAGTTGGGCAACAAGTATATTTTGTACATGGAATACTATTCACCGTATTGATGGCCATGTGTTGCCACTTAATCTGTTTCTGTGAAAGCAGGAGAACCAATTGAAAATATCACTATTGTTTCCATTTAAGCAAAGCTCTTTTGCTTGTCACTTAACTCCAAGCAGATAGGGAAAACAATAGCAGCAGTTCTTCATGTCATAAAAGTTATGACACAACATTTCCAATATAAACTACAGTATGAGCACCATAGTATCGGTCAGTTTCTCCCATAACATATATTCCTAACAAATTCTCAAGTTCAAGTTGTATTCATGAATCGGGCATATCTTACAAGCTAACACTTAGCCGTCATTCACACAAATCAGTTACTCAGTACTGCTCTATGTAAACAGGTGTTTGGCATGTCTTTTTATAGTTATTGTCCATTTATCGTCCATCTCATCAAAAGGCAGCTATTAATATAAATCAAGAGAAGGGACGTATGCTTCATTGAAGACATGCTTACTCAAACTCATGTGCATCCTGCATCAAAACAATTGCAAATAATATTGAAGTAATTCATCCACCATCAAGTACACTACAGAAATAAAGAGCACAATTGCATTGTTACAATTTTTTATGGGTTTATACTGACACTAGACATTGTTCTTCACTGATAAAAACACAATGATATTGTCAGAAAAATCTAGTACTGTGGGAATCAGTTCATCATAATATGAACATATATACTTCAACATTTTCAGTCCTGCTGTTTCTAAAGTGTGTGTGTGTGTGTGTGTGTGTGTGTGTGTGTGTGTGTGTGTGTGTGTGTGTGTGTGTGTGTGACATGCATTCATGACAGCTTATTTCACCTAGTTAACAAGATGATTTTTGAAGTATTTTTACATGTTGGAATCACAAAAGCAAATCTAAAGTCCAGACTCTGCAGACAAGTCTCATAACAGTTTATGTTACCTCCAACATTATGATGATGTCACCTTCTGTGAAGACCACTATGACAATGAATATATCACATTTCTGTGATGGTGTGAATGTTAACTACAGTATTCTGCAGCTGGACTAACTAGTTAGGTAGGGATACAACTTGCACAACACTCAACTTGCGTGTTCATGTGTGTGTGTGTGTGTTTGTGTGTGTGTGTGTGTGTGTGTGTGTGTGTGTGTGTGTGTGTGTGTGTGTGTGTGTGTATAGTCAGAAGAGCATGCGTTTATGTCCTAATGTCCCCACTCAAGTTTCATTGAGTACAAAGTTTTACAGTGTTAAATGATTACACAGCAATTTCATACAATTCTCTCTACATGCACTGATGATATCATCTCCTATAAAGTGTTCTCTGACAATCTAAAAAACAGACTTGTGCTGTGGATGTAGTATTTAGTGCTGAGCTTTCTACTTTTCAGTGTGTATAACAATGTTGGAAGGTGTTGTAATCTCACTGCAGTTAACTTCTGTATGTTCAGTTAATTCTCAATGTATAGACCATTTTAGAGCAGCATGTGATACACTCCCACAAGCATCTTCTTCCCACCAGATACTGATGATATCATCAGCTATAAAGTGTTCTCTGACAACACAAAAGTCTGAATTGTGCATTGGTACTACTGTTAAGCAAAATATTCTCTAGTCTGTTCCTCTATGTAGGTATGGGTTCTAATCATGCTGTAGTCAAGACATGTGTGAGTTCAGCTAACTATAAATCAAATGACCATTTTAAAGCAGCATGTGAAACAGTCCTACTAGCATCTTCTTCTCAGCATACACCTATAATGTCATCTGCTATAAAGTGTTGTTTAACAATACAAAAGTCAGACTTGTGCTGTGGCTCTGGCACTGAGTACTGTGAGTTGTAGATAAGCAGGGGGTCCAGTCCCACTGCTGTCAATTTGAGTATGTATGTATTTTCATTCAGCTGTCAGTCTGGGGGGTGATTTTAAAACAGCATGTGAGACTACAGCTATGTCAGTCCTTCCTACTCACTTCTTCTTCTCAACATATAATGATGATATGATCCCCTATAAAATGCACTCTGACATTGCTGCACTCAGATGTTTGTGCTTACACGTGCATTAATTACTGTTTTCTTTAGCTTGTGTAGGTAGATAATTTGTGGTTCTAACCTCACAGCAGACAATTTGTGTGTATATTCATTCAAATATGATTGTGGAGGCAATTTTCCACTGAGATTTGACTCCATGTTTAGCTAACACTCCTTGCAACATCTTCTCCTTAGTGTACAATGATTCTGTCATCCTTTATAAAGTGTACTATGACAATACAAAGTCAGACATCTGTGGTGGTGCTACTGATGTGTTGTGTAGAACCAAATTTGAGTACCTGTATTTGCCTAAGGTTCAAATCGGTCCTCAATCAACTGCTGTAGTTGTGGTTGATGGCATATTATGACCACTATATGAGCTTTTGAATTTCTTTTCATTTAAATTCCACTCAGGAGAACATTTAACAAAGTCCCATGAATCAAACATCCCCTTTTCCCTTCTGCCAATGTAACATCTTTTCTGTAGAACACTGGAGGATGTCATCATCTCAAAGATGAGTATATACATTGTGAATCATAACCCTTCCTTGTCCCTCTGCAAGCCATCTGCAGACCACTGGATGTTTGATTGCTAATTCTGTCATGGGGTGGGGTACATGTCACATATGGGCAGAGGCAGTATGTAGTACAATCAAATACATATGCGTGCACATGATATAATATAGTGATTATGGTTTAAAGGCTATAATAATGGCTATGATTTTATGTGATGTTGGCCATTAGCTTAGTAATGTCCTATGACCCAATGAGGACTGCACATGTCAATGTTGCTGTCATCCACATGTGCTGTGTTGAGGTGTGGCTGTACAATAGCTCTATAACAGTGTATTCCAATCTGTGATTTGACATAATGTATTGATGGCCGCTGAACTTATGTGTTCCTTCCACAACAGTTCTAGTAATATGCCTTTTGAGGACTGTTGACATGAGATGATGCTATGTATATTATTACCTTAGTAAGGCATGTGTTCTTGTAGTGGAGTATATTAACATTCTTCACATTTCTCATTCAACCATCACAGTGACACTTTCAGTATGACACATGTGCATGTGTATACCTACCATCATGAAATGGTATGTGACATATATCAATATTGCTTCATACTAATTAGATATCCACATATTCCTTGTTTCATCTATGCATTATAATGCTGGTATAAACACAAACATTTAGTCAGTTCAGATTCACTTGCAAATATGATGAATTCATCGTATGCCCAACTGTGTTGCTATTCACAAAGATTATTCAGGTGTTGCCCGACAACATTGCACGACTGTTAGCATTTGTGCCACTAACTGTTCTGTGTGAACCCCATTCACCTCATATGTAATGTGCTCATATATGATAAACATATAAGCATATAATGTGCAAGTGAAGTAATGATGTGAAAAAGATAGAGTTGTATGACAGTATTAACAGCTCCACTGTGTAGCATGTGACGCATACCCAAGGCTGTATTTGGAGATGTTGTCACAAATCATATTTTAATTCGGTACAAAATCTTAAGGGGAATACGCAGCTATACAAAGATGGTTGTGGATGACACCATTACTACTCAACTGGGGGAAATAGACAACCTGCTAGCTGACAAATTTGGACCAAACTTCACCCCCCCATGTCCCCAGTGGTCATCACCCAAAGTATACATGTAGACATTGCTCAGCATATTTTCTCAAGAAAGAAGCTCATCTGTGTGCTCTGTCAGGCTAAAATCACAACATCAGTGAGCTCTGACAAGATCCTAGATTGCTTATCAATACATTGAAACATGACCTAACAGACACAGTTGGATTCCCTACATAACCTCAGTCTCCAGTCAGGGTATTTTCTGGCAGAATGGTGAACAGCAACAGTCATCTGTCTGAACAAGATGGACCATCAGCCAACACAGGAAATTACAGACCCATAAGCCTGACTAGCCTCATCTGTAAGCCAATGGAAAGAATCATCATGGACTTTATCAGCAAAAACACAGGTAATATCTCAACTATGTAACCAACCCATTTTTGATTTCTTAGGGCTAGATCATGTCTGTTAAATCTGGTAGGTCATCAAGGCCATGGGTGAGGGAAATAATGTGCAGCCTGCATAACTTGACCTGACCAAGGCATTTAACACAATTCCACACTCAAGTATTACAGAGCAATTGTCTCAACTGGACATAAACCACTACATCACCAAGTGGGTAGCCCAGTAGATCACCATCAGGGCACATACTGATAAAGTGTTTGAATTCACCTCAGCAAGAGGCCAGTGACCAGTGCAGTAACACAGGGTTCTGTACTAGGCCCTTTCCTGTTTGGTATTTAATTCACAGAGGTCAAGACAAACTTAGACAGCCTTTGTGCAACCAACTTTGCAGCTGACTACAAATTATGGACAATCCTTGAATACAAAAAATGGTATTGATATACTGCAGAAAGTATTAACACACAAAAAAAATGGTGCTAGAGCCATAAATGTAATAAAAAGCATAATTATTTCCTTTTGTAAGGCAAATACCCAATGTAATTACAAGATAGGCACACTCCAATGAGTACACCCAGTGGTACATGATCTGGGTACTCCGGTAGATAGTAATTGTAAGTTCAACCACCATGTGTCTACAGTGGTGACCAATCCCTTCTATGTTTCACAACTCATAAGTATGGGCATGATATCCAGGTCAGACAGCATTATAATTTTATTGTACTCAGCCATCTTCACAGCAGTAAATGATAACAATTCACCCTTTTGCATGTAACTCACCACACATGTGCATCACCTTGATCAACACATGATATTTTGAACACAGAAGATACACAATGTATTAGACAAGTTATTTGTGGAAAGATTGAAGCCATGTCACTATATTCTGTTCCCTACAGACTTCTAAGGGCTGATTTGTGTCTGGACTATAGGGCAGTCTTCACAATCCAGCCCTGATGGAAATATTGCACATTGGTAAACCAAACTGCTCTAGGGTCACTCATTCAAAGGATGTTAACCTAGCCTCTGACATAATAAATCATGTTGGAGAGATAGAAATGTGTCTTAGACACTACCCCTTCTCTGGAGCATGCTTCACATTCATGTAAAGCAAAGGCATTTCCTGATTGTATTCAAGTGCAGCTGACATAAATGCATGGTTAATGCTAATTGTACTCCTGGTGTTGCTCTTATGTCCTTCATGGATAGAGGCAGCTGATCTTAGATAAGCAGCTTGTCTTAGGTAACATAGCACAGGCATATAACATAGATATTTAAAATTGTGAAACATTGTAAATATGACATGGCTTTTATGCCATCTTGGAATATTAGCCTAGTATTGTCCTGTGAACCTATATACCTATGAAGTCAATTTTTATCCTAGATACAGTTATAGTGTGTCTGTACAGCATCATGGACATAACAATACATCACATCAGTATTACCACTTGACAGTTTGCATGAACACAAACAAACACTTTATGACAGGATTTCATGCCAGTAGAACATTTTCACTGGCAGTGTCAGGGGGCAGTGACTGTGTGGCACATGTCCTGATATTTGTCATGTGCTTATAGAGTGTGCTCAATGCATTGTTTGGTATGCGAACAAAATATCACAATGGCAGTTTCTTTTCTCATTGATGCTAGACTTTGCACTGCTGTAGTTTCTGTGCACATGGGCATAGTTGATGCATTGCCATCAGTCTCACATACTGCTGTACCATTCATTATAACACATCAGTGCTTAATTCAAATAGTTGCAGATGCTTCAGACAGCTTATCTAGTGCTATTAAATATGGCAGATGCATGCAATACACAGCTGTGTGTAAGTAATCCACTCATAATAGTGTGTTGCTTCTAATTGTTATCCTTCTGGCCCATTCCTACGTCAGCCAGGGATGCTTTAGTCAAGTGTATTACACTTGGCAGAGTGAGTTTGCTCACATCTTATCACCCATATGGAATTTTTTGGTATGCATACCTATTAGGAATTCACAGTGCAGATTTCCATTCAAGGTGTTGGACAAGATGCATGTGTAATATGTCTTTTCTGTGTTGCACCAAACAAATGCAGAGATCATTGACAACATTAATGGCATGGGTTTGATTCTTGCATGTCTGGTTGTGGCTTGTGTGTCTTGTAAATGGCCAGGATTGACATTGAGTTCAACTCCAGGTTTAACAATGTCTCATTTATCCCCTCCAAAGATAGTTTATTTTTGGAAAATGGGTGGGAATTCCCCTTATAGAATATTGACAATCATTACAGCTGTGCACATCTGCTCCTGTACATGTGGAATAACTTAAATTCACATATTCTGGCAATGTCACAGATTAACATTGTTGATATTTTTAAATGTTGACCGGGAAAGTACACTGGGTTAGAAACTCATTTTCAGTGGAGGCCCGGGGAGAAAAGCTCCATGGTTAGATAAACAAAATATTATACAATTGTTATACAAGAACAAGTACAAAAAGCAAATACAAAGTTGTAGAGATGCATATGGAATACTTAATAATATACTTTTGATCACAGTAGGAGAATAATAGACTTTGGAAAAGTATAGCATACGTTCAATCCACATGAGAATAGTCAATGAACATTAGTAGCAGTGATGCAAAAACATTTTTTTTTCTGATTGTGCTTGTTTCTGACTGCAGTTGTCCATGAGTCTGTTGCTATCTGAGGTATGCTGACATTTCAGTCATATTCATGCAAGTCATTTTGAAGATCTTCACAACATGCACATATCCTCATTGTATATACCATCTTTACTAAATGTCCTCACCAGTGATCATTTCAGTGATGTTTATATCACAGCCATTCATGTCCATTGACACATAACCTTGTGTGACAGTCACATATATATTGTCATGTGTGATGATATAGATATACTCATACAGGACGTATAAATAGCAGTACAAACTGTGCTGTCTACATATGTACTTTATGTTATGCTACTGACTTGTCCTGGAAGTGTACATAACTTGACATATCCTATCTTGAGTACATTCTCATATTGTACATGCCCCCTTCCTCTTCCTTCTTGCTATCATGTATGTCTGTGGCCATTTTAATCAGCGCACTTTCCCTGCCTAATGTATTTATGTTGCACTGCATTTGCCCTTGTTAATCACCACAGCATCTATTGTTTGATTCTGTAAGTACTTATTGTAGTGTCTATTTCACTGAGTACACTTTTCATAGTGTTTTAATACAGCAGTTCCTGCAGTATTTTCACCCCTGGTGATCATTGTGGCTGTCTGGGCAATCTTGCAGAGCAGGTTTGCCAGTAGACAAACTTGCATGCATATTCTTTCTTTGTTTGTGCCCATGCTGCTCTGCATCATTTTCTGTCCAGCAATATACTGTTGCTGGCCACAAAACATTGTTTGCATTCATGTAAGTGTGATGCACTTCATGCATATGCAATTAGCTTTGCTGCTCATTGCAGAAGCATATAAACTCAAAGCCTACATGGAGATTATCGATCCCCAGGGTGATCTTTGAAGACAAGAAAGGGATGGTCATCGGTTGTATAACTACTGCTCATAGCTGTCATGTTGTAGTGAAATTTCACAGTAGAAAATATTTTTTCTTTAGCATCTTGCTCACCCAGTAACCCCAAAATCCAACATGGAGTCATAATCTTTGTTTTTATTCTGATGCCATGTGCTGCTTCAGTACATGAATAAACATCAGTTCTTCACTTCTGACACATTGTACAAATCTTCAAAAGTAATGAGGCATGAAAGAATAAGATTGACTCTAAAAGATCTTTACTGCAGCGCCCAGCCTGAACCTAATCACATGACAGGAGTACTACCTTAAAACTAACACACCTTTTTAAAGCTTTGTAACACTAAGTATTATATGTTGAAAGTACTAGTTCAGAAATAAGGTAATCCCTTTTATTATTTTATAACCTTCAATGTGCTTCTTACATACCATTAATGAGGTCCTGAATTATACCCAGGGTCCAATTTTCCCCTATGTGCAGAAGTACCATGGGAAGCAGGAAAATTGATGAGGAACAAGAAAAGAAGAAAAAGCCTGGCTTTGGAGTGTCTTATGCTTTGAATAATACTAATGTCTTTATTCGGCTAAAGAATAAAGGAAGTAAGAGGACACTTAAAAGGAAGGAAGGAACACTAAATGCTAACATACAAATGGCTGATAGATTACAAATCTACACTTGAACTGTGAAATGAGAGATATTCTTATTGATCCAAGAGTAACATGTCTCTTTCACAAATAGGATTATTCCTAACATAAGACTCATTGTTGGCCTATTCAAGGACAAATTCATGTAGAGTTCATTATATTATAAACAGTATTAATTATGCATCATTTATATTAGCTTCTTGAATAACATTGCTGTGAGATAGGTGGCCTTCATCCAATATTTATGAAACCTGTAAATCTTAACATTATAAAATCACTTACACATACCCTCATCCTATCCCCTTTTTCCTGTATGCTTAGAATATAAAATACATTTGTCGTCATTTCAAACACAAAGGCAGTGCCCCATTTCTGGTGACAAGTTATAAGCTTATTTCCCATATTGATTTTTCAGTAAAGATCCTAGAGCTAACAATTATCAGAAATAGTTTCACTGGTGTGACTTATAGTGCTTATAACCATCTTGGCCTTCACTGACTTTGCCATCTTACTAGCAAAAATGGTAAACTAACACATGCAATTTCTTTCCAACCACAAACAAAAACATATCAAATATAGCCTACTAGTAATTTTATTACTGAGCCATTTAGGTATCATACCTCGTTTTTGTTATTTTTTAAGGACTATCTAACCGGTAGAAATCTAAGGTGAAGGTTAGAAATAAGAGCTCCTCTTATGCACATAACCTTTTTGTTATGTTGAATAGTGTAGCTCACAGGCTTTACTGACCATCTGTTCATGCTATTCATCAGTGAGATGTATCAATGCATCTGAGCTAGCATACAGCCTCTGTACAGATATTCTAATTTTTATCACAGACTCTTTCTCTCCTTAAAAAGTACAGTCTAAGTATGTGAAGAAATTGTTTAATGTGTTTATTATGCATTCATTTATTTTGAAGTCAAGAAAGTGTACTAATCCAATAAATAACTTTTATGCTTGAAGTAAAATGTTCTTTATGCAGACTGTGAGAAAATAGTAAAGATGTTGGAGCAGTCCCTTACATCAGGGAGTTAAACATATTTTTTCTGATTTTCTTTGAAGGTGGAAAACCAGTTAGCTCCAGAGGAGGATTTAAAGTGTGCAGCTAACACAAAAACATCTCATTTATTATTGGCATATGCTTATCTGGAAAGTCTGACTGGGTAGTAAATATGACTTTTCTTGGTGTTGATAGAATGCTCCGTAAAATTTGATATTTTAGTTTTATAACACACTTAGGTACAGGAACATTAAATAAAAACAATGATTTGGTTAAAGAAAAGTTATCTGAAAATAATGACTGTAAAAAGATATTCATTTCATCCCAATAAGATTTAAGCATGATGCAATCAAAAACACAGCTGGCCAAGCAGCCTTGAGATCTAGTTTACATCTTCTGCAGGCTGTTTTAGTCTTGAATAACAATTAAATTCTGTGAGGAGTAAAAATGTATATGTGAAGAAACTTCCAAGAAAACAATTCTCCATTTAAGAGAGCTAGTTGTATATTTAGAAGATAATAAAATAATTTTTTTTATCTTTCTCATGTGGAAAATAATTATTAATTTGATTAAAATACGACCAACAGCTATGTTTAATAAGTTTCTGTTCCAGTCTAATCATTTTATATATTTTGATAGAAATCCTTTATCAGAAATATCCTGTTGTATATAGAAGAGATAATAGGTTAATTAATTTTGGAGAAGAACTTATTTTTGTTTGCATAAGAATAAGTCTATTTTCAATAAATTGTCTGCAGTTTTGCACATGCAACCCCAAATCTTTATCTAAGTTTAAAGTATTTAATATATGATGATGAGTAACTAATGTACCTTTAGTCATCAATTGAAACCAATATATTAAATTATTCTGTTTAAAGGTACTTATAATTGGTAAATTGAATGTGGAGATATTGCTTTGAGTGAATGTTATTGCAAAAATAAGATATAAAAACATGCTTTGTACACTCGGATTCTGTACATAAAATTTCTTACGATATTAATTATAATAGTGATATTGGATATAATAGTGATATAGGAGGAATTAACTTTTAGACTTAAATCGTTAAAGAAATAGTTTTAGTAAGCAAAACATGGAATTGTTTAAAATTAAGCAAGAATTTGAGAATTTGGAACACATTATTTGAGAACAGAGGCTATCCTGAAATTTTTTCCATTTAGCATGATAGGAAGTGTTAATCCAAAAAGGAAATGTTTTAATAATAGTGGATAAAGAATACAATTCTAGATAAGACAGACCAATATCCCCTAAAGACCAAACTCCTATGTGATGATTTACTGCTACAGAATTCTATGGCTAGTGCCATAGAAATTTTAAAATTAAAATTTTAAAACTAAAGACTTAAATTCTTTTATACAAAGTTTAAGGGGAGGAAGAGATAATGATTGGATACAGTATAACATTTTGGGCAAAATAATAATTTTAATCAATAGTAGCCTCTCATCTATTGTAAAAAAATATTATTTCAATTATTTATAAGGTGTGTAATAGTATTCAAATTATTGTCAAAATGTATAGAAATCATTGTATTGATGTTATCCATAATAGTTATACCTAAATAATTCAATTTGTTATCTTGAAGAACATATTTCTTACATTTACTATCTATAGGATTTTGTTGTATTTCCATTAAAGAAAAGGACATATATTTTCTGAAAGGTTTCCATGAGTTAAAGAGGACAGCTAGTAAATTATTACAATCATTATGGATCATTAAAATATTAGATGTTAAATTGTTACTTAAATGAAATGCCTTGATATGTGGTGAAGATCTAATTAGATTAGCAAAAGGCTGAATAACCAATGTAAAAAGTAAGGGTGAAAGAGGCCATATTTTTTAGTTCCTTTAAGAATGTTTATTGATTTTGAAATATAAGAATCTATCTTCAAATATGCATAAGAATTCTCATAAATAAATTTAATAGGATGAATGAAATTACTAGAAAAGTTACTGTCTTCTAAAACCACAGTGAGATAAGTCCAATTTGCTGAATCAAATGCTCTGTCAATGTCCAAGCTCACTAAAGTTAACTTTTCATTTGTATTATTTGAAAAATTAATTCAAGTTAATATCCTTTTTAATATTAGCATAGGAATTCCTATTCTAAATGAAACCAGTTTGATCATCATTATTTAAGGATGGAATAAATTGTTTTAGACTGTTAGAATGTATAGACATAAATATTTTACAGTCGATATTTAATAATGAAATAGGTCTGTAAGAGGAATATTTAGCTGAATCCTTGTGTGGTTTTAAAATTGGAGAAATAATAGAATATCTCCATGAGGGGGCACTTATTAATTCTTTGGTTAGCGTAAAAAACTTTTAAGTAGTATGCTAGTGTATCATTTTGCAATAACTTGCAATGTTCTGGAATAATGCCATCATTGCCTGAAGCCTTATTTGGCTTTAATTTATTAATTTGAGATTTTTCTTCAGAAAGCAAAATAGGTTTATCATTTACTTTCATTTGATCTTCAGTTAATTTTCTTTTGATATTATTTCCTAAGGATTTCTAATTACCTCTTGAGAATCCAAAACAAAATTAATGTTATTTAAAGTACTATAGTAAGATTTAAACTCAGCCAGAATATCTTCCAGATCAGTAACCCTTTTCTTTTCTATTGAAGAGAAGAATTCTTTAATATGGTTAAACATATTAATTACCTTGGTTCTATTTGCCAAACTGTGTACTGATTTAGGATTTACAGAAAAATTAACTAACTTAATCCTTTTTAGATTAATCCTATTTTTATGATTTAGAAGATACAAATATTTATTATGCAACTCTGTTATCTCTTTTGTATTTGTTGTATTTGTTTTTGAGATTCAAGTTTTAAATTATCTAATTTCTTTTGTAACTCAGTTAATTCCTTGTCCAATTGCTGTTTCTTAAAAGAATACCACAAAATAATTTTACCATATACATATGCTTTTAATGCACCCCAAACATAAATTTCAGAGATATCACTAGTATAATAAATTTCAAGAAAAGCTTGCACTTCATTTAAAAAAAAAATCCTTGAAATCTTTTAAATTAGTTATGTAAGCAGGGATACATTTTATAGGAATCTTATTGTTACTTTTAAAGAGAAGCTCAAAATGATGGCATTATGGTTAGAAAGTGGGCAATATATCACTTTTATCTGATCTATACTGTTGAGTAAATCATTTGAAATAAAAACTCTATCAATCCTAGCCTGAGATCCATATCTATGAGAGAATAATATGCAAACAAAAGGGAACTTGGTCTAAGAAATCAAATATATCTATAATATTCATTAAATCCATATATTTTAGTCATTTCTTAGCCAGCACAGTAATTTTACTTTTTTAAATAGCATTGGTATCTTCCTCCTTCAAGATGCAGTTCAAATTACCAGCTAATATAATACCAACACTTGAGGTCTGAACAGCCAGATCTAAATGCTGTCTAACAGTCTTAATCCCTATCGCAGGAGTCCAATATAAATGTATAAGAGTATATAATTTTCTGTTAATTTCTAGTGTTATTGAACAAATTAGCCCTTCGATCTAATGATCTTAGGCACTGGTAAAGTATTTCTCCATAAGATAGCTGCTCCTCTTTTTTCTGATTATAATGGGAAGTGTTTAACACCGTGTTTGATTTAGTATTAAGGCTATCTAAGTCATTTTGTAGTAAATGGGTTTCTTGAAGAAATACAATCTGAGTATTAAATAGTTTTAAAAAATTGGTTAAACTCCCACTTTTACAACCATTATTTAAACCATTAATGTTTAAAGAAATGCATTCTATGTAAGGCATAGACGATATGTCATATAACTAAGTAAAACTGTCATGACTGCTATGTAAAAGTTACACTTTAGAGACTTACAAACTATGAACTGTATAAAGACTATTGGAAAAAGTTTACAATCTACAAAGTTCGATTCGTATATAAAAAAAAAATAAAAATAGACGCACAAAAAGAAAACACAAATTTCATTAATATTAAACATAAGATTAAACTACCATTAAATCACTCAATGAAGTCTGAAACTCCTTGCTTGTACAGCATAGCTGAACAACCAAACCCAGCCATCAAAGAATAAAAACTACAAAAGAACAACCTCTCTGCTATTAAGGAATAGTTGATAATATTATATACAATGTAGACAAAAGAAAAATAAATAAAAAACAGCCATAACTCAAATTTTTCCAAAGACTAAAATCTTGAAAAAAACTGTTTACTTCAGAGAAAAATAACTAACAGTCTATAATAACAATCATTATATAGCATTTAATATTATACAACTAAATTATTATCCCACAAAAAACACCCCTAAATCCAAATAATCATTAATACAAACTTAAGAATTGCAATATGCAAATAGGACAAGGAATATATATATATATATATATATATATATATATATATATATATATATATATATATATATTCATAACAAAGAAAAAAAACTCTGTATATCTAAGGATTAAATGATAGCATCCCCTAGTAATGCCAGGATGAAATATAAAAAAATGTGCTTTAAATTAAGAAGTGATATTTATGTGGGTCTGAGGATCCGTTGTGCCAGTATTTCTTCTCAACAGTGCCAAACAATTGAACAGAAGGGTCATTTGTATGTTATAATGTGTAACCTCTATATTATGCCATGAGTGATATGAAATTCAAAAACATATGAACATTAATGCAGACTAACTGTTGCCCAGTCAGAAATATCCATCAAACTCTGCTATGATAATTAATCTTTTCCTGGCTTTATGATACATCAAATCAAATCATCAAACTGTAAGCCACCACTATCTAAATTCTCTTTATGGCATTTATATGCCTCAAACTGTTGACACAAAGAGCAAGTGCAGGTGTAGTGTATAAATAAAAGCACATTTGTACACCTAATCAGAGCCTCCTGAGTCTCAATGGCAAATACACACTAACTGTACATCACATTCCATCACCGCTACTCCCCATTGTGCATGTTTAAATATTTATATTATTATATAGTGAGAAATCACCCATTACAGAGTGAGGGAGTAATAATATATACTGTCAGTCAGCTTTATCTTCAGAGAAGCTTTGCTAGGAATCAAAAGGTAAAACAGAAAGGGGAACTGCATCTCTGCAACTATTTTAAAAGACTTCTTGTAACTTAGTGTAAGGTGAGGCACTACAAACTTTGAACAGGTGTTATATTCATCATTTGGAAAACAACACTATAACTCTTACCTGTAAGATTAAAAAATCTGGAGAAAGGTATAAACAGAAGTGAAGGAGAGGCTGACAAATATGGACAATTTTTAAATATTGCTCTTATAACCTTAGAAAGTTGACAAAACAACAGGCTTTGTATCAGCATATATCCTCTAAAGGACACGAAGTCTGAAACTCAACTGACGGTCATTACTTTCTTATCTCAAACTTTAAATATTTGCCACTGATTTGCCAGAAAAGCATAACTCCATAGAAATGGACCAAAATCATGAAGCAAAAATCTGGACATCCTGCGAAGTAGTATGCATTTGCGAGATCTAAGCCACTGTGGTGTGTTTAATCATTTTTATTTTAAAGAGACATATTCACTGATTATTTGGTATTTTTTCAGAGTGAACTTAGCTGGATAAGGCTTAGTCATATTTCCATTATGTATAGATATTATGGGTAAATCCAGCTTGAGATTTGATAAATAGGGGCAGATTTCTGCTTTTGTATCACAGTGATACTTATATCTCACAAATTTACACTTTTTCGCAAGATGCCCAGATTACCAAAAATATGAGGCAAAAATCTGGATATTCTGCAAAAATCTGTACAGTTGAGAGGTATGTAATGAGAGCTGAGTCATCTACATACTGAATAAGGCAAGCTTGCTGAGAGGAGGTAAATAGGTTATTGATGAAAATGTTAAAGAGCAGTGGACCAAGCATAGACCCTTGAGGAAGACTTGCTTTAACCAGGAGAAAAGAAGAGAGAGAAGAGAGTCGGTTAACAGATCGATATATTTCAGACAGGTCATTAGAGAACCATAGAACAACTGGTTTGGAAAAGCCTAGAGAGGACATTTGACGCAGAATTTTCCTCATGACACAATGTGAAAAGCTTATGAGAGCTCTACAAAAGCAGAACAGATTAACATTCCTTGATCTCTAGCCTTACTGATGTTGTCAGAGAAGTTGAAGAGAGTTGTAGTGGCATTTTGGCTTGGTCAGAAACCATGCTGTGTTGGGGTTAGGGGATAATCTTTCAAGAGTTACTGGAGGAGTTGCTAGAGATCAAGGAATGTTAATCTGTTCTGCTTTTGTAGAGCTCTCATAAACTTTTCACATTGTGTCATGAGGAAAATTCTGTGTCAAATGTCCTCTCTAGGCTTTTCCAAACCAGTTGTTCTATGGTTCTCTAATGACCTGTCTGAAATATATCGATCTGTTAACCGACTCTCTTCTCTCTCTTCTTTTCTCCTGGTTAAAGCAAGTCTTCCTCAAGGGTCTATGCTTGGTCCACTGCTCTTTAACATTTTCATCAATAACCTATTTACCTCCTCTCAGCAAGCTTGCCTTATGTGAGGCAGAGCACCTCGCTGGCCTTGTTCAAGAGGAATCTTGACCAATGGATGGGAGATCGCAGATATACCCCAGGGGTTACCTCAGTGTCACTGCTCGACAGAGGCACAGCAAAATAATGGGCATAGTTTCTCCAAACTAAAGGGGTGGCATAAGCCACAAAACTATGGGCTAGGCTTATAAATGCCCTCGGGCAGATAGCCTAGTATGAACCTATGAACCTAATACACTTTTCCAAGATCTTAGAAAGGGGAGGGGCTGGATGGCATTTAGCCTAAAGTTAGAAACTTCAAAAGACTTACCCTTATGGAGGGGAGTAATCTTTTTTTTCCCAAAGGACAGGGACATGAGAGTCATGGATAGATCTGTTGTTGATAACTGAGTGTGGGTATGCAGTAGAGTAAACAGCAAGCTTAAGGTATTTAGCAGGATATCATCAGCAAAAGAACAAAGTTTCAGATTCCTTCATAACTATCTAACATATGATGTGGGAACAGGTTGGAAATTAAAGGCAGGGATGTCAGGGACAGTAGAGTTTTGTTGTCAATTAAATGGTTGGGGACAACTGGGGGTAAGAGAGACTATGGTGTTGGTGAAGAAAGTATTAAAGTTGGTAGCTGTTGCTGAAGGTGATAAGTCTGTATAGAAGGTTGGTAAGAAAGGAGAGCTAGGTTGAAGAATGTTCTTAATTGAGCTCCAGAATTTCTTTGGAATTTCTTTTTTTTTTTTTGATTATCTTGTAGGTCTGTGAGATAGCTTTGTTGTCTATGTAAACGTTTTTATAGTTTGGGGGGGAGGTTCTTTATTTTGTCAGATTTTTACATAAGAATTCTCAATAAAAGTGTCAGACAGGGGATTTGAGTAGTTTTTACTCTTTTATTTCTGGCAGCGACAAGGGTATTTAAAGTGTTCATGAATATATTGTTGAATTTGTTGATGGCTTAGCTTAGGGGTAGGGTTTTGAGTGGAAATCATTAAAGGATATTTCGTAAATTATTGAGAGTGTCAAGATGAATGTTAGAAAGATTTTGGGTAGTTGTTTTTTAGCTGGTCATTGATTTCTCTATTGATGAATATAGGGGGACGGTCGCTAAGGGAATTGGGTAATGATCGTGAGTTAGCATACTAGGTGGGGTTGGAGACATATAACAATTGGGAATAGGATTTTTATGATTTGATTTGTTGATTCAAGTAAGAGGTGATATTAGCTTTTTGAACCCATACAAGTTAAGACTAGTTGGGGTGTTAGATATCATAGATAACTAGTCAATGTTAACATCACCTAAGATGCTAGTTTCAGTAGTAACATTTGAAGTTATCCAGCAAAGAATTTCTTCTAATAAGCTAAGATTATTACCTGGTGGTATGTAGACAGCAATTATACATAGATTCTTATGTTTATTAACATTGAGACGAGAGATAAGAAGTTCTGCATTTTGAAAGGTTGGTATGTTTGTATTGAGGAGTAGAAAAGTTAGACAGTTATTGTATACAGTTGCAATGCCTTCCCCTTTTTTGTGTAGTCTTTTACATTGAATTATATTGTAGCCAATAGAATTTCAGAGTCTTTTATATGGGGGTTTGGCCACATTTTGGTAATGACAATAGTATCTGTTTAGTATTAAAGAGACCATGCTTGTAGGTTGGTAACTTTGTTGAGTACTACAAATATTAATGGAAGTAAGGAGAAGTGGTGTGGCTGTTGTACAGGCATTAGAGGTAGAAGATGGTGGAATGGATGAAGCTGAGGGGTCGGGGTTGGGATGGATGTCACCACAAAGAGTGGTTTTAGAGAAGAGTGGATTGCGATTAGTTAGATCATCTCATGCTTTATATGACATTTGATCTTGAGTACAAGAAAAGTATTTCAATGTCTGACAGAAGGTGTAAAACTGTACTTTTACCCATCAGGCATCTCTGCTGAAATGAAATCATTGCAGCCCTGTACAATGGATTCCACTGACCAAGTTTCTGATGTGTGTGATAAGTATGATGCTGCTATTGTACACTTAGTGTAGGTGTTACTGAATCTGGCCCCATATCTCCTCTACTAGCAGTAATTTGTGATTTAGATATTAATGGAAACTTACTGGATTCTGCCAAAGATATAACACATGGAGTTATATTTTTCTTAGCAATTGCAGAACCAAAATTTACCTCATGGAGACATTTGTGTTAAGTTTCTGAATCTGGTATGTAAAGAGCTGGCATTTTTTCTATATATTTTTTTATTAAGAATGAAATAGTAGTAGTTTAACCAAAGTAGGAAATGTATATATTTTTACTTTATCTCAGTTGTTTATTTTTAAGGAGACCCTTAGACGAACACCAAACATGATAAATTAGTCTGGTTTCCATATATTCAGCTCAAATTTAGGACAGAAATGTGATTATGTAGATAGCAAACCACTAATGAATATGATACACTTTTCATCTATGATCATATTTTTTATTCATATAGGCAAAGACTTCTTTTGTTCAAGCTGAATGTTAAAATGGTTCCTAGTCCTTTTGGTAGCATTTCCTGCAGGATTTATAGTTGGTTTAACTGTATCCTATTTTCTGGCATTCCAAACAAGAAGTCTTCTTGGACATGAATGACCATCTATTTTGAATTATACTTGATTTTGATTAGCTTAAGTGCTACTTTTAGGTACATGAAAAGTACAGTTGTGTACCTACCATAAATGTAGATGTGTATTCACTGTTGCAGTCATTACACTTGGGTTATCCTGCTGGCAGGCGACCCGCAGTCGGCCTGAGTTCCAAAGACTTGGTCCAGCGTCAGTTGCTGTCACCTCTTCCCTGACGTCAGTGCGCCAGGGGTATAAAAGTTGCAACCGATGCCATTTTCTTCAGTTTTTCTTGCCCCAGATGTCAGGTGCCCCCAGATAGGAAGGCTGAAAAGATAAAAATATGCCAAAAAATGCATATATTACTATAAACATTTCCTTCATCACCACATAGGTTGTATAGAGTTGTGAAGTACAGAATAGTCCCAGCAAAGAGGGGGATGGAGGGTGGGTAACCTGGACTGCAACAGTGAATACACTCAAACATTTACATTTATGGTAGGTACACAACTGTACTATGTTCATCGTGTTTCACTGTTGCAGTCATTACACTTGGGTAGAATCCTAAAGCTGAGGTTGGGTGGCTGGGTCTAGATTGGATTTGGCGAGGCTAACAAGCCCTGCAGGACTGCAGCGGCAAAGCCTGCTCTGGATTTGGAGTAGAGAGGTAGGTGGCAGCTTTTAATATGTCTTTGGTTGGTACTCCTCTGAAGAAAGCTGCTGAAGTGGCTGCTGCTCTGGTAGAATGAGGCCTAATGTCCTTAGGCACAGATTTGCCATGTTGTGCATAACAGAAGCGGATGCAGTGCCCTATCCATTTTGAGATTGTCTGCTTTGTAATAGGTTTTCCTTGAGATCCTGCAGCATATGCTACAAAGAGTTGCTCAGTTTTTCTGAGAGCTTTTGTTTTGTCCAAGTAAAATCGTAGCTGCCTGTGTATATCCAAAGCATGCAGAAGTCTTTCCCCTTTATTCTGGGAATTTGGGTAGAAAGTAGGCAAATGTATGGTTTGGTTTAAGGCCACATTGGAGACCACTTTTGGCATGAATGTTGGATTAGTCCTAAGAGAAAACCTGTCCTGATGAAAAATGAGGAAAGGTTCCACAGCCATCAATGCCTGTAAAGTTATTGCTAGGAGCAGAGCAGTTTTCCATGACAAGAATTTTAGATCAGTTGTGTTGGCTGGTTCAAATGGAGGCAGTGTTAGTTTTCTAAAATGAAATTGAGGTCCCAAGTAGGTGCTGGTGCTCTCTTAGGGGGTTTTATATTCTTTGCCCCTCTCAGGTACTGTTGCAGTACAGGATGTGAAAAAATAGGAGGATCCATAGTGTAATGAGCTGAAATGGCAGAGGCATGGATTTTAATAGATGAAAAAGATAGGCCTTTGTCCAACATCTCAGTCAGGTATTGCAAAATCTGAGGTATATTAGGGACCAGTGGGTCGAGCCCTTGTGCCTGGTTCCAAGCACAGAATCTGTTCCATTTTTCTGCGTAAGATTTCCTAGTGCTGGGTCTCCTGGCTTCCAAAATTACATCCAGAACAGCTTTAGAAAGAGGTGCAGTCTGAGTGGCTACATTATCTGCCATGCTGCCAGGTTTAAGGTTCTGAGTTGACTGTGCAGAATCTGATTGTTTTGCTGAGGAATTTGAGGTAGAGGCCAAGGTGGGACTTGGGACAAAGTCTTTAGGATTGGGTACCAGTGCTGGTGTGGCCAGTCTGGTGCAATCAGGATAATTTTTGGCCTCTCTTGTCTGACTTCTAGAAGTACCTTGGTGAGAAGAGGCATCAGAGGGAAGGCATAGACTGTCAGGTTTTTCCAGCTGAATGATAGAGCATCCACTTTCCATGCTTGAGAGTGATAAGTCCTTGTGCAAAATTTCTGTATTTGGTAATTGTGAGGGGAGGCAAAAAGATCTATGTCTGGGCGCCCCCATTCCCTTGTTATCATGTTGAACACTTGTGGATTTAGCTTCCATAAGTGAGGATCCATGTGATTTCTGCTTAGTTCATCTGCCAGTGTATTTTTTGTTCCTGGCAGGAATTGTGCTTGCAGACTTACCTGGTAGGTCAGTGCTCTGTTCCACAAAGTCATGGCTTGTCTGCATAGGGGGTAGGAATGTGTGTCCCCTTGCTTGGTAATGTACCACATAACTGTGGTATTGTCCATCTTTATTAATAGTTGTCCTGGATGTATTAGGTCCTTGAAGGCTGTCAGGGCATTCTGTATAGCTAGCATCTCTTTTTGATTGCTGTGAAGATGCATTTGTTCCTTGGGCCACGTGCCCTGAATGCATTTTCCTGCCATATGTGCTCCCCTGGCATAATCCAATGCATCTGTTGTTATTGTCTGCCTGGCTGTAGGTAAGGTGAAAGGCTGTCCCTTGTTATGGTGACAGGCCTGGGACCACAATTAAACTCCTGTTGTAGGCAGGGAATCAAGGTTATGATTGTCTCTAGGCTGTGGCAATGCTGAGTCCAGACACTTTTTAGATACCATTGTAGTTTCCTCATATGCAGTTTTGCATATGGAATTAGTGGAATGCAAGATGCCACTGCAAAATACAATTACTGGTGCCAGGCATTTTGTGAAGACCCTGGGTGCAGTAGATAAGCCAAAGGGCAGTGCAGAGAATTGGTAATGCATTGAGCCTGCTATAAATCTGAGGTATCTTCTGCACGATTGTCTGATTGGGATGTGCAGGTATGCCTCCTTGAGATCCAAAGTAACTAGCCAAGCCTCCTTGCCCAGCATGGGCAGAAGTTGTTGTAGTGTTAACGTTTTGAATTTTGGAACATCCAGGGAAGTATTCAGGATTGACAGGTCCAATATTGGTCGCCAGGCTTTGTCTTTTCTGGGTACTAAGAAAAGTCGTGAGTAAAATCCTTGGCCCTGTTCTTCTTGTGGAACTTTCTGAATAGCTCCCATATCCATAAGAGCAGCAATTTGTTTTTGTGCCTCTGCCCATTGGTTTTGTGGCAGGTTTAGCATACCTTTTGGTTTTGGAAGCGTGTGGAAGTGGAACCTGTACCCCTGAGAAACTATATTCAGCATCCATTGGTCTTGAGTGATCATGTGCCAATTTTTTGAGAAAAGTGCTAGCTTTACCCTAGGGCTGCTGTCAACTGGTAAGAGCTTTGCATTTGCAGAGGGAAGTCATTGTGACTGTTTCCTATAAGGTTGTGATTTGTCTTCTCCTCCTTTGGGGGCTGAAGCACCCCATTGTTTAGGTCTATAGGAGCCTTGGGACTGAGATCTGCCTCTTGGGCATCTGTATCTGCCTCTTTGTGGTCTGTCAGACACTGGAAAGGACCAATTTCTTGAAGGCCAATTTCTGCTAAATCTAGGTGGTTGAACCTGTAAGAAATCTTTCACAGTTTGCATTGACTTTGCTTTATCCTCCATTTTCTTTAACACCTCTTCTGCCTTAACACCAAACAAAGTATCATGCTGTAGTGGAGCATCCAATAATTTTACTTTTACATGGTCAGGTAAAGTTTGTTCTTTCAACCAAGCATGTCTTCAAATAACTGAGCCTGTAACTGCGGCTATACAAGAAGCCTCTAATGAATCAAAACCACATTGCAGAGTATGCTTTCCCACTTGTTCAACTGCATGCAAGAAATCATGCATTTCTTTACTGTCAGGACTTTCTATATGTGTAATCATTTTCTGCTTTAACAATGACATGAGATGCTGTTGATATTTAAGCATATGAAACTGACAGTTTAAAGCTCTTACAGCTAAAGTAGCAGAAGTGTAATTTTTTTTCCCCCATCTGTCCAGTGCTCTGGAATCCCTATCTGAGGGGACAGGATTTTTGGCAGTGGATGCTTTAATCCTTTTTGGACCCTGAGAAATAGTTTCTGGGTCTGCAGCGGGGGGTTTTATAAAGAAATTTATGAGAGTCAGGGACCCTGTAGCACCTGTCTGGCTTTACTGGTGCAGGGGGTAAAGAGTCTTGGGTGAGACTGGATTCAGAAAAAACATCATCTACAATATCAAGCACAGGGGGCATAGCCAGGGGCCTGTGCTGGGGCAATAAAAGGAAATCTCTGAGCCTTTTCTTGGATTCTGAGTAATCCTGGCTCTCCCAATGGAAATGCTCCCTCATGGTGTGCAGGGTTTCCCCAAAAGAGTAATCCTCAGGCGATGAGGCTGAAGGAATGGACTCTTCAGCATCAGAGTCCTCATAGGGAGGAAGAGAATAGCCCTGGTCAGAAGAAGAATCAGAAGAAATGGAAACCTGATCAGAGGAATCATAGTCAGTGTCTTGCCTAGGCCTTTTGTCAGGAGGGGGGATGGGAGCCCCTGATTAAAATAATAAGGTCTTCGGCCATTTTAAGCATCTGTTTCTTTGGCATGGATGACTGTTCTGGAGAATGCTGCACTTGTCTCCTTGTCTTTAATGGTGTTTTTACTTTGCCTTTGCTGCTGTAGTAGCTTTAATTGTAAGCTGTGAAGGTCTGAAAACACCCTCAGAAGCTGGTGCCTGCTCAGCGGCTCCGGACCCATCTGAGGGCATAGTTTCCGTAGGCCCAATACCTTGAGTTTCCACAGACCTCGGTGTCTCCACATGGCTGTCAGTTACGGCCTGTGTCTCTGAGGTAGCGGGTGTCAGGGGCTATGAAAGCACCTCACTGAGAACCGGCGAACGGGCGACTGGCCTAGAAGAGGCTTCGTCATCTGTTTTGGACCTCGCATGCCTGTCTTCTTCTTTGTCTTTGCGTTTTTTATGCATTCCGGTCGTCGGTTGTTCAGACGGCATTATGTAATTAAATCTTCATCCAAAATAATGTAAAGCAAAATCAAACCGACGTTTAATAGTGTGTTTATTGAATATAGCACAAAACCAACAACTAGTAATGTCGTGGTAAGGTCCTAGGCAAGGAATGCAGTAAGAGTGAAAGTCCTTATGAGGTATTTGCTTCCCACAAGAAATACAATTATTAACTTTTACTGACATCGGTCTGAAGCAAGAAAAAGTTTCCCCAATGGGGTACTTAGCTTTATTGAAAACTTCAGTTCTGAAATTCAATTTTGAAAATCTAAGGAGTTGGCCGACTGGCACTTGTGAACTGCTTTTGCTTCGAGCACCGCGCAGCAAGAAATACTGAAGAAAATGGCGTCGGTTGCAACTTTTATACCCCTAGTGCACTCACGTCAGGGAAGAGGAGACAGCAATCGCCGTCAGACCAAGACTTTGGAACTCGGGCCAACTGCGGGTCGCCTGCCAGCAGGATAACCCAAGTGTAAAGACTGCAACAGTGAAACACGATGAACATTCTATGCTCAGTTCTTTATGTGTAGTAATTTTTTTTCTGCAGCTGGAATATTATAAACCAACTTATATAATACCATTTTTATGTTATAGTATCTTAATAATCCCCAGGATTCAATAAACTCTGTGCAGACTTTGCCCAGAGCCTACATGGAGTTTACATGTTAGTGTGACAATGTGCAGCATATGGCAGTGCACAATTCATATTAATGAGGTGCAGCTCATCTAAGCTAGGTTTCATGTCTGGCAACAGTGTTGCTTGCCAGATAACATTGTAAGCGAATACAGATATTCATTCCTTGTAAAACAGAGCACCAACAATCCGAGGATTTGTATGGAATGCCACAATGACCACCAAGGCTTCACAGATAGCTGTGAGTCTATCTTTATAAAGGCCAACATTATGCAGGGTAATTTTACCAGAAATGGGGACATGATTGTCATATATGGCACATAGACATATGACAGAATGAAACTCAAACATACCAGTCATCCCCTTTGAGCAGGATATGAGGACAACGCTATACATAATGGGGAACAAAGGCCCAAAAATAGGGACAGAGATTTATTATTGCACTTCCAAACTTACAAAGTTGATGGAATAAGCAGGTTGTACATTAGCATGAACTGCCTGAGGAGCATGAAGTTTGAAACTTAAATGTCAGTCATCACTTTCTGACTTCACTCCATAATGACATGCCAATGATTTGCCAGAAAATAAAAATATAATGAGAAAAAGATCACAAATATGAGACAAAATCTGGACATTCTGCACAAATCAGGACTGTTGAGATGTATGCACTCAAATGTATGCAATATTAAGTCACATCAGTGCAGAGATCATCCCAATGATATAGCAGAAAGCCACAAATTTGATAAGGAAACATCTGGACATCCTGGGGATATCTGGCATTTGAGAGGTATAAATATGAAGTGTATGGTCCAAACACAGTGCAGGACAGTGTACCTGCATTGCAGAATATTGTGAAATCTCATTCCTGGCATTCTGTACTGAAGCTGTGTTAATGATCTGTAACAGGACATAGCAGTGCCATGTAAAATGATCACTCAGGGGAAGTGTGTGCATTGAATAGGGACATACAGATGAAGTGTAGGAATGAGAACAGGGAAAGAGTACAGGTGAAAGTCTCTCATGTACAGCAGAGGAGGACATGTCAATGGAAGATGGTTGTAGGTACAACACCAAGCACATGCCTATATGGTACAGTACAGACTGTACATTAAAAATGTGTTGTCTGTGACTGTCGCACAAGGTGACATAACAATGGGGAAGATGTCTTTGTGAGATACTGTATGCATCCTTACATGAATAATGCAGAGAACATCTAAAAGGGATCTGACATACAATTGTGCATATTGTGAAGCTGTGGAAACTGATATGTCTGAGTATGAGTGTACTGTCAACACAGGTCTCCAGCAAGATGGCCGCAAGTAAAGGATCATAGAAAATATTACAATAACCAACCACAATCAAGGGCAATATCTGAATATTACCACCACTAACCCCATGTCTCTGACATACCATATGTGATGTTGAGTGATAAGAGATGAGTCTGCACACCCTCTATAAGGGTAACCATGCACACTGTCCTGGCACTGTAACATCTGCTAGAGGTATTATGAGGTACACTGCTCTACCTGTATATGATGGTATGGGTAATACAGACTAGTTACCTTGTGTACTTGGGATATATATATATATATATATATATATATATATATATATATATATATATATATATATATATATTCCACAAAAAGAATACTTAGGTATGGCCAATAAGCTGTGTGACACCGCACTGTAACAAAGGTAGAACACTTCAGTCAAACATCACTGGAAGATGTGTAGATAGGGAGGTACATGAAGAAGGGTGCATTGTACACAGTTATTGGTGTGATGAAGGCTGGGAACCATGAAACTATTATGGCCTCTCATGTAAATGTCTTTCAAATACCCAGTAGTCGTGTTACATTCAAGGGAGTAGTTAGCAATGTGACCACATACTGGTGGATGTACCACTTACTATCTACCCCAGAACACAGTTCATAAACCTATTGGTCTGATTATATGGCATGATATCCACATTATACTTGGTTGGTATGTCTGTTTCCTGATTCAACAAATCCCACTATATTTCTTGTCAATGCAGGTGTTGTTGTGGCTGTGGCAGCAGTTTTTGGTATGTCTTGATACTGTCTATATTATACTAATGTCACAGATGGAATCAATGAATGACCGCAAGCTGTGGATCTTCAGGCAGCTGTTTGGACACAGCATGTGTATGTTATCTGTGATGTCTATCACTTAACTTCTGGGGAGGAAAGGACCTAGCAGACACCCCTGATGTACCACCCTGATCACTGGACCTGAGATATATGTCATGTCACACATTTCAACACAGTGATATGTCATGTATGTCATACACACTGGTCTACCCACTTGGTGATATAGCTGTTTATGTCTACATATGATAGTGTTGATTAAATACCTCAATGTGGATTTGTGTCAAATGTCTTGACCTGTTCAAGTTCCACAAAATGATACTGGTGTCATCATGCATGCCCTTGATGATCTCTTTGAGGACATCTATCAGATGTAATGGACCTGATACAGAATTAACAACTCACGCATGTATGTTGCACACACCTGAAATAATACTAGTGTGCATATAGAAGATGCTCATGATGCCATGTTGGTGTACCTCACAGTCGCGGAGAGTCAGGAAGTCTCTATACATGCATGTATCAGGTGCTGTCCCCCAACTCAAGTGGAAGTATGTTGATGTACACCCTTGTATGAGAACATAGGCCATGTGGAGGGTGTGTTGAACTGTGTTTTCAACCATATCAGGATGGTGTATGTGCTGAGTCAAACCATAAATGATCTGTGATGTTGTCACAGCCCATTGAATCCATGTGATAGGCCTGAATGAAAGTAAGACAGTGCATACTGCCTGTCGCTATATGGCCTAGAGTTTTGACACAATCACATAATCAGGTATCATTGAGAAAACCCTCAAGTTAGGGATTAAACCTTATGTCAGTTGATGGATAACCAGTTGGCTCACTGACAGAACACATCATGTGTAATTTGGTGAATAAGCATGTACCAGTAAAGCTGTCATCACTGGCAAACCCCAGGGATCTGTTCTTGGCCCTTCACTGTTTGAACTGTATTTCTTAACAGTTCAAATAAAGTGCATGGACTTTGGCTTACCAGGTTTGCTGATTCTTGCATATTGTGTGCAATCATTGAGCGCACCAATGGTGATAACAGTACATGAGGAGCTAAAATGCACAGCTGAATGGTGACAAAGGCACACCTTGTATAAATAAATGCAGAAATGTGTTTGTAATGTTGTCGTTCTGAAAAGTGGAGTTCCATGTTAATCACATCATTGACAACAATCCTGCTATGCAGACACCCAGGGATGCAAGCAGTGGGAGCACATGTAGATAGTAACCTAAATGCCGACCACCAAGTGTGCACATTGTTTTTGAAAGTCTATGCTGTGCACATCATAAGTCACACCATGATATTGAGATGTTAGGACTGTATGACAGCACTGTAGTCAAATCTCATTACAACACTAATAGAGTATAATGCTCTTTGTTTACAAGTACCTGACCAGACACATGTAGCAGCTGGAAAGACCACAGGACTTTCATAAGAAGATAACACGGGGTCTTTAAACCATGCCATCATGTATGTTAATAGATTAAAAGCCACGCCATTGTAATCTTTACTGTATAGGATGAGGTGACTTCTGCCTGGCCTCCAGGCCAGTCTCTGAACCTGGCCTGGTGGGAGTACTGCATATCCACAAAAGTGATATAAATGATGACATCAGTAGTGTCTATTGAGGAGAATATAACAGTGTCCCACATGCTGGTGTGAAATACTGTCTGTAATCTCAAACAACAGCCAACACATACACAGTTGATTACAGTAAGAATAGACCCCACCTATCTAATTAGACAGACTGTAGAACACAGTACTATGTGCAAGCACCACATCTCAAGTCCAACTTGGAGTGTTTCAGACAACAGTTTATGGTTGATAACATCAGCAGTGTCTGTTGAAGAGAAGATGGCAGTGTCTCACATGCTGGTGCAACATGCTCACTGTATTGTCAAGCATGAGCTCACACACACGCACGCACACACACACACACACACACACACACACACACACACACACACACACACACACACACACACACAAACACACTTGACTGTAGCTAGAATAGAAAAGCTACCTAAGTACACAGGCTACAGAACCCAGTACTTTATGCAAGCACCACACCACATGTTTGATTTATACACTAGTGCAGGTGAACTTATAGTAGATGATATCAGCAGGCCATGTGGGAAATGAAAGTTTGGGAGGTCTGTATGAACTGATGTCTAGCCATGTGTAAGTATCAAAATACTGACAATCCATGGCACTGGAGAAGTAACTGTAGGATACATACTTCTGCTCTGCTGTCTAGTTACGCACACACCCTTACACACACACACACACACACACACACACACACACACACACACACACACACACACACACACACACCCTAAGTTGGCTACAGTGAGAGCAGAACCCCTACCTAAGTACACAAACTAACAGTCATCAACCACAGGGCATCTACTGTTGCCTGTGCTTCAGGGAAGTATTGTCCAAACAGTTGAGGATCCAGCACATATCCTTGTGGTATTTCACTGGTGAGTGGATTAGTGGTGGAGGTGCAGTCTCCGACTTTGAGAACATGTGTTCTTTTGTTGATCCAGTTGGCTATCTATCTAGTACTGTTTGGTCAAATTCCCAGATGGGAGATCTTCACTATGACATGAATGGGGGATAGTGTCAAGGGCCTTGGATAACTTAACATAGGCATTATATCCTGTTACCCCTCACCCAGGTTTTTGAAGTCACTATCCAAGAAGTCCACAAGGGTCAATAAGCAAGCTCTACCCTTGACAACACCAAAATGGGTAGGGTTAAGTGTGTTGAAGGTTACTTATGTCCTTTTGGATATGGTCCATATTGATTCCTGCTCTATCCTTGTAGATAAAGTTTTTAGGCATAATAGGTCAATAGCTGAAGTTCTGTATGTTACCAGATCGATGTGCATTGCATAGCATGCAACATTTGATGTTACACTTTGTAGTGTGGTTGATATATGTGTAGAAGTAGTGGTGAGACTCCAGGGTTGAAGTGCATGGGGGTGTTACACATGAATGTATTGTAAATATGTGACATACTGTTAGAGTCCTCAGTTTGTAGTGTTTTCACTTGTAATTTCAAAGAAAAGCAGAACAACAGTAAAAGTGTATGGAATATGCATTATTCAAACCCAGGACTATATGCATGGGGAGTCCTCAAGAATGTTAAGAAAACACTTGTCTATGTTGTAGTTCATTTTTATAAACTGCAATGTCACAGTAGTAAAACAAAGTTTGTACTCCCTGTAGTAGATCATAGGCCATCTGTACTCCAGCCCTACACTTATCTCCTGCTGTTACAGAACTAGCTGTGTGACATTCCCTATTTTTCTAATCATTCTTACAGTCTAGCTGTTAAGTGCAGAGCAAAGTTGCATATTGGGTTTGTCCAATGCATCCTGTCTGCTTCCTGCGTGGTCTAATTGTCCAGTTTGCATACTGCTGTGCTTTGCACAAATGAGATAAGCACAGCAAAACCTAACATTCGTTTTTTCTCTGTCTCCCATGCCTGTGATAAGCAACACATTAGGCAAACACTGGCCAATAAAAAAAGGAAAAAAATGAAAGAAATTGGAGAGGTAGTTGAAATTAAGAAAAGCAACCCATGACATATACACTAGAAAATGTTAACACAGATGAAATATTACTACATAGGTCTGGATTTGAACTCTCACTCCAATGCACCTTCAGAACACAAGATGGGGGCTTTATTGCTTTTTGCCACAGAAACAACTTTGGAGCAAGGAACTTAACTCAATATGCACACAACCAACTGCAACAGCATCTACAGTGATATCAAACCATACAAGTATTATTTGTACATTTAGCAGTTTTAGATGTACTGCACCTAGTGATCACACAACCTGTCATGATTATTGCTTGCAAACATACAGCTCCTTCTTACATTTCTATGTTTTTTGGCCATTCTTCATGTATCTGATTGGTAATCTCAGACATGCAGTGTGTAAGCCATTCTATATCATTGGCCTTAGAAGCGAGAATATTAAATGGAAATAATATCACATGCAGTTGCCAAAAAATGAAGGGAAGGTTGGATGTGAAGGAACACATTCTGTGCCTTGTGTGCTGCTTACTTACATTTCCAACCTTACATCAAATCCTATGTAGATGTGACCTGGCACACCCATTGGAAGTAAAGCAGCTTACAGTGGTGATGTGTTTTCCTTCTCCCAGTAATAATCATTCACAGTTGCAATCCATTAAAATTAAACAATAAGGGAGTGGCTGTACTATGTTAACATCCCTAGACAGATCTAATGTTTGGGGAATTCAACAATTCTAATGAGTTCACACCTCATTTGCATCTTCACCATGCTGACAGACATGAGTCTACACCACATAAAAAGGCAACCATGTAGCCAGGCAAACTGATGTAATGAGACTTGTTTGTGTGGAAAAGACTGAAGATAACACTATTACTTTGGGATATACCTGCGCAGAGGAGTATTGAACTTCAGAACGTATGCTTCCATTTGTTCAGCTATGTACTGTATATGCTGGAATGTATTTAAGAAAATTCTGAAACAAAAGATTTTACACTTTTATCTGTATGCATTACTTAGATGTGTACTGATGGCATGGGCATGTTGCCAAGCCATTTCAGAGGTATACATGATTGTCAATACATGAAAATAGAATGTGTTGTGATAAATATGTACAAATGTTTCAGGGACAGTTCCTTTGATAGAACATTTGGTATTTCAAAGATAGTTTGTTAGCAAAATGTATCATTTTCATTTTCTTTTGGGGGAGGAACCAAACATGAGTTATTGCTATGGCACAAACAAAGACTGTTCTTTTGTGGGTGAGGTAACAAAAGTGAATTACTGTTATGGCATAAACAACTTTTGCGGGTTAGGGAACAAAGCTGAGTTACTGTTACGGCGCAAACAGGGATAGACTGTTCTTTTGTGGGTGGGGAGAGTAAAGTTGAGTTACTGTTATGGCACAGACAAGGAAAGACTGTTCTTTTGTGGTGGGGGGGGTAAAGGTGAGTTACTTGTATGGCACAAACAAAGATATGTTGCTCCTGTTACTCTCCTTGTTTTACATCCTGCTGGTTGTTAATATTTCATTTCTGTAGACTGTTGTATGTTTCTACAAGGGGTAATACTGACTGGCTACCTTTTCTGTTTTATCTGGAAACAAGTAATCCTGACATGTGATATTTATGTGTCTTATCCTCTTTTGTCTTGTAGGACACCTAGGAGTATGCCATCAAGACGTGTCAGTCCTTGGAGATCCCCTTCAACAATGCGGAGAACCAGTTCATAGTGGATGCCTTTTGATAACATGGTATTTTTCTGCTGGAAAGGAAATGGGGAGATATGGCATATAAGATGCAAATTTGGCAACAGATATATGTTGATCTGAATGCTGTGGGTGGCCACTGCAGGACATATGAGCAGGTGCACCACAAGGCCACTGACATGATCACATCTGCAGTGGATCGTGATCAGATGGGTACCAGGAGAGGGCCTGCTAGGGAACCCCCACTAACACCCAATGAAGAGTTCCTAGTCAATATCAGGGATCCAGAAATCTCACAGAAGAGTGCAGTACAGCATGTCCTGGATGTGGGATTAACAGTGTCAGAGATAGCAAGTACGTCCCAGGAGGAGCTTCCAGTTAGGCTTTTCTATCTCAAATGTTGAATATTGTTGTATAGTAAAACAACTGAAATCAATACATTACTTCTTTGCCACATGCATTTTTATGAGAGGAAATAAAGGTTGGTACAGTTACTAGCTTAGGTTTGAGTTGACAGCCACAATCTTATTGACAGTATATTTAATGGACATATAAAGGGGTAACACTAATTGCTCTGTGTTACTTTTAATTGTAATGATGTTGTCCTTACTTTTTGCTTAACTTCTTCCAGGCCCATCAGGTTTACAGAGGAGACTTTCATCTGCAGATGGTAAGCCACACATTTGTATGTCGGTACTGCTGAGCAACCAAAAGACATATATTAGTGTGTGCTGTTGATGTCAGGCCTGTTGTGTGTATTGTTGTAGTGTCTGTAATAGTAGCACCACTGTTAGTTTGTTAGCATATACTGGAATACAGTAGTGTAGGTGTTAATATTGACCTGTGTTTCTTGCTCTTGCAGTGAAAGTGTGGGCCCTCTGCCAGATGATGTCAGTGTATCATCAGAATCTGATGATGAAAAAAAAATGTCACCACCCAGGGAGGATGCAGCTTTGTTAGCTTCTCAGGGAGAAATGCTTATTCCTGCTTCTTTTGCACACACGCAAAAAAAAAAATTCACTTTCCAGGCATTTGTATGTGACTACATACTTATACCAGAAATAAGTTACTGGATATTAAATGGATTACTAGAAACATCTGCTAGCTTGAATCACTGTTGTCCATGGAGTATTCACGGCCTACTTCACTTGCAGAAATCTTGGATCCCTGCATTTAAAAAAGGAATGCCATCAGAGCTCTGAAACTTCACAGGGATGGTTCTGGAATGCTCTGGAGCAGCTATAAAAGAAAAAGATATGAAAGAACGTGAAAGAGAAGCTGCAGAGGTGGAGCTGCTGCTAAACTGAAGAGAACCCCCCCCCCCCCCACAGGCTTGCATTACCTTCAGTATTACTTGCAAATGCCTGTTCACTGAATAATAAGATGAACTATCTGAGAATGAAGCTCATAAAAAATAAGGTGAGGGACACTTGTTTGTTCATTTTCTCTGAAACCTGGCTGCATGGTAACATTACTGACAATAATGCAGAACCACCGCACGGCACAATCCACCTTCAATGCAGTTTCGTTGTAAAAACCAAGAAACACTCCTTAAATATAAAAGCAGTATGGAATTTATTTGAACAAACAAAACGACTAAGCGCTTTCGCCAGCAATCTGGCTTCTTCAGAGTCGTTATTACACCCTTAAACACACAATTATATACTACTTACACTACTCCCATTGGTCAAATACTCATTAATCATGAATAATTAATTAATTAACAGCTAAAAGCCTTCCTTTTAAATCATTTTTAAAAATGAATTCACTATTTATATTTATATACATGAATTCTTGCTCAATTCAATAATATATCTCATATTTGTCAATATAACCATATTAATAAATATCTACAAACAATACAAAGTTAAAAACACACAAATTGTTATTAAAAATTCTATCCAGTAATTACAAAACATAACTGTGATTAACAAACTGAATAATACCTGTAACTGAATATTATACAATACAATTCAACCCTCAAATCTGCTGGGACCTAAGTTTTAACAGGGGTTTGAGGGAAATAAAATCATTCAGACCAGGTGGTCTACATGCATCCAACCTTAGCTGCCATTCTGTCTCTAAGGCTCCTACTCTACTGCACACATCCCCTCCTTCCCCATTGTCCCATACTCGCCCTATAACAAAGAAAATAAACTTTTTGAAAGATACACATCTTCCACTATGCAAAAAAAGCGCATTATGTAGATCTTTCTTCTTAATAGATCTTGTGTGCTCAGCTATCCTGTCACGTAATCTCCTGACAGTTTTGCCTACATAGTATGCCTCACATGATGTGCACGTTGCCAAGTAAACCACATTCTTTGTTAAACAGGTACAACGCCCAGGACATCCAATGGTATATTTGTGCCCTTCTACACACACATAGGTGCCCTCATTAATGTATCTACAACTATTACACATCCCACACCTTTTCATGACGGATTTATACACCTTCCTATTTTTTGTTTCCAAGATGTTCTTCATATTCTGGCCCCTACCATACACTATCACTGGTCCCGCTCCTAGAATGTTCTTACTCTCATCACTCAAAACCGTATCCCATGCAGCTCTTAGTATATTGGACAATTCAATTGACCTATGATTATATTGCATTACACATCTTAAATCACCACCATTCCCCTTTTGTTGTTCATTAAATGATTGTACTCCACTAGTTAAAATAGGTGCGTATCTACCATTTCTTTGCCTTAACACATCTTTCCTAACACTAAGGAGTAATTTCAAGGGATACCCTCTGTCCAGGAACATCCCAATCAATTTAAATAACTCCTCTTTAAATATAACATCATTACTCACCAATCTAGAAGTCCTTATCATTTGTCCCCTGATAACTCCCTTACGTTGATGAAAGGGGTGGCAGCTACTGTAATGTAATAGAGAATTGGAGTAATTCTCCTTTCTATAGATGTTACTCTCAAATCCTCCATTCTTCTTAATAATCAATAAGTCCAAGTAATTCATCCTTTCCTCATGCCATTTGAAAGTAAATTTCAAAAATTCAGTTGTTTCATTTAAATAATTAACAAACTCAATAGCTGATTGCTCATCACCTTTCCATAAGACAAGGATATCATCCAAAAATCTACTATACATCATTACCTTATCAGTGTAGTGTTTAGATTGAAAAATGTGTGTTTTCTCCCAAGTCAACAATACTGCATTCGCAAACACTGGGGCACATCTCGCACCCATGGCTACTCCCGCTACTTGCTTATGCAGCTCTCCCTCAAACAAGATGAAGTTGTTTTTCAATACAAGCTCCATTAGCTCACGCACAAAATTCACCTTGGTCCCTTCCATCAACCCACTCATGAACATAGCCTCATAAAACATTTCTAATCCTTGTTCATGGGGTATGACGGAGAATAAATTTACAACGTCAATTGTGAGAAATCCAAACGGAACATCCCCTGTCCCTAATTTCCTCAACCTTTCCAGGCAGTGCCATGAATCCCTTATAATGTGTGGGGCTGCACTCAACACATCTTTGACAGCCACATCAACATATGCTGCAAGGGGTTCCGTTTTCGATCCCCGTGCTGAAACAATGGGCCTAAACTGTAAATCCGCTGCCCCCTTGTGAACCTTCGGAATGCCAAACAGGTTAGGGAGTCTTGGATGTTCTACATGTAGATAATTGAACTCCATTTCATTGATGTATCCCTGAAATAGTGCATCACGTAGAAATACATCAATTTCATAATAGGCCCTATTGACATCACCCCTAGAAACAGCAGCATATGTATCATCACCATTGAGGATAGCAGACATTTGCGAAATGTAGTCAGTATTGGTCATCACCACCATCCCCCCCCCCTTTATCTGGCTTCATGAATCTATACAGTCCAGATTTCTTGAGATAATCCACCAATTCCCTCTCTTGTCGTGTTAAATTATCATTAAAATAGTGGACATTGCTAAGGGCCTTCCGCATTTGTGTTTCAACTAACTTTTCAAAACACATAACCTCAGTATTAATGGGGGGAATAAATGTACTTTTTCTTTAAAATGACTTAAACTATTGACAGGGTCTGTAGTTGAATCACACACTAACTTTTCCTTGTTCGCAAAAAACATTTTTAAACTCATTTGCCTTGAGAACATTTTAACTTCCAACAACACTTGAGCTAAATCTAGTTTAAACATAGGTACAAAATTCACACCTTTACAAAACAATTCAAAGTGTGTTTCACCTATGATGAGATCTGTGAAATTGTATATACAAAAACCTTTTTTCTTCACCAATTGATGGTTACTACCATCAATGGTTACAATATCATTGTTGTTTTCTAAAAGATTCTTATCAACAATTTCCACAGTGTTATTGTCAATAGTACATATCCCAACCCCAGTAAGCCCACAGTCAATAGCATAACTTTCGTTGTAGTCCACAAGTTCCAAGCCATCTATTGATTCACCATGTGTAATGAAATCATGACAATGCTCATGTGAGGAATAGTTAACCAATTCAATAATGGCATTAAATGAATTAGTTAATATCTCCCTCTCCTGTTCACCCTCCCCCCTCGGTTGTATTGTAGTGATGCCCCCACAGTCCTGTCTCGATTTTTGAGTCTCTCCGATCTCCGAGGGCCGTTCTCTGAGTCCAAAAAATCATCACAGTCAAAAAATTCAGTTTGACAGTCAACAGTAGCCCCACCATTTTCATTATTTTCATTGACGTTGAAACCCATCCTGTAACCACGTTGTTTTAAGCCTGGGGGATATGCACAACTGTTCTTATAATCTGCCGTATCCCTCTCAAGCTTCTTCTTTTTAGTAACAAGTATTTTAGCAACAGTCAAAGCAACATTATTCATTGCCCTATCGAAATTGGCACGATATTGTGAAAACAGTAAATCTTTCATTATACTCACATGTAATCTACCAATCTGATCCTTAAGCTCGGCCAGTTTCAATTCGTTGTTACGCAAGATGATGTCCAACATCTCCAATCCAGCCCTATCAAACAGGGCTGTTAACTCTCGATATGCGACTGTGTTCTCCTCTATCCCCATCGGCCTTTTCCAGATACGAAGACCCATGGGCACCTGGTTGAGCTCCTTGGATTGCCTAAGAAACATGCTATCCAACTGAATAGCTCTGTACTTGTTACAGAGTTTTTCGTACTGAAAAATTTGCTCCTTTACACAAGGAAACGCTGCAACTTCACTGTTGTTACCAACCGCCACATTCATAACCGGTAGCCGGAACCAGGAAGTTAGATCGATGCCCCCATCCTGTCTCGTCCTGTTCGGCACTTCTGCTGTGCTGTAATTTCCAAAAAATGGCATATGGTCGCAATGGCATTACTGGAAAAACCAGTATAATGGTGGTGTAAGAAGCTTCTAACAGCCTCAATTCCCTCGTAATGGGGAATGCAAGTATATAGTGATGTAACGTCAATGGTGAAAACAATGTGCTTGTCAGGATTAAATAGATTTACCTGAAAAAATCTATTTAATTTGGTCAAAAAATCCCAGGAATCCCTAATAAAAGAATCATGGTGATGTAATATTGATCCAAGGGCTCCATCAATAATGATGGCCATGCCCTCGGTAATGGAGTGGGGTGAGGACACAATAGGTCGAAATGGTGGATCTTTGAGATCTTTATGGGTCTTCGGTATACCGAATATCACCCCAATCCTAGGATCATCGACCACACAAAAATCGTAGACATCAATGTTGATGTCACCTGACATCAATGCATCATAAAGTAAAGAATGGATAAACCTCTGTCTCTTAGTTATTTCAAATAAGGGAATAACCTCATATTCATCACGGTTATTCAAAATCTCTGTCATTTTGATGTTATAAGAATCCTGCCTCATCACCACAATGTTTCCACCTTTGTCGCTTTTCATGTATCTTAATTCCTTGTTCAAGGACTGTAAATTATGTAAAGCTTCCCTTTCATCCCTATTTAAGTTACTACTATGTCTATGCTTGTGTTCAAGTGACTTAGTAATGTCCTGAATACAGGTGTCCTCAAACACTCGTAAAGTGTGCTGTAACTTGGGTGTTAAAAATGAAGGTTTGAAAAGAGCTTTGTCAGTGGTTGAAACGTCTTGCATAATGTATGCCAAATTTAGCTTCCTGGTGTATTTTTTAATATCCAGAATAGTATTACTGATGTTTGCTTTATTACTAGGCACAAAATTTAAACCATACTGCAAAACTTTCAACTCACAGTTGGTAAACAAATGTCCACTTAAATTAATCACACTAAATAGTTCATGGTCTTTATTCAAGTCTCGTCTCCCGAGGAGTTTGACCCCAGGAATGTGCGGCTTCTTGTAAGGATGCTGGTCTTGTTGGCATAGTTTTTCTTTTGAAAAAAAGGATTCACATTAGAGTGTGATTTGGTCTTAGTAATCATATTGGAACTGTCTTTGTTTGAAACGGAACTGTCAGTCATGTTGTTACTATCAGAGTCAATAGACTCTGTCACTGTGGGTCTAGCATCAGCATTGGAAGGAGATGAACTGCTAGTAGGTGGAATAGAATCCGAAGAAATTTTGTCATGACCAGTGGTTCGGTTGGCATTCCTAACGTCAAAAGAGGCCCCGGTGTTTAAAACATGCTTGTTGTTGGAATGTGGAGCCTGGTACTGAAAATGGTTCCTTTTAAAGGACCCAACAAAATCGTTGTAAGCAGTTTTATTCTCGTAGGAAGAAATATCCCTTACTAGTTTTTCCTGCTTCCTGTTGATAACGTCAGTGCAATGCTGCTCAACCTCAATAGATAACTTGTTAAACAGGTCATCAAAAGAAAGTTCAGTTAATTTCTCCCTAAAATAAGATTCACAAACAGTAATCTCGTCTCTGAGATTACTCATTTTGCTGATGTTATTGTCCACTAAAAGTTCCAAAAACCTCTTTCCAGCGTCATTAAAGAAACAAACTAACTTTTCAAAAAAAGGTTGCCCAATAGAGACTCCGTTGGGGCACTTAAAAAACCGGAGTCCCTTGGACCATATGCCATTTTTTGGAAATTATTTTAGATAATCATTTTTTCCTTTTTGGGAAAACTTACTACAGGCAGAAGCGGGGAGTGGCTATGGGTTCTCCAGCCGCCCCGGCTTATGCCAATGTTGTTATGGCACAATGGGAGCAGGAGTTTATTCCACTTCTTAACTCGAAATATAACATCTTATTTTACTGTAGATTTGTCGATGATTTGTTCTTCATCATAGAGGGTAATGAAAATACAGTTGACTTTTTTATCAGAGAGGCGAACACCTACTCCAGTTATATAAAGTTTGTGAAGGGTTTAGTAGGGCTTGAAGTTAATTTTTTAGATGTCTGTCTAAAGTGGGACAACATTGACAATTGCTTTCACAGCACAATCTTTCGAAAGAAGACCTTTACTAACGGGTATCTCCATTTCACTAGCAACCACCCTAGACACATTATGAACAATATACCTAGAGGGCAAATGATTAGAGCTTGTCGAATGACCTCAAAATCAACAGATTTAATTGATGAGATTGATTTCATCATTTCCTTGTTCCATGATAGGGGATATCCCGAATCAACACTAGTTAACACTAGTGAAGATATTAAGACTAGACGACTAACTGACTACCCAGCTTTGTTAGATTACTCTAGTGGATTAAGCTGTAATAACAGGGTGCCCACTAGTAATAGGATCATTGACAAAGGCAAATCCAACACTAATTTAACTTGTTCCATGGAGATGAGCAGTGATTTAATACACATTCAGAAGGTAGTCAGGAAAAACTGGTCTGTGATCAATGGTAATTTAGATCTTTCTAGGGTGGTAGGTAACAAACCGGTTTTTGTATCTAGAAACACACGTAATTTAAGGAGGATATTAGAGTACAAACACACCTGTCACAACAAAAAAGTTGCCACCACTGAGAAAGGTATGCAATGTTGTCACAACTGTAAAATATGCAGATACATTTCTGTGGGACCATATATCAGTATAGAGTCCTACGATAGAATTTTATCTGTTCCTAACAATGTTGACTGCGATACTAGCGGTTTAGTGTATATCAGTTTATGCAGCACTTGTCCTGCTTTCTATGTAGGAATGACCAGCAGGAGTTTAAAAATTCGTATTAAGGAACATCTTTATGATATTAAAAAGAAAGACCTTACTAACGCTTTATATAAGCATTCCATTCTTTGTCACAATTTTAAAAGATTTTTATTTTCTATATTAGAGGTTTGCCAGAATGACATGAGAGGGGGGGATTTTAAAAATTACATTCTACAAAGAGAAGCCCTTTGGCAAATAAAATTAAAAGCTGACAAACTTCCAGGCATCAACGAAGCAGTAAACATTAAATGTTTTTTGAAAAACAGGAAGTTACATCTCCATAAAAGGAGTGATGGTGTCAACTCCTTTTTTAATTAACACAGCAATTTAGTTTGATTGCAATTAAGTTTTAAAACTGCTCAATTAACTCAGTGTATTTAAATGAGTCTATTGTTATGTGTTTTTTATTCTGAAGAAGTCTACGGACGAAAGCGTGGAAATAAATCTTGTTTACGCTATTTGCTTCATTACTTTTCGTTTGCCTCTGATTGCTGCTTTTGCCAGATCGTGTTTGATCCATAACTTCAGGCTTCAAGTGGTTAAAGCACAGTTAATAGATGCTTGGTAAGCAAGGCTGACAAAAACATATACTTCACTGGAATGTAAAGAGCTGATGAAATTGTCCAAACGATACAGCTTCAAACTTCAGGCTGTTAAAACTCAATTTATTGAAAGCTTAAAAAGTGAAGCTGACGAAATGCAAACTTCACTGAAGTACTGAAATGATTAGCCTAGTAATTAATATCCACAACTTCAGGCTTAAAGCACAGTTAATAAATGCTTTGTAAGTAAAGCTGACAAAAACTTATAACTTCACGGGAGTGTAAAAAGCTGATGAAATTGTCCAAACGATAAGCGCTTTCGGCAGATGCCTTCTTCAGATCGTACCAAGCATCTATTAACTGTGCTTTAACCACATGAAGCCTGAAGTTATGGATGTTAACTACTAGGCTAATTATTTCAGTACTTCAGTGAAGTTTGCATTTTGTCAGCTTCACTTTTTAAGCTTTCAAGAAATTGAGTTTTAACAGCCTGAAGTTTGAAGCTGTGGATGACAACTGCTTGGATATTCTGGTGAAGTTTACATCCTGTCAGCTTCACTTTTTAAGCAATAAATTGTGTCTTAACAGTCTGAAGCCTGAAGCTGTGGACGACACCTAAGGTCTTTTTTCTTTGTTCATTTGTCTACCCTTGGTGTCTTTAGTAGTGGTGAGGAGAATTTATTTCCTGATTAGTTTATAGCAGGTCACAAAACCCTCTCCATGTATCTTAAAAATCTTACAATATTTATAAATATTCTGGATGAACTCCCTTTAAACAAAAGCACTGATAGCCTAAGTGATTTTAACTAGACAGTGATTAACGAGGGGACCTATAACACCAACATAGGATATGATCAAAATATCTTAGATTTTATAAATAAAACACCTTGGACTTGATTGCTAAAGGAATGTACTTGAGAACAGAACATACTTGACCTGGTTTTTAAAATAAATAGCATCTATATCCCCCTCTTGGTCAGATCAGACCACAAACTAGTAACCTTCTCCATCAGAATCTTCAAACACCAAAAATAAATATCACAGAGTCCAAGCATTTCAAACGTTCAAATCTATGACTCTATGATGAAGTTCCTTAATTCAAGTATAACAGTATTACCCAAAAATGTTGATACTGCAAAAGTTATTCAGAAAAGTCCTACTCCACCTGGAAAATGTATAATTTGGCAGTCCCAACTAGATCCAAGCAAATGCCAAGGTCTAAAAGCAAGTCAATATGGTGGTCCTCAAGCATAAACAAATTGTGCTGTAAAAGGCAGAAACAGATAAACCTACATAGCAGAATAAATTACCCCCAAACTAAGGAAAACATCAAACAGCCAGATAAATAGGTCATAATAAAAACAAAGGCATCCAATGAACTTAGCCCAGATACAGAAAACAATGACAGCAACAGAACCTTCTTTTGCTATGTCAGAAAACTAAGAAAATATATAACATTGCTCTGAGCTTATTCATAATGATGACGATTACTCTAATAAATTCAGTGCTAACTTAATCCTAGAGACAACTACTCCACTCCAAATACTGTTATCCCTGATGGAATCAATCCACCAACCATCACAAGAAAACATAGTCTCTTCAACCAAAATGACCTCATCTATGAGGGTAGCTAATTAACAGCACTAAGCATGTATTCACAAACCCACTCCTCAATCTATATAGCCTGTGCAGCATGTCTACAACTAGTGGTTCTGGGATTTATTGACCTGAATGTAAACAGTTAAAAAATGGAAAACATCATAGGCATTCAGTAGCCATGTAACTGAAACACTGGTATGGTCGTATGGGGTCATTTGTATACATCAAATGGATCTCTACTACAGAAAATTTACTACTACAGAAAATTTAAGGTATTAAACAGTGAAGACTCTAACTTGACCGATTTCTTCTTAAATTGTTTTGAGTGTTTTTCCCTGTGTAATCTTTTTGCTCTTTGTTTGAATTTTGTTTGGGATATTTTGCAGGTACTTTAATTTTTATTGGCATCAGTCTGGGTTTTAAGACCTGTGTTTCCAAAATATAGCCAAACAATCCACTTATGCTTTACTGAATACATCATAAAAAGTCGAAACATGGCATGTCTACAGCTAGTGGGGCTTGGCTTTATTGTGCTGTATATACCCCCAGAGACATAAAAAGTGAAAAAAAATATTGACATTTAGAAGCCATGCAGCTGAAACATGGATATGTTCTTATGGGGCCATTTGGATATATCCCATGTGTCTCCACTACATGGGGGTTTAATGTATTGTACAGTGAAGACTTTAGCTTGGCTGGGTACTTGTTGAAGTTCTCACTCCAGAAACCAGGTGCCCCATAGCCATCAACGTACTTATTCTTAACATTGAATACAGACTGCCCTTATTTTTGCAAATTAATTTGTTAATTACATATTATTATAAACCACTGAGAATAAAATACTATACTTCCATCAATGGAGCTAACAAGAATATCACTGCATTACAATAAAGAACTAGCAATGGCTTCATACTTTTCAAACTCTTGAGCAAGAAATCTGGACAAAGTGCAAAATAATGGGGGGAAGGGCTCCAAAACAGGGAGGGATTTTAAATATTGCTCTTATAAATTTAGAAGATTACTAGAGTAACAGAATTTGTGTTAGCTTGCATTTTCTGAAGGATATAAAGTCTAAACTAAAATGTTTGTCATTATTTAGTTACTTCAATCATCTGTGTTTTGATAGAAAACCACATTTTTTTTAAGGAACAGATCACAAATATAAGACAAAATCAGGATATTCTGCAAATATCCAGACACTTGAGTGGTATATATGGCTTACAGTTTCAGCAAGAAAGAGCTACTGCTTAGCACTCTTTTGTACAAACTCCTTAATACTGGATTCTATCTACCTTTTTAAGACATTTAAAGATCAGCATCTTTAAGAAGGATTGTAATTGTACTCTTAAAATTACAGACAAAACTCAGTCATACTGCCCTTCAAGCTGGCCAAAGCTGAAAAAGCCTCCCAGTTAGAACAAAGTCCAAGAAGAAATAAAACAAGTGAATGAACTTACTGTTTTCACACTACAGCTGAAAAAAACTGTCTGATAAAACATAATTCCACTTAGTGTTTCAGAGATGTATGCTAGAAAACATCTATAAGTCAAGGAACAATTATGCATTCCATCTACTGGATTAATGTTAATTCAACTCTTATCATATTCATTGAATTGATTCTTTGGAATTGAACTGTAAACTAATTTGCTCTGTAATTAATGAATTGTACCTCCATAAAAATAATGATCTGTTCCTCATTGAAAATTCAGTACTGTGCTGTATCTACAGAAATGTTACTGCCAATACTTACTTAAATTTCTATGTGTCGCCATTCTGTTGTACATTTATTTGTGTTGTCTGGCCCCTTTGACCCAGGTCATAATTGAAAATGGTCTCTAGACCAATTGTCCTTAATAGCTAATAAATCTTATAACAATAAATAAATAAATAAATAAATAAATAAATAAATAAATAAATAAATAAACTTCTTCAGCCTGAGGCTAGTAACTGGTTTTGTCCCACAGGAATGGTGCACAGCTATTCTGACACCATTACACAAAGGTGGCCATACCACAGACCCCAAGAATTACAGATCCATCAGTGTAACAAATCTTATATGCAAAGCCATGGAATGTATCATAAATGACCTAATTAACTATGATATCAGAAGTCTTATAAGACTCAACCAACAGCAGTTCGGCTTTGTGAAGGATAGATCCTGCCTAATGAAGCTGGTAGACTTCTTTGAAAGAGTTACTATGGCTGTGGTCAAGCTGTGCATCCAGCATAGCTTGACCTGGAGAAGACATCTAATACCATGCCATATGCCAATATAATAGATAAGTTTAAGGAGCTCTAAACTGACTCTACATGTTTAGGTGGCTAGCCAACTGGCTTAGAAATAGGACCCACACAGTAAGAGTAGGTGTTGTGTCCTCTGGGAACATGAGACTGGCCAATAAAGTTCCACAAGGATCTGTTCTGGAATTTCTACTGCTTGTCATCTACTTCTCAGATTTCCACTTATCAAAAAATGATCATTGGTTAACAAAGTTTGTGGATGACTGTAAGCTAGGAGTCATCATCAAGTCCCACTCTGACATATAAGCACTCAAACATGAGCTTACATTTGTCAGTGGCTAGTATACTAAAAATGGGCTAAAGCTCAATGCCAAAAAGTGAAGTGTTGAAGCTTTTGGTAAGCAACCCCTAACTGCAACTCATAGAGTAGATAACATGACACTTCAAAATGAAAAGCTTGTGAGAGACCTGGGCACATGGGTGGACAGCTGTCTGACATATGGTGGTTAGGAAATCCTTTTAGCTTGCACTAGCTCATAGCAAAAAGTATTTCTGCCAGATCAAAAGAATCCCTCAACTCCTTGAACTCTACTTTGATCAGACACATCTTTCAGTCCAAGGTACCCTTTGGGATGTACCTTACTAAGGATATAAAACAATTGGAAAGACCAAAGAATTGTGTGAGTAAAAAGATCAGGGACCTAACAGATTTGAGCTACAAAGACAGACTGGAGGCTTTATCTCTTTATTCACTCCCTTATGGAGTCCTTAAGAGACACCTGTGTTTTTCTTATAGGGCTATAAGGGAGGGATCCAACAGTCCAAGAACTCTTATATCTCAAAAAAGCAGACAGTCCAGCTAACACCAGGCACAAAGATCTGAATCTACTCAAACAGACAGGCCTTAGACAAGTTACAGGTTTGTCACACAGCATCTACCCCTTTTCTGGAAAAAAAAAACCTCCCTCACCAAGTTAAGCAATGTGACACTCAGCATGTCAAAAAAATGGACAATTGAATGGGTGTTCATAAATTCACTCCTATTATGATGGGCTCGGGTCACCTTGAAATGACCTAAAGGAGGGTACTGACATGGTGGAAATAGCTTCGAGGTTTAGTTGTCCTGTCATTCATACGATCCTAAAATCCTATTAGGATTACATTTAAATGCTAAAACATCCAATCATTCCAAAGAGTCAATAAATCAGTTAGCTTTGAAGTTGATTTTACTTGCTTTTTACTAAAAGTGCTATTCAATGGAACAAAGTCTATAGTACAGATTTCCATTTATCATGTCCATGTTCAGACATTTAGTATCACAGTCCCTGTCAGAAGTATTTTTAAATATTGCATCCAGTGCTTGAAATCTCAATTTGCACCTCACAGCTGCACACTCATTTGCATGAGCTGTCAATATGCTGTATAGACATTTCTTTGTAATGTCCTGCATCTGTTCAGAAATGCATATTTTACTGGCTTGGTTTTCTTCATGTAAAACTAAAAACAGCAATGTGATGACAAATAAATCATATTTGAGGATGGACATGTGCAAAATCCATTAAAGATATAATATTTCCCTACTATTATAAAAAAATCGATCCATTTCAGTAATTGAAGAACAATATGCACAAATCACATTTATGGGTTCTAACTGCATTAAGATGTCTTACAGGCCTCTAGTAATAATTATGTACTTCAAAAATGATCCTTAAAATGTACTTTTCTCAAAATGACTTCATAACGACAGATTTTATCATCCAGGCAATTACTTTTCAGAATATGTCAGTGCTTTCCAAGCATTTGGCGATGTTCTTGGCATCTGTAGCATATGTTATGACAAACCTTAAATTATTAGCTGTAATCCTTGCTTTGTATCACTGCTCGCATAAATTCTATAGGCATAAAATGTGTTTTTCATTTCACTCCTGCTATATTCACAAGCCAGAAACTTCTCTGTGTTTTTTTACATACACAGTCATTAGTCCTCCTCCCTCAAAGTCAACCTCTGTGTGTCAGTAAGCTGTTTCTTTAGGTAATATTTTGGACCTTATGTCTTGGATGACTAGTTTGGGAAAAGCAAACTATTGCCATCTGTTGAGCTGATATAGAGAGGTGAGACAGGAACTTACGCTGACATGTAAAAAGTAGAATTCCTTCTATTTCAACTGAGTATTCAATCTTTAATACCTATATAAATAATCTATCTTTTTATATAGTAATAAGATATTAAAACAAGTGAAAGACATGGATACAAGTGCCACTGTGTCTCGACATTATACATGCCTTTTTAACAAATTTAGAAGAGATGGTCATCGTAAGATTTTGTCATGTATAAACACTATGCCATTTTTGTTCTGTATGAGGTCAGAAAATGTAGTCAATTTTAGTAACATTGTTTCTGCAAACATTAAAACTGAATATTCATTTAAAAAAATAAAACAAGAAATTCCATATTTAGACATCTTTTTCTGGTTATATGGGGGGGGGGGGGTCACAATACTGGTATAACTCCACTGAAAAACTATAGTATGCCTTGCATATAAAGTTGAGATGTGCATTCTTGCTGCCCTAAGCATGCTTCCTGAAGTGGCAAGAATGCTTCATACAATATTGATGCAGATACTGATGAGGAGAGTTTGAAGCTAGGCTAGTTCTGATAATGAAATCTGATACAGTTTCAACTTCTGGGTATGTGTGATGGAAGATCATGAGTAGTTACATGTGGCTGTTCATACATTTAATGTTTTTTTCAGCCCTTGAGAAAATTCACAATTTGTGGGAATTAGGGTTAATAGCTACTTGGGTACAGATGCAGCGGTCATGTCAGAAACTGCATTTCAGTTCATTTCTAGTCAGTTCAGAAACTATAGGTTAAAAAGGATTAACAGACACACAGGAAAGTAGTAACATCTGATGTATATGTAAAAGCCTAAAAAGCTGTAATGCTACTATCTTGAATGTCAATTGTCTATGGTCTCAGAAAAATAGACACGTCATAATGTCAACTTAGTTTGACTTAAACTAGATTTTTTTATTGCAGAATGATAAATTGTCCAATTTATACAGTGCAGATCAGGCGCAATAATGATATAGCAACAGTAGCACTGTCTAAGGGTTTAGATAAATGATCAGCAGTTCTGATTTTGTTTGGAAGTTGAAGAGATTTCTCAGCATTTAATTGTTGCAGTATCAAGCCTGGCAGGGTGTTAACTTGCATGGTAGGATATTATCCTTGAAATATTAAATAGTTATATATCAGAAGTGACAGGGAATGTTTCCTTGTTTCAGAAAAAATGGCATTTTTTTTATTTATGCCAGTGAATGTTATTTTTGAGATCATTTTTAACTAACTAACTAAAAAACAGGGAATACCTACAACCTGTTTAATGACTGATGTCATATGAATTTTCCTTTTTTAAGTTTCAGTGAATGGTAGTCTGAGAGAAGTTTGACTGCTCCTTGTGCTGTTTAAGAGAAATGGCCTGACTATTTAAAACAACATTTGTACTAGGAAAATGTGTCACTACATTTTCCCTTATTGCATTTTTTGCCTTTCCTGATAAATATATAACTGTACTAAAAGTTGGTGATCAAGATACCTGAAACAAAGTTTTCTTAAGATTGGTAAGATTGGTTAGAGAAAGGAGCTATTTGGAGTGCAGCAGATTTTCAGTAGAAACAGCATGTTACTTTTAGATATTCATTTTCTTATGTGACTGGGTGGTAAACACTTTTAAAAGTAAATTATGCTGTGCATCTCACAATTTATAAAACAGGTTCGTAGCTTTATAACAGTTACAAAGCAGTTGTCAGAACACCATATTCTTCTTGCCAACACCCATAGCTCCCTTCTCAAGAAGGCAAAGCAATCAGTCCCGGGATAACTTTATAGTAATCCATCCAGTTGTCCCGTATAAATTTGAAGCATTCTACTGTGGAGATAAGGTAGGTTTTGTATAATAGATACGCCCTTCTACTTACTTTTATTTATCTGTCAGTGGAAACTTAGGTCTCTTGTTCTGGTGTTAGTGAAGCTAATTAATTTTTCTGAGATGTAGAAGATCAAGGAAGATGGGGCCCCTAATGGTTTGTAATACAGGGCACAGGCATCCTTGTAAGGGCCTATAAGACACAGAGTAAATGGACTGCACTATGAGCCTTACTTGCTAGTTCAGTGTCTTTAGACCAACAATCTTTTTGTTTACAAACCTTCACTGTCTTTCTAACTGCCTAATATGTATAGGATGGTGCATCACAAAAGAGGCATTGTACTCTCTCTAATTATAGAAATTAGGGAAGGGTGTAAAGGTTATGGTATCCTTTGACCTAGATGATGCTCCTTTATTTATTACATGTGCTAGACAGAATAATTTCAAACTACTGTAGCTACATGATGGTTGCATAAGAGGACGTTATCGATGCAGGTTCCCAGATCTCTAACCACATTGTCATTTTGGGAACTGTATTAGCCATGTTGCAGTCTGACAGAAAAAGCGGTTTCCCAGACAAGACAATAGTATACTTCTTTGCATTTAATTTAAGCCAGTTGTTTAGAAAGGTAAGATCTTGTTGTAATGAGATAGTATCAGAAGGGGATTTAACAGTAATACCTTGTTTTCAGTTTTCTGCAAACTTAGTTACCCAAAGGTCTGGAATATCCTGTCTGGACATTGATGATGCAGATGTCAAAAAGGAGGGGTCCCAATACTGAGTCCTGGGGAACACCACTAGCTGCTTTCATACTTACAGAGGAGGTATCTGCCACTCTGACAATGTAGGCTCTCTCTGTTGGTTGGTTTGCTATCCACTTCACCATATACGGATCAACATTTTAGGCGATTGTTTTAATGATGCCAGCACACAGTGAGTAGTGTCAAATGTTTTGGCCAGATCCATATAAGCTGTATAGGCAGGATGACCACTGTCTACAGCCTGAGTGACTTTCGCAAAGAAGTTGCCTAAGTTAAGTAAGCAAGATATGCCTTTGACAAAACCAAACCGGTGGGGATCTGGGCTAAGCAGTTTTTTGTTGTCATAGGTAATAAGGTCAATTATGATATGCTCCATGGCTTTGCAAATCAGACTAATCAGGTCTGTAGGTTCCAGCATTAATGAAAGGGCCAGGCACACCTCTATGTAAAAGCATCATCACTGCAGTTTGCCATACCCTGGGGACACAGCCTGTATGTACTCATATATTAAACATTTTAAGGGGGGAGGTTCAACAGGGCTGTATTTGGCACAGTTTATGAGGTATTCAGTTAAGTTATCCAGCCACATGGAAGTAGTACTTTTGGGATTCAGAAGTACCTTTGTCACATGCCTTTTTGTGATATCAGGAGGGATAAGAGATGTGGGAAGTAGTGGAGACAGTATAATTCTCTCTGGGGTGAAGTTTGCACTATATTTCTCTGTTAGTAGATTTACTATGTTATTTAGGTTAGGGTATGCGCTGCCATTATGGATTAATTAAGAACACTGCTAGGTGTTATTTCTTAGTTTTCTGATAGAAGTAAAGATGGACTTATGGTTACCCTTGGCTTATGAGGTTAACTTTGTGATTTACCCTGCTAGCCCTGGTAGTAGATTTTAGCTTCTTTATAATTGCTTTGATGTGATTTTTAAATTCTTCATAATAGTTTTAATGTGACCTTTGACATAAGGAGTTTTATATCTACTGTATTTTGCTTTGCAAAAGCTACAGATTAACGTGTTTACATCATTTAGTTATGGAAGACCTAACTTCTTGATAACAGTTTTGATGTGACCTTTGACGTAAGGAGTTTCATATCTCCTACATTTTGCTTTGGAAAAGCTACAGATTAATGTTTTTTTCATCATTTAGTTATAGAAGAGTTATACTAGCAGACTGGGCTATAAGTTAAGCATATACAAGTTTTACATACGGCAGCATTTTGTGTTTGGTTGAAATGTCAGCTTTCTGTGAATATCTTTTTTCTGGCCCATGCCTGCTGACCTGCAAAGCCACCTCTCCTTAACAGATTGCAGTTGTCTGTTTTCCTACTTTGTGAAATAAGAGTCAGTCATGGTGATGGAAAGCTGTCATCAAGGCTATTATAAAGTATTTTCTCTTATGATCATAGCCGCTCCTCTGGCAGTTGTTGTGCAAGTTTGCAGATGCAAGGATCAGCTATGCCTGTTCCTGTAATAGTGCAAACTCTACACATTCACAGTAAAAGCAATATCACAAATTTGGTTTGGCAAAGCACACCTCCCTGGTCCTAACACTAAATGCACCCTCTTTCTCTACAGTAGGTGGTGGCATTGCAGCAGACTGGAACATTTCCACTCTATCCCACCCCCATTATAGGAGAACTAGCATTGGCAACTCACTCGCACTCTTCATTGTTGGCTCAACCAGCATCAGGGTTATTACTCTGTCACTTATTTGAGTTGTTAATAAGACTTGATCTCTGTACTATGGAGCCAGCTTGTTAATTGGATTTTTATTTCATCATCATCATCAGCCCACTTTTTGCCATTTTCTACATATGTGTCGTGTCATATGTTGCCATCCTGGCTTCAATAAAGGCATCATCAGAGATAAAATCAGAAATGAAATAACACAGGAAGAAAATCTGTTTAAATGTACCTCTCAATAAATGTTTAACCAAAAAAAAAACCTTATCAAGAATAAGTGTAGCAACATTTAAAGTGACAGTGCGTATGTATGAAGCATAAATGCAAATACATATAAAACAGACATTAAAAACATAAAACTAAATACTATGCTACTTAAGAGTATAAAAAATATAAATTATAATTAAATTAAAATTATACTTTTAAGTAGCATGCTACTTTATCTTTGATGATACCTGTATTGAAGGCAAAAGTGCTTAGAAATTAAACTAGACTTAGTTACTCAACTGTGCAGTTTCCAGTCCGTTCATTTCAGTTGTGATCTGCTGGAGGAGTCTGGTGTGTTTCCTTTGCCATTGCTGCTTGCTAATGTAGCCCGTCACCAGTATAAACAGCAGTGGGCTCAGAGGAATGTTAAAAAAAACTACTTTCATTGATGTTTGCCAGTGGCCTTAAGAGCGAGCCATTTATGACCATCACCATAGCTTTCCACCAGACACTTAGGGCTTCCACAGCCCCTCTTCTTAACCCTGTCACCACACCACTATACTGTGTATAGTGCCAAAGTCTGTGTAGATGGTGTGCAGTCTCAGATTGATCCAATTTTATTTGTCAGAAATATATAATTACAGGCCCTGACCCTTTATTTCTTTAATTGAATCTTTTGGTAAGGACAGAATATAACAATTCATTGTTTTCCCATATTGCAGTTTCAGGGAATATACTATTTGGTCATCAAGAGAATTCATGTTCATTTGAGTAGTTAGTGGTATTTTAATGGCAGAGGATAAAAGGTGCTCCTCTATATTAATCCTTCTTGATCGAGCTGATGCACTTGACAGCAGTTACCATCTGATCCTTTTGGAGCATTTGGAGACCTGATGTGGCGTGTCTTACAAAGTTCTTGATAGAGTCTATGCCTGCATCTCAGGTCATATTCTGATAGTAATCTGTGAAGTTTGCTCCTCCTCTGCCTTCTCTCTTAGCTATGGGGTTCTGCAGGGATCCATACCTAGTCCAATACTTTTTAGTGTGCATGTGCTACCACTTTGGGACATGGTTCAATGGACAGTTTGCTGCATCACAGTAATGCTTTCAATACTCTGCAGCCTGTCTCCTTTTCCAAGCGCATAAGGATTACTGAGCCCCCATATTAGGACCTACTTTCATGGATGTCTGCTGGTGGCCTTAGGTTCAGCCTGACTAAGACCATCACCATAACTTTCCACCAGACAGTTAGGCCTTCCGTATCCCTTCCTTTTAACCCCACTACCACACCACCATATTGTGTATGGGGGCATATGCCTGATTCTGTGTACAAGGTGTGTAGTCTGAGATTGAACCCTGATAATGGATGGATGTTTTAGAACTGCATTCAGTAATTCTCTAGTGAGGCTATCACAGTTTGAGCACATCACCCGACCAATCATCTCAGTCCACTAGAAAACCTATGATTGGGTAGGGTTTAGTTACCTATTGTTTAGATTACTATAATGCTTTTTAGTTGGGTCTCTTAAGCACTAATCTAGAAAGCTGTAGCACATATAGAACTTTGAAAGAAAAGTTTCTTAAATGGACCTTGAGGTGCAATCATATCATACATATTCCTTGGTCTCAGCACTGGCTCTCTATTAAGCATAGAATCAGTTTTTCAGTCTTTTGTGGTACTGTTAAAAGTGTTGCATGACCAGAGAGTCTTGTCTGCTTAAATGTCACTGGTAGTGTCCTACTGACTTTTATGGGCATACTGATCAGCTGTCTCAGGGCTGCAGAGAGCCAGTAGGGGTTCAGTTTGAGTCATCTGGATTCAAGTCTTTTTTTTTAATACTCTTCTAATCTGTAGGATTTATTGGCATGGCAGATTCATGAGAGCAGTTGTGTGCAGTGCTTTATGACGTACCTTAAAACACACCTCTTACATAGGAATTTTGTGACCCCTTTTAATCATCTGCAATAAACTGCCTCTTAGGATTTACTACTAGTGCAATATAATATTTGTTATTTATTATTTTAATGTGTTTACTTGTTTATGCTAGTCAAGGGAAACTATTAGGTTCATCATCGTCCTTACAGGGCATTTAAGCCTACCCAATTAAAGTGAGAATCAAACCCTATACCTCATGTGTGTGAGTTAAGCACATTAACCATTATACCAACCATCAACCCTAGTAAACAATGATTGTTGAGACTGATTAGTTGAAATATTGAGCAATATCAAACCATTGTTGATGATTGAATTGCATGGCCCTCAAGTCAAACACACTTCTAAATTTTTTAGGAAGGCCTTGTTTTGCTAGTGACAATGTGCACATGTGGATGTCTCATTTCATTATAGAAACTAAAAGGGTAGGGCAGTACAGTGGCTTAGGATGTTTGCTTCAGAGCTATAGAGTTCAATCCCAATGTCAGAAAACTTTCTCAGTAGTGTCTTGTATGTAGCCTCTGTGCCTGTATAGGTTTTCTGTTGTTGAGAGCACCCCTGCAATACCAGGTTACAACTCTTAACACACTTTTTGGCCACCAAACCAGGACAGAAACACTAAAGGTGGAGGAGTGTCCATATTCACCAAGGGTATTTACAACACCATGCTAGTTGCCCAACACAATGTGTCTGAAATTCTCCAGGTGAAACTAGTACTGGGTAAGACTGCAATCCAAACTGTAGCTTGCTACAGATTCCCCACCATGCCCCAATATTCTCACTACACCTTTCTAAACATACTGGAAAATATTAATATACAACCAAACATCCTAATACTTTGTGATTTCAACTACCTTGCCATTAACTGGGAAACCTACTTGGGTACCAACACCTTTGCCCATCGATTCTTGGAATTCATAAATTCCAATGCCCTTGATCAACTAATCCTTAGTCCCACCAGGGGTTCCAATATCCTAGACCTGGTCATTACCAACATGGAAAATCAAAGCTCCACACCTATGATCACCCCCTCGTTGGTCAAGTCTGACCATAAGCTAATCACCCTTGACATCCACATCCCAGCCCCACTCCCCAGTAAGGAAACCGCTGTAAAAAAACTTCTCCAAAGCCAACTTCATGCTACTCAAGTCAGAAGTGACAATCTTCATGACACCCATGCACACGGTAACTGAAAGTTCGACTGCTGAATCCTACACTAAGGCACTGTATGAGCACATCCACTTGTGCATGAATTGTGCCATCCCCAATAGAACCAAGATGCTGTCCTCTAAAAAAAGGAAGCCAATATGGTGGTCCCTTGCCATAAACAAACTTTACAACAAAAGGAAGAAACTGTTGCAGAAAAGAGGAAAATCCCAGGATGCAAAAAACTCCCTTTCCAGCCTCAGTAAAAAGCTGAGATCCCTCATAAAATCCTCCAAAGCTAGTTATGAAAATAAAATTGCCAAAGATTCCAAAGACAACCACAAGGCATTCTATAGCTATGTCAAGAATCTAAATGGCAATGCTCAGATCTGCTCTGAGTTACAACAGAATGGCATTAAATATACTGATACCAAGGATATTGCCAATATCCTGGCAGATCGATTCAGTGCAAACTTCACCCCCCCTCTTACCCCCAAAGGGCCCGTTGCAATACCAAAAGATTGCCAAAGTCCAGTAATAATGGCCACACGGGTAAAAAAACACACTCTCCAAAGCTAAGAATACAGCATCCATGGGACCAGATGATATCCCAGGCTGTGTACTACATGAACTACAAAATTAACTGGCACCTCAATTAAGTGTCATGTCTAATCATAGCCTCACCTCAGGCTTCGTGCCCACTGAGTGGTGCACAGCTAGAGTTATCCCACTCCACAAGGGGGGATCCACCTTGTATCCAGGGAACTACCATCCCATCAGTCTGATGAGCCTGATTTGCAAGGGCATGAAACGCATTATCATGGAACTTATAAACAAAGACATTGGCAACCTTCAAACACTGGACCCCATGCAGTTTGGGTTCGTGAAGGGCCGATCTTGTCTCCTGAACCTGATTGACTTCTTTGAATCAGTCTCCAGAGCCATGGACAAGGGTAAGGTGGTCCACACAGCCTATCTGGACCTCACCAAGGCCTTCGACACCACCCCCCACTCTGGAATCATAGATAAACTTACTAAGTTGGGGATTAATCCCTACATCACTAGATGGGTTGCCAACTGGCTTACTGACAGAACCCACACTATAAAAGTAGCCGACTCCAAATCCAAATCCAGCTCCAGACAAGTGACAAGTGGAGTACCTCAGGGTTCAGCCCTGTGACCGCTCTTGTTTGGCATCTACTTCTCTGAAGTACAGGCCAACACTAAGGGATTCTGGCTAACAAAGTTCGCAGATGACTGCAAACTGGGAGCCATTATTGAATCCCCAAATTATGTGGATATTCTGCAAAAGGGCCTTACAGAAACAGATGCTTGGTGCCAGAGCCATGGGCTCAAGCTCAATGCCAAGAAATGTATAGTTATCCCCTTTGGGAAAAAACATGTACTCTTGAATTACCACATAGGTGGCAGTACACTAAACACCAAAAGGCTGATAAAAGACCTAGGGACACAGGTGGACAGTGGTCTCACCTTCGATAACCACATTGCCACTACAGTCAGGAAATCCTTCTATGTGGCACACCTCATCACTAAGGGATTTTCATCCAGAAAAAAGGAGTTAATTGTCCCACTGTACTCATCCCTCATTAGACCCATTATAGAATACAATGCCCTGTTTGGTATGTACCTCTCAAGATATCTGCAACAACTGGAAAGGCCGCAGAAATACCTCACTAAAAGAATCACAGGCCTAAGGCAGATGCCCTATGCTGACCGTCTAAACAAACTCCACCTATACTCTGTCACATATTGTCTACTCAGAGGTGATCTCTGCTTAACATACAAGGCCATGTCAAACCCAGAGCTGTTGAACATGCTCCACTTAAAGAAATCCCATTCCCTCAGAGACACATGCTCCAGGGATCTAAACCTTGTCATCATAATGTACAAAACATGCTGGAGGGATAGGTTCCTGACTCACAGACTTCCTGGACTCTGGAATAGACTGCCCATACATGTCAAGCAGAGTGCCTCTTTGGCCCTCTTCAAAAAGAACCTTGATGATTGGATGGGAGATAGGAATTTCACCCTGGGGATCACATCAGTCACCCTGCTACACAGGGGTCTAGGGAAGTAGCCCTAGGGCCTACACAAGCCTAGCCAGGGAATTGTTATGGCTAGGCTTGTATATGCCCTAGAGCCTATAGCCTAGTACCAACCTATGAACCTATTATATAACAATCACAATACAAAATAATTATAAAAAAAGAAAAGGTTATTAACTATTTGCATTGCATTGATGGTAAATAATCCATTTTTAGTGGAGACCGAAGGGAAAAGAGCCCCAGGAAACATAACTTATCTGTCATAATCTCTATGCTCTGAAATTCTCTCCCATTCACTTCCATACTATTCCTCACAAGATGACATTTACAATAAAAGGTCTTCTTTTGTGTTTTCTTACCAAATGCACCTGTAGTTATAACGAAGATATTACTCATCACTTCTGTTGCATTACTTCATTATTTGGATTATTTTCCTGAAGGCATCCTCATAGTGTTTACTCTATTGTCTATTGCTTTCACATATTCTGGAATGCATCTCTCCAGTGCTGTTGATTCATATCTGACACCTATAGCAACCCCATGAATAGCCGTCACCATCCACAAACCTCAGTAGATAAGTAGAGGTTCTCCAGTTCATTTCATGATGGGGTGACATCTGTGTGCAGTCTGCATCCTGTGTTCGCATGGATTTTCAGAGGGTGATTTGGTTTCATCCCACAGTCTAAAGACATGCATTAGGTGTATTGGGGACTTGAAGTTCTCCATAAATATGACTGCTTCAGTGTGAAACATGGAAGAAAGACCTGTAAAACTACTTCTGTTTCCCCTACTTTTCCTTCAGAACTCTACAGATAGTGCTGGCCGTCCTCAGGGGTCACTCTAGGAGTTGCCTATGACTCATAAAAGAGTAAGAAAGAGAGGGAAGGGAAGTGGATTATCATGTGTTTCTTCCATGTCATGCACATACACATACACATGCAGACACAGACACACACATACTGACAATTTGAAGTCATATCTCTCAACTGTACAGATTTTCACAGAATGTCCAGATTTTTGCCTAATATATATGGCCTGTTTTTCATAAAATTGTGATTTTCTGGCAAATTATTGACAAGTCATTCAAGACTGAAAACAGAAAATAGTGACAGACATTTGAGTTTCCGGCTTCATACCCTTCAGAAATATAAGTTAAGTATACCTAACACCGAAAGTGTGATAAGTGACCTTGGGACACAGGTGAACAGTAGTCTCTCCTTTAATAATCACATCACCACAGTAGTCAGGAAATCCTTCTACATGGCACACCTCATCACAAAAGGTTTCTCATCCAGAAAAAAGAGGTAATTGTTCCCCTCTACTCATCACTCATTAGACCCATTATAGAGTACAATGCCCCTTTTGGTATGTACCTCACAAGACATCTATAACAACTGGAAAGGCCACAGAAATACCTCACAAAGAGGATTACCAGCCTCAAACAGATGCCCTACGCAGACCGTCTCAAAAAACTCCAGCTTTACTCCATCGCATATTGCCTACTCAGAGGTGATTTCTGGTTAACATACAAAGCTATGTCAAACTCAGAGCTGTTGGACATGCTCCACTTAAATAAATCCCAATCCCTCCGAGCTACACGCTCTAGGGACCTAAACCTTGTCACCACAATAAACAGAACATGCAGGTGGGATACATTCCTGTCGCAGAGACTTCCCATACTCTGGAATAAACTACCTATCTATATCAAACAAAGCTCCTCATTAACACTCTTCAAGAAAAATCTTGATGATTGGATGGGAAATAGGAAATTCACCCTGGGGATCAGCTCTGTGGCTCTGCTCGACAGAATGGGAATCTGAACACATTTTCACAAGTCAGTTTTGGAAAAAGATTTTACTTTATTTACGTTACCTTGATGATATTTTAATTTTTGGGGGGGATCTATGGAGGAGTTTAACGATTTTATTACTTTTCTTGGTCAATCCACCAATTTTTTAAAATTTACTAGCCACATTTTCGAGAATTATGTGGAATTCTTGGACATCAAACTCATAGTAACTAACAACAAAATTGAATCAACTCTATTTAGGAAGAAAACGTATTCCAACTCGTTTTTACACTTCGACAGCTGTCATCCTTTTCATCAAAAAAAGAATTTGGTCAAAGGCCAAATGGTCAGACTGTCCAGACTAGTTAGTAATAATCAAGTGTTCAAACAGGAGTTGGAATTTCTTATGAATATGTTTTTTGATAGAGGTTATCCTCATGATTTAGTATCAAATATTAGTAAAGAGGTGTCATCTATGAGGTTGACTAAATATAAACCTATTATCAATGATGAAATTTTAGAAGGAACCACATCACAGGTCTCTACCTCCAGAAATGATGCATTTATTATTCCTTTTAACAATCAAGCACAAGAGATAGTTAATTGTGTTCATGAAGTCTGGACTAGTATTATAGACACGGACGATGAACTATCTGACATTTTAGGAATGGTACCCAAAATTACATTTAGCAAAGGCAAAAATTTGAAAAACATTTTTGAGATTAATTACAATAGTGAACAATTGAGGCATTCTAGGATGAGTAAGTGTGGGTCATGCCATGTATGTCGATTTATTTACGATGGTCCTTACATTTCGATACACAATTATGGCAAAACACTGAAATGCCCTGGTCACTGTAATTGTAACACCAGTATGGTCGTGTATGTCACAACATGCACTGCATGTGAAGCATTTTACATAGGAAAAACCATTAGAAAACTTAAAACACGTGTCATGGAACATCTTAGTGACATTAAAAGACATATATCTACTAACACTTTATTTAATCACACTACAACTTGTAACAATTTTAAGAGATTTTTGTTTTTTGTTATTGACAAGGTACCACTCAATAAACACAAAGGCGGAGACGACAAAATGTTATTAGAATCAAAAGAATGTTTATGGCAACTCAGGCTTAATGCCTGTAAACAGCCAGGTCTGAATGAACAAATTTCTATTTCTAGCATATTAAAACTAAGATCACAGCTTGTATGATTCCTGTTTTTTACTAAAAAATTTTTTTATACTAATATTTTATTGTTGTTTGAGTCCATGTTGGTCTTTGTTATTCACGACCACTGTCATTTTTCAAACATTTAGAAATTTAAAAAAATTTTTTTAAACATTACCATACATACATTTCCAATACTATTGTATTTTTTGCATTATTTTATGGCAACAATTTATTTTACTACGTAATTGCATATTTAATTAATATTTGTATTTATTATTATAGTATTGACATATTTATAGTATAATTTATATATATATATATATATATTTATATATACATTTACAAACATATTAATTTATTCATTTCATACTGAGATAAATTTATACATTTTATCAAGTATTTTTACCAACACGCTACCTTTTTAGGTCCATTTATAAATTTTAGAATATTTAGTATTTTATGTATTTTACACATTTTTTAATTTAAGAAATTCTTATATTAACGAGAGAGTTCAAAACAAACTGTATAATTACATTTGCTACACTGTAGCATTATTTCTAGTTCATTTAAGTCTTGCTTAAGTAACAATTGTCTTTTCTTTTAATCTTAATATGATGCTTTTGTAATTTTTCTATTATCAGTTAATTGACTGATTAACTGTTAATTGAATTATTTAAGGTTGTATATAAGGGATGACAAAGCCACTTACTTTGTACTCTGATGATGCCCCATGTGAGTGGGTGAAAGCACTTAGTATCTTGAACTGTGGAGTTATTTTATCCTTTTCCGTTTGTGGTCTGGTACATGTTCAATAAAAAGGTTTTTTGTGAAGAAATTCCAGGACTCAAGGTTTGCTGACATTAGCTTACTTGTCTGTTGTGCTCCTATTTGTACCTACTTAGTGCTTCACAGCAGCCTGTTGGAGACCTGGATTGGTACGTTATTGACAGATCTACAGGAAAAGGATTTTCTACATTTCTGGCCAAGTTTTAGCCCTATGTTTCAGTCCTCTGTGTTTTCTTAACGAGACTGATTTTTATTATGAAACAGCATTTCTATGTGATTTGCACAGTTTTTTGGTATCTTCGTATCAATTCGTACTTATACTTTCAGAATTTTGTCATCCCGTGTTTTATTACAATGATCAACGAGGCAGCACCGTATTTTGGATAGTGGAACTCTCGTTCAGTTTGGTACGAGCACTCTTCAACACAAATTACGGCAATTAGCGGTTTACGTTTTGCGGTTTCTCTGTGAAAGGAACTCAAGAAGAATACTCTGCATTCACTACAAGGGTGCAAACGGTAATTGTTACACCTACTGAATTAAGAGTTATTTGACATTTGTTTTGACTATTTTGGACACTATTTGTAGTTTTCCATGCTACTGCATCATTTTGTAGAGCGACAATTGTATTACACTGCCTCATTATCTTGAACAATATTTGTTGGTTCAGCTGCCGTTTGTTAAAATGTGGGCACGTACTTTTGGACAGTGTTTTCTTGCTCAGCTTGTCACGGAACTCTACTGTTGCGCCCTTTACGGCAATTACCGGTTATCTTTTTGCCGTTTCGATTGACTGTTTTGCCGAATATTCTGTTTATATGCTTTATAAGTGGCTTTTACAATCAATGTATTTTGTGTAATTTGCGTTTAACCTTTGACATCAGTTTTGCTTATCTTTGAAAGAATTTGATTTTAAAGCTAAAGCGACATCTGATACTGAACAATTCCAATATATTGTATTACAGTTTCCTGTTGGTTTAACTAGTCTTTGATACATATTGTCTTGTACTTAACAGCGTTTTGCTATCATTACATCAGTTTATTTACATATAGAGAAATCCCTTTCTTAACACAGCTGTCTACTCAGTCACTGCATTTATTTTTATAGTGATTACTCACTTTATTTTGTTATTGCTTTTTATCCAATAGTGACGAGATTTACAGTGAGCTACATGCTTTTTATGAATTAATGTTTTTGAATTAATGTTCTATCATATAGAGAATTTTTGTTTAACCATTTTCTAGTGACAGCCTTATTGACTTACAGTTTGTAGTGGGGTTACATTATATAGTGAATTAACTGAATCAGTGTATTCCATTGTGTGAACATGGAACGTTTACTTCAGGAACACTTAGAAATTACAAACAAGCTTATTCAAGCGTTGCATGAACAGCGCAACAATCAGGCTAACGTTGATGAAATCCTGATTACTGACACACAGGAACAGTTACTCACCTTACACTCCACTCCCAACACAAGTATGCACAGACAAAGATCAGTAGATAGGCAACAACCCACACCACCGACAAGGACAAACCTTATTAGTAACCACAGAGAAGAACGTAATTGTGTCACTAACAATGGGCTTTTTATGTCCAACAACCCCACCACTGGTTCTGTGGATTTGAAACAATACTTGTTACCTCCATTATTGAACAACTATGCAACCCCTTCCAGGGACATGGGATCCCTTAATTCTCAGTTGGCTGAATTTGAAAAGACACTAAAAGCCTTTAAATCCCTTCAAATGGACAACGCGTTTTTAGAACGCTCTCTTGAATTAAAACAAGTACCTAAGGGTTTGTGGATTTTCAAGCTACCCCATGGTTTTGAGGAAGGTACAGCTATGTTCAATGACCTTCTATCTCTTTTCGATAGAACAGGCTTTGAATTATTGAAACTTATTATACGTAACAATTGTGAGAAATTGAACACATTAAACGACAAGTTATGTCAGCTTGACAAAACGATCAAAACAGATCTTTTATTTGAGCACAACAAATTTAGATTAGACAACATATTTAAAGACATGGATAGGTATGTGACTAAGGGACTTGATATAAAAAACCACAAAATAGGGAGGGACACACATGATTACAGAAATAACACAGTCTACACACATTTCAAAGAACATAAGAATACGAAATATTACAAGGAACACAACAGGCACAATAGTCAAGACAATCACAATTTTACATCAGGTTATGTTCAAACTTACAGAAATAACACTAACAGTAACAATAACAAAGAATCACAACCAGTTTTTTTAGATCAACCGGTATTAAGGAGATCAGAAAGAATAAGGGAAAGACAGGGCAGTTACAAACATCCTCCCTTCAATCACTACAACAAAGGAGAACAGAGAATGAATCCTTGGCACAGACAGTAGATTTTCATTTAGTGTCATCTAATCAAGAATTGACAAATGATTTGATTACTCATCAAGATGTAGGTACTTGCTCAATCTCCACCTTTTCAGGCTTCAATTTATACAATTACGCAAAGAACAATTTCGGCAAGACTTATTTAGAATTGTTCAGTAAAGGTTTTAATTTTGTACCCTCTTTTTATTTGGACATTGGTAGTGTGTTGATCAATTTTAAACTATATACTAGAATGTTGAATTTAAAAATATTTTTTCGTCAGACAAATATCAATATTGACAATACATTTTTTACTCCCAAGCGTCACAGTACTTTCATCCCCCCCAACACTATTTGATTCAGATTTTTGAAAAACGTGAAAACAGCTTCAGAAGAATTTTGAGTAAGAAATCAGTCAAGAATTACAACCTGACTTCAGCAGAACAATTTTGTCTAAAGGAACTCACCAAGTCAGATCAATACAGGATCATGAAGCCGGATAAAGGGGGTGGCGTAGTTATTATGTTGAACATCGATTATTATGAAAGAATGACCAATTTACTCAATGATAATGATACATATGAAAAAGTTACTAAATATGAAGTCAACAAAGCATATAACAAAATTGACTGGCTGATTTAGGACTATTTGATAGACACTAGTATTGATCAAAACACTTTCAAATATTTATCAGTGGAATTCCCAATTACACCCTCAATTTTTGGGATTCCGAAAATTCACAAGGACATACACCATCCCCCATTTAGACCAATTGTGTCTGCCAAAGGTTCCAAGACTGAAGCATTAGCAGCCTATATAGACTTTAAGTGTAAAAAAACTTTGAACAACACAGCACATATTTTAAGAGATTCTTGGCACTGTTTAGAATTGGTCAGTGATTTTTCAAAAAATTTTGATTTTAATCAAAAATTTTTCATGGCCACAGTTGATGTTGTCAATCTTTTTTCCGCTATTCCTCACGGCAAGGGGATGGAAATGTTTGAAGATTGTCTTAACAAATACAACAGATCTCTTTCTGCTGAAAATCGTTTACTTACTAGTATGCTTGAACTAGTTCTAGAAAACAATTTTGTGTTTTTTAACAACTATTACATACAAAAGAAAGGTGTTGCTATGGGGGCAAGATGTGCCCCCATTTATGCTAATTTAGTTTTGGCAGAATGGGAATCTGAACACATTTTCACAAGTCAGTTTTGGAAAAAGATTTTACTTTATTTACGTTACCTTGATGATATTTTAATTTTTTGGGGGGGATCTAAGGAGGAGTTTAACGATTTTATTACTTTTCTTGGTCAATCCACAAATTTTTTAAAATTTACTAGCCACATTTTCGAGAATTATGTGGAATTCTTGGACATCAAACTCATAGTAACTAACAACAAAATTGAATCAACTCTATTTAGGAAGAAAACGTATTCCAACTCGTTTTTACACTTCGACAGCTGTCATTCTTTTCATCAAAAAAAGAATTTGGTCAAAGGCCAAATGGTCAGACTGTCCAGACTAGTTAGTAATAATCAAGTGTTCAAACAGGAGTTGGAATTTCTTATGAATATGTTTTTTGATAGAGGTTATCCTCATGATTTAGTATCAAATATTAGTAAAGAGGTGTCATCTATGAGGTTGACTAAATATAAACCTATTATCAATGATGAAATTTTAGAAGGAACCACATCACAGGTCTCTACCTCCAGAAATGATGCATTTATTATTCCTTTTAACAATCAAGCACAAGAGATAGTTAATTGTGTTCATGAAGTCTGGACTAGTATTATAGACACGGACGATGAACTATCTGACATTTTAGGAATGGTACCCAAAATTACATTTAGCAAAGGCAAACATTTGAAAAACATTTTGAGATTAATTACAATAGTGAACAATTGAGGCATTCTAGGATGAGTAAGTGTGGGTCATGCCATGTATGTCGATTTATTTACGATGGTCCTTACATTTCGATACACAATTATGGCAAAACACTGAAATGCCCTGGTCACTGTAATTGTAACACCAGTATGGTCGTGTATGTCACAACATGCACTGCATGTGAAGCATTTTACATAGGAAAAACCATTAGAAAACTTAAAACACGTGTCATGGAACATCTTAGTGACATTAAAAGACATATATCTACTAACACTTTATTTAATCACACTACAACTTGTAACAATTTTAAGAGATTTTTGTTTTTTGTTATTGACAAGGTACCACTCAATAAACACAAAGGCGGAGACGACAAAATGTTATTAGAATCAAAAGAATGTTTATGGCAACTCAGGCTTAATGCCTGTAAACAGCCAGGTCTGAATGAACAAATTTCTATTTCTAGCATATTAAAACTAAGATCACAGCTTGTATGATTCCTGTTTTTTACTAAAAAATTTTTTTATACTAATATTTTTTTGTTGTTTGAGTCCATGTTGGTCTTTGTTATTCACGACCACTGTCATTTTTCAAACATTTAGAAATTTAAAAAAATTTTTTTAAACATTACCATACATACATTTCCAATACTATTGTATTTTTTACATTATTTTATGGCAACAATTTATTTTACTATGTAAATGCATATTTAATTAATATTTGTATTTATTATTATAGTATTGACATATTTATAGTATAATTTTTTATATATATATATACATATATATATTTTTATATATACATTTACAAACATATTAATTTATTCATTTCATACTGAGATAACTTTATACATTTTATCAAGTATTTTTACCAACACGCTACCTTTTTAGGTCCATTTATAAAGTTTAGAATATTTAGTATTTTATGTATTTTACACATTTTTTAATTTAAGAAATTCTTATATTATATTAACGAGAGAGTTCAAAACAAACTGTATAATCACATTTGCTACACTGTAGCATTATTTCTAGTTCATTTAAGTCTTGCTTAAGTAACAATTGTCTTTTCTTTTAATCTTAATATGATGCTTTTGTAATTTTTCTATTATCAGTTAATTGACTGATTAACTGTTAATTGAATTATTTAAGGTTGTATATAAGGGATGACAAAGCCACTTACTTTGTACTCTGATGATGCCCCATGTGAGTGGGTGAAAGCACTTAGTATCTTGAACTGTGGAGTTATTTTATCCTTTTCCGTTTGTGGTCTGGTACATGTTCAATAAAAAGGTTTTTTGTGAAGAAATTCCAGGACTCAAGGTTTGCTGACATTAGCTTACTTGTCTGTTGTGCTCCTATTTGTACCTACTTAGTGCTTCACAGCAGCCTGTTGGAGACCTGTATTGGTACGTTATTGACAGATCTACAGGAAAAGGATTTTCTACATTTCTGGCCAAGTTTTAGCCCTATGTTTCAGTCCTCTGTGTTTTCTTAACGAGACTGATTTTTATTATGAAACAGCATTTCTATGTGATTTGCACAGTTTTTTGGTATCTTCGTATCAATTCGTACTTATACTTTCAGAATTTTGTCATCCCGTGTTTTATTACAATGATCAACGCAGGCAGCACCGTATTTTGGATAGTGGAACTCTCGTTCAGTTTGGTACGAGCACTCTTCAACACAAATTACGGCAATTAGCGGTTTACGTTTTGCGGTTTCTCTGTGAAAGGAACTCAAGAAGAATACTCTGCATTCACTACAAGGGTGCAAACGGTAATTGTTACACCTACTGAATTAAGAGTTATTTGACATTTGTTTTGACTATTTTGGACACTAATTGTAGTTTTCCATGCTACTGCATCATTTTGTAGAGCGACAATTGTATTACACTGCCTCATTATCCTGAACAATCTTTGTTGGTTCAGCTGCCGTTTGTTAAAAGGTGGGCACGTACTTTTGGACAGTGTTTTCTTGCTCAGCTTGTCACGGAACTCTACTGTTGCACCCTTTACGGCAATTACCGGTTATCTTTTTGCCGTTTCGATTGACTGTTTTGCCGAATATTCTGTTTATATGCCTTATAAGTGGCTTTTACAATCAATGTATTTTGTGTAATTTGCGTTTAACCTTTGACATCAGTTTTGCTTATCTTTGAAAGAATTTGATTTTAAAGCTAAAGCGACATCTGATACTGAACAATTCCAATATATTGTATTACAAACAGTTTACTGTTGGTTTAGCTAGTCTTTGATACATATTGTCTTGTACTTAACAGCGTCTTGCTATCATTATAAGACTACTATTTTATCATCATATCAGTTTATTTACATATAGAGAAATCCCTTTCTTAACACAGCTGTCTACTCAGTCACTGCATTTATTTTTATAGTGATTACTCACTTTATTTTGTTATTGCTTTTTATTCAATAGTGACGAGATTTACAGTGAGCTATATGCTTTTTTTGAATTAATGTTTTTGAATTAATGTTCTATCATATAGAGAATTTTTGTTTAACCATTTTCTAGTGACAGCCTTATTGACTTACAGTTTGTAGTGGGGTTACATTATATAGTGAATTAACTGAATCAGTGTATTCCATTGTGTGAACATGGAACGTTTACTTCAGGAACACTTAGAAATTACAAACAAGCTTATTCAAGCGTTGCATGAACAGCGCAACAATCAGGCTAACGTTGATGAAATCCTGATTACTGACACACAGGAACAGTTACTCACTTTACACTCCACTCCCAACACAAGTATGCACAGACAAAGATCAGTAGATAGGCAACAACCCACACCACCGACAAGGACAAACCTTATTAGTAACCACAGAGAAGAACGTAATTGTGTCACTAACAATGGGCTTTTTATGTCCAACAACCCCACCGCTGGTTCTGTGGATTTGAAACAATACTTGTTACCTCCACTATTGAACAACTATGCAACCCCTTCCAGGGACATGGGATCCCTTAATTCTCAGTTGGCTGAATTTGAAAAGACACTAAAAGCCTTTAAATCCCTTCAAATGGACAACGCGTTTTTAGAACGCTCTCTTGAATTAAAACAAGTACCTAAGGGTTTGCGGATTTTCAAGCTACCCCATGGTTTTGAGGAAGGTACAGCTATGTTCAATGACCTTCTATCTCTTTTCGATAGAACAGGCTTTGAATTATTGAAACTTATTATACGTAATAATCGTGAGAAATTGAACACATTAAACGACAAGTTATGTCAGCTTGACAAAACGATCAAAACAGATCTTTTATTTGAGCACAACAAATTTAGACTAGACAACATATTTAAAGACATGGATAGGTATGTGACTAAGGGACTTGATATAAAAAACCACAAAATAGGGAGGGACACACATGATTACAGAAATAACACAGTCTACACACATTTCAAAGAATACAAGAATATGAAATATTACAAGGAACACAACAGGCACAACAGTCAAGATAATCACAATTTTACATCAGGTTATGTTCAAACTTACAGAAATAACACTAACAGTAACAATAACGAAGAATCACAACCAGTTTTTTTAGATCAACCGGTATTAAGGAGATCAGAAAGAATAAGGGAAAGACAGGGCAGTTACAAACATCCTCCCTTCAATCACTACAACAAAGGAGAACAGAGAATGAATCCTTGGCACAGACAGTAGATTTTCATTTAGTGTCATCTAATCAAGAATTGACAAATGATTTGATTACTCATCAAGATGTAGGTACTTGCTCAATCTCCACCTTTTCAGGCTTCAATTTATACAATTACGCAAAGAACAATTTCGGCAAGACTTATTTAGAATTGTTCAGTAAAGGTTTTAATTTTGTACCCTCTTTTTATTTGGACATTGGTAGTGTGTTGATCAATTTTAAACTATATACTAGAATGTTGAATTTAAAAATATTTTTTCGTCAGACAAATATCAATATTGACAATACATTTTTTACTCCCAAGCGTCACAGTACTTTCATCCCCCCCAACACTATTTGATTCAGATTTTTGAAAAACTTTGTGAAAACAGCTTCAGAAGAATTTTGAGTAAGAAATCAGTCAAGAATTACAACCTGACTTCAGCAGAACAATTTTGTCTAAAGGAACTCACCAAGTCAGATCAATACAGAATCATGAAGCCGGATAAAGGGGTATGAAGTCATTATGTTGAACATCGATTATTATGAAAGAATGACCAATTTACTTAATGATAATGATACATATGAAAAAGTTACTAAATATGAAGTCAACAAAGCATATAACAAAATTGACTGGCTGATTTAGGACTATTTGATAGACACTAGTATTGATCAAAACACTTTCAAATATTTATCAGTGGAATTCCCAATTACACCCTCAATTTTTGGGATCCCGAAAATTCACAAGGACATACGCCATCCCCCATTTAGACCAATTGTGTCTGCCAAAGGTTCCAAGACTGAAGCATTAGCAGCCTATATAGACTTTAAGTGTAAAAAAACTTTGAACAACACAGCACATATTTTAAGAGATTCTTGGCACTGTTTAGAATTGGTCAGTGATTTTTCAAAAAATTTTGATTTTAATCAAAAATTTTTCATGGCCACAGTTGATGTTGTCAATCTTTTTTCCGCTATTCCTCACGGCAAGGGGATGGAAATGTTTGAAGATTGTCTTAACAAATACAACAGATCTCTTTCTGCTGAAAATCGTTTACTTACTAGTATGCTTGAACTAGTTCTAGAAAACAATTTTGTGTTTTTTAACAACAACTATTACATACAAAAGAAAGGTTTTGCTATGGGGGCAAGATGTGCCCCCATTTATGCTAATTTAGTTTTGGCAGAATGGGAATCTGAACACATTTTCACAAGTCAGTTTTGGAAAAAGATTTTACTTTATTTACGTTACCTTGATGATATTTTAATTTTTGGGGGGGATCTATGGAGGAGTTTAACGATTTTATTACTTTTCTTGGTCAATCCACCAATTTTTTAAAATTTACTAGCCACATTTTCGAGAATTATGTGGAATTCTTGGACATCAAACTCATAGTAACTAACAACAAAATTGAATCAACTCTATTTAGGAAGAAAACGTATTCCAACTCGTTTTTACACTTCGACAGCTGTCATTCTTTTCATCAAAAAAAGAATTTGGTCAAAGGCCAAATGGTCAGACTGTCCAGACTAGTTAGTAATAATCAAGTGTTCAAACAGGAGTTGGAATTTCTTATGAATATGTTTTTTGATAGAGGTTATCCTCATGATTTAGTATCAAATATTAGTAAAGAGGTGTCATCTATGAGGTTGACTAAATATAAACCTATTATCAATGATGAAATTTTAGAAGGAACCACATCACAGGTCTCTACCTCCAGAAATGATGCATTTATTATTCCTTTTAACAATCAAGCACAAGAGATAGTTAATTGTGTTCATGAAGTCTGGACTAGTATTATAGACACGGACGATGAACTATCTGACATTTTAGGAATGGTACCCAAAATTACATTTAGCAAAGGCAAACATTTGAAAAACATTTTTGAGATTAATTACAATAGTGAACAATTGAGGCATTCTAGGATGAGTAAGTGTGGGTCATGCCATGTATGTCGATTTATTTACGATGGTCCTTACATTTCGATACACAATTATGGCAAAACACTGAAATGCCCTGGTCACTGTAATTGTAACACCAGTATGGTCGTGTATGTCACAACATGCACTGCATGTGAAGCATTTTACATAGGAAAAACCATTAGAAAACTTATAACATGTGTCATGGAACATCTTAGTGACATTAAAAGACATATATCTACTAACACTTTATTTAATCACACTACAACTTGTAACAATTTTAAGAGATTTTTGTTTTTTGTTATTGACAAGGTACCACTCAATAAACACAAAGGCGGAGACGACAAAATGTTATTAGAATCAAAAGAATGTTTATGGCAACTCAGGCTTAATGCCTGTAAACAGCCAGGTCTGAATGAACAAATTTCTATTTCTAGCATATTAAAACTAAGATCACAGCTTGTATGATTCCTGTTTTTTACTAAAAAATTTTTTTATACTAATATTTTATTGTTGTTTGAGTCCATGTTGGTCTTTGTTATTCACGACCACTGTCATTTTTCAAACATTTAGAAATTTAAAAAATTTTTTTAAACATTACCATACATACATTTTCAATACTATTGTATTTTTTACATTATTTTATGGCAACAATTTATTTTACTATGTAAATGCATATTTAATTAATATTTGTATTTATTATTATAGTATTGACATATTTATAGTATAATTTTTTATATATATATATATACATATATATATTTTTTATATATACATTTACAAACATATTAATTTATTCATTTCATACTGAGATAACTTTATACATTTTATCAAGTATTTTTACCAACACGCTACCTTTTTAGGTCCATTTATAAAGTTTAGAATATTTAGTATTTTATGTATACTATTGTATTTTTTACATTATTTTATGGCAACAATTTATTTTACTATGTAAATGCATATTTAATTAATATTTGTATTTATTATTATAGTATTGACATATTTATAGTATAATTTTTTATATATATATATATATACATATATATATTTTTTATATATACATTTACAAACATATTAATTTATTCATTTCATACTGAGATAACTTTATACATTTTATCAAGTATTTTTACCAACACGCTACCTTTTTAGGTCCATTTATAAAGTTTAGAATATTTAGTATTTTATGTATTTTACACATTTTTTAATTTAAGAAATTCTTATATTATATTAACGAGAGAGTTCAAAACAAACTGTATAATCACATTTGCTACACTGTAGCATTATTTCTAGTTCATTTAAGTCTTGCTTAAGTAACAATTGTCTTTTCTTTTAATCTTAATATGATGCTTTTGTAATTTTTCTATTATCAGTTAATTGACTGATTAACTGTTAATTGAATTATTTAAGGTTGTATATAAGGGATGACAAAGCCACTTACTTCGTACTCTGATGATGCCCCATGTGAGTGGGTGAAAGCGTTTAGTATCTTGAACTGTGGAGTTATTTTATCCTTTTCCGTTTGTGGTCTGGTACATGTTCAATAAAAAGTTTTTTTGTGAAGAAATTCCAGGACTCAAGGTTTGCTGACATTAGCTTACTGCTCTGCTCGACAGTGGCACAGGAAAATAATTTTCTTGGGTGGCACGAGCCAGGGTACCTTTTTGGCTGGGCTTGTATAGGCCCCAGGGCCGATATCCTAGTACCTACCTATGAACCTATATAATTTTAAAGCAAAACCTGTTACTCAAAGAGGTTGAAAGGTATGTTTAGAGTCACCAGTTCATCTATTGCATGATGTTGTGATGTGGGATGAAACTGGATTACATGGCGAAAACTCACCCAAACACAGGGAAGTGTGCAAATTCTGCACAGAAGATACCCCAGCCAGTAAATGAACCACAGAAGCATTCACTGTGAGTTAACAATACTACTCATTGCACCACTGAGCCACCCATATTCTGGAATAGTTATGGCCTAGAAAAACATAAAAATATATATTCCTACCTGCACTAATAACATTCTTGACTGGTTTTATAAATGTCATCACGATTCATCAGATTTTCTATTTTCCAGGTTTAATTTCCCCTTCTTTGTGATAATTGTGGAGACATTTTCAACAAGCATCAACTGATATTGGTTCTGCCTAGATGGAAGTTCCTGTCTAATGAACACATGTACAAAAAATTAATAATATTGATATTTTACCTCTTACTAGATTTGTAGTTGTTCTAAACAAAGGCTCTGTCTTCATTAAATAAATTGGTTTGACATGATAAGTAACTTCTAAAAATATACTACATGGTACAAACAAGATGTATTTAAATGGCCTTGATTTGGTCAAATGGTCGACATCTAGTCAAATGAACCACTCACTTAGGATGGTCAACTCTCTGTCCACTACAGGCCATATTTCTTTAACTATTCATATAGAATGTATACAATAATCAAAATGTGGAAACTTAAACTCACTCCTCAGCAATGCCTACATTTCAAATCATACATTCTCTGAAAACCAGATATACAAAACAAAAACAGATTGCAAAAGGAAGACATTTTCCCTTCGTGATTTTACAAAAAAATAATCACTAACAGACAAAATTTGTTTTATTGGTGATAGTGTTATAGAAAATTTTTTTCTAAGATATTGCACAGGGACAGGGTTATGGTTAGGTTCAGGGTTAGAGTAAGTTAGCTAGTAATGCTTGGAATGGGGCTAGGTCCCTTGCTCAGTTTTCCAATACCTGCTAAGCCTAACCCAGATAGCTGAGATGTAGCCATCTGCACTGTATGTGATCCAAGAGGTGACAGCGTGAACCCCTTCCCTTTGATGTATACCATCTTTTGAGATTGAGCTAGGGCCTCTGTGCCAAGACGGGTGTAGTCTTGTGCACCCTCATCCCACAGCAAATGAAATACCCTGTGGAATGCCTACCTAGAACTGCATCATTGTGAATTCTTATTGGAGAATTTTTTTGTCAATCGTGAAAAGAGCAGGAAATAAAAAGCAGCATTCAGTATTCTAAAAGTAGATGAATGAGAAATTTGTACAGCATCTTCAGATCACTGAAGAAAATGTGTAGCCAGGATGCAATGAGCTTTGGGAGCCTTGGTTTATAGCAAGGGGGACTACCAGTCTTTGTCCTCTGAGGAGAAGGTCTATATGACTCATTCTGTGGATGAGGTATGGCCAGTTCTGTAGATGCCCATAGAGGGAGATCCTGGTTAGCTAGAACATCAAACTGTGTTCAGCATGGGTAATATCTGCTTCTTGGCTTGGTATATAGCAGCAGTAATCACCACATTCTTCTTCTGCTGTGACAGTTGCATGATTTTGTAAGTTAAGTTGGCTGGCTCAATGCCATTCCAACCCATTTACTACATACTGTGTTTACATGCCTGCTTAAAGTGTATATGAGATGAGAAAGGCTGTAACATACTGTGTTCCATAATGGTATTTTTAATTGTATTTGTTGTCCCTTGGTGTGTTGCATGTGATTTAATTACTGTGACAATGCCTTAGACATTATTCTAGTCCATAAATCACAAACCACTTATGCTAGCTCACCACAACTCTAAACAAAATTTATACATTTGACAGTGTATTTATGACACCACACTATTAGAGTTATGAAATAATGGTTGTTGCCTCACAGCAAGCGGTTCTTTGGTCTGATTCTCATCTGGAGTGCTTCTGTACAGAGTCTGCATGTCCTCCGTGCATTCAGGTGGGTTTCCTCTGCATGGTCCCATTTTCTCCCACATTCCAAAGATGTGCGTCTGGGGCATTTCTCCCCAGGCCTCCACTGAAAATGGACTGTGTCCCAGTTGGACTTTCCCAAGCAAATGTTTAACTAACTAACTAACTAACTAACTAACTAACTAACTAACTAACTAACATAGACCGCTGAAGAGCAGATTGCAGTGAAATAGTATTAAAAGTATAAAAAGTGAGCTTAAATACTTACGTAAGAAAAAACGTTCAGTGTGCCCATTTGGAATGAAATGTAATTCAGTTCAATATAAGGCATAGTAGTCACAAATTTGCATCAGTGCTTACACATATGCATGCATGTACAGCATTTTCATTGAAGAGGCTTGCATACAAAAAATGGCATGTTGTATAACAGCAGGTCCTGACAGTGCATGCACTCATATGCAGACAGATGATAAATTATAATAACTCAGAGTCTGCTGTATATTTTGTGCACAAAGTCCTTATGGAAGTAATTATAGAAATATTTGCAACACACCACATGGAAAGGCAAACGTAGGGTAACATTACTAGCTGTTAGGATGGTGAAAAATGTGAGTATTATGAATTAGGTGGCTCTAACAGGCAAAATTGAAACAGTCGGATACACTGTGAGTCTTTAGAGTACATGTCATCAGCAGGAGACATTTAATGGATCTGGATCTGAATGTCTGAGGTGAAGATGGTAGTGCTGCAAGGTTATTCTTCATATATACTCTTCTCCAGGCATAACCTTTTTCATTTTCTTGCCAGTCAGAATAACATGCTGTGTGTTTTTTCAGTATCATGGATGGTCCAGATAACAGAAGTAACCTGGCAGCTTTCAGAGGGAATAAAGGCTCTGACCTGTTAAAAATCTGTTCCATGTAGTCAAGGGTACAAAGTTTTAGTATCATAGGAGCATAGGAGATTATTAGGCTGTTGACCCTGAGGTCATTTTAAGCCTAGCTATTTTATCCCAATGTAATACCATAGAAATGCTAGTCAATACCCAAGACTGCATTTAATATTTACTGTGTGATTCTTAGCTAATTACTTGAGCAGATCATGCTCTCAAGCTACACATAAAATAGACAAATGTTGTGCACAGTGGGCTTATCCAGCTAACAAATGTGTAAAAGCTTAAGAATTAAAGCTTATATCACCCTATGGTTCACTGCAACTACAGCTCAACAGTGTAATTGTATTTGTTTTTTTCATTGCAAGATTCACTGCTATTCAGTTCAGTGACAATCCAGGGGAGATCTGAGACTCCCTTTCTGTGTTAGATGCAGGATGTCTGCCTTTGCTGCATTTAGCGCAGCAGCATGTATAGGAACAGAACTACTGAAATCTATTTCCATTACTTTTGGATAAGATGTTAAACTGAGGCTCCTACTTCCAGAGTTGGTTGAAGCTCATATGGATGTAAGAGAATGCACTGCACTAACTGAAAAGAGTACGTGTCCTTTAATTAACACAACATAAAACATTATTTACATATTTACAAGTACATATCTACACATTCCTGTACAAGGACATCATTATTATTATTATTATTCTTATACAGTTCACCCCCGCTCCTTCTTCCACAACCATAATATCATTTTTCGAAATATTTCAGCCAAAATCCACTAAACAAAATGTCATTCTATAGTTTGTTCCAAATAATATATATTACATAAAATAAATGATCTAGTCTTCTTACATATTCTTTGTTCTTGTTTTTATAATATCCCATACATAATCATATTTATAACTATATTATGTATGTCATGATTATTCTCAAAAATGTTTTCTTCAGACAGCTATTTCCATACTCTAACTATTCTCTTACATTTCAAAAAACATACTCTGTTAGGTCTTCCTCGCCACAAAATAAACACACTCTTTCAACTTCCCTTTAAAATAGTATATTCCCCTTTACCAGTAAGATATTAATTATCAGTCCCCATAAGAAATCCTGACACTCTACAGTCTTAATACACCACTTGTTTTCTTAATTTAATACGACTTTTATCACTTCTTCTGTTAAAATATTCAATGGATTTACATAATAATACTCTTGGGAATTCAATAAGCACTGTGTAGGCTTCAGGTGAAGGCTACGTGGAGTTTAAGTATTAGCGAGATGAGCAGAAGCTATAATCACAGATTAATGCTGCCCCTTGCACTTATGAATACAAGTGACATTTCTTGTCAGAAAACCATGCAGAGCAACACGAATGCAAAACAAGATGCATACAAGTTTGCCAATGGATAAACCTGCTCATCAAGATTGAAAGGACAACCACAGTATCCACCAGGGTTAAAAATACTGCAATAACAGCAGTATTAACAGATTAAAGAAAAGTGTACTCATTGCAATGTACACTACAATTATCTTTAAAATTAAATCGTAGATAGTGGATCAACAACAACGGCAAATACAATGAAGCATAACACTAGGGAAGGAAAGGGGTTGGGAGGGTGGCCTAATGGTTAAGGTGTTTGCCTTGCAAACACAAGGTACAGGGTTTGAGTCTCACAAGGGATAATTGGCTAGGCTTACAATGGCTCCCAAAGGCAGCTAACCTGGTACTAACCTATGAACCAAAAGTGTGCTGATGAAAATGGGCACAGATATGAATGACAGGAATGAAGAAGAGGGCATTAACCTTCTTGGGTGGCATAACCCAGGGAACCTTGTTGGCTAGGCTTACTTAGGCCCTTGGGATGATAGCCTAGTACCTACTTATGAACCTATGATAAATATGGCAATGTACCCAAGATAGGATATGTCAATGTATGTACACTTCCAGAAAAAGTCTGTAGCATAACATTAAGCACACATGTAGACAGCACAGTATGTACTACTGTTTACAACTCCTGTGAGAGTATATTTATATAATCACACAGGATAGTATGTATGTGATGGTCATGAAAGGTTACATGTTAATGGAGATGAATGATAGTGATATAAACATTATTACTGACATGCTCACTGGAGAGGATATTTAGCAAGGATGGTATGTACAATGGGAGTATGTTAATACTGTGAAGATCTGCAAAATGATTTGCTTGAAGATGACTGAAATATTAGCATACCTATCAACCAATCATGGACACATAGCAACAGACCCATGGACAGCTGCAGACAGAAGAAGGCACAATCAGGGACTATTTTAAAATATTAACAGCATTATTCTGTGACATTGATAGAGTATGTGAATTTAAGTTGTTATACATAGTCTGTAGGAACAAACATGTACAACTGTAATGATTGTCAATAATCTATAAGAGGAATTCACCAACCCCTCCACAATAATGACCAATTTTTGGAAGGTTTAAGATGGACAGTGTTAAACCTTGAGTTGAAATAAATGGCAATCCTGACCAGCTGAGAGGTTTGCCTGAAACATAAGACACAAGCCACACCTGCAAGAATCAAAACCATGTCATCAATCTTGTCAATGAGCTGTACATTTACTGGGTGCACACAGAAAGCTGTATCGCACACGCATCCTGTAGAACACCTTGAAGGTAAGTCTATATTGTCAAATCCTAATGGGTATGCATTCCAAAGAATAGCTCTGTATGGCCGAGAAGATGTGTGTGCCCTCACTGTGCCATATGTAATACAATTGACTAAAGCATCCCAGGCTGATATAGTTATTGCCCATATGGATGACAACACTTACAAGTGACACACTGCTATGAGTGAATGCTCTACACACCACTGGGCATTGCATGCATTTACTACATGTAATATCAATGCATATTGTCTATTGTCTGTAGCATTTGCAATTGATGTGTGATTAAGATGTGATCTGTTATCATGAATGGTACAGCAGTATGTGAAACTGATGGCAATGCATCAACTATGGCCATGTACACAGAGCCTACAGCAGTGCAAAGTCTATTGGTAATGGTTAGGAAGCTGTCACTGTGATATTGTTCAAATACAAAGCTGTACATGGAGCACACTTGATAAGCACCTGTCAAATCTCAAGACATGCCACACAATCACTGTCCCTCTGACACTGCCAGTGAAAATGTTACACTGTCATGAAATCCTGACATGCATGCATGCATGTGTGGTCATGCAAACTTTCAAGTGGTAATACTGATGTGATATACTGGTATGTCCATGATGCTGAACAGTCACACTATAACTGTACCTAAGATAAAATTGGACTTTATAGGTGCATAGGAGAGTACTAGGATAATTTTCTAAGATCCCATAAAAGCTTAGCCATGTTTAACACACATTTCACAATTTTCAATAGCTACATGAACAATATTCATACAGGAATGAGCCTATGCTATGTTATCTAAGACCAACTGCCTCTGTCCGTGAGGAACAGGAGTGCAACACCAGGAGTACAATAATGATTAACCATCAACTGATCCGGGCTGCACTTAAAGAGGGTCAGAAAAGGTCTGTGCATTATGTGAATGGGAAGCTTGTTCCACAGAAGGGGTAGTATGTGAGACACATATCTATTTCTCCAACATAATATATTATGTCAAAGGCTAAGTTAATATCCTTGGAACAAGTGACCCTCATGTAATTTGCTTTATCAATGTGTAATATTTCCATCAGGGCCAGTTTGGATACTGCCATGTAGGCCAGATGCATATCAGCTCATAATATTCTCTAGAGGACAAAATAAAGTGGTAGGACTTTCAATCTTTCCATGTAAGACTCACTTTTTACACCCTGTAACTTCATTGTGCAAAAACACCGGTGTTGCTCCAGCTGTTGCAGATGCGTGGTCAGTTACATGCAAAAGGGTGCATTGTACTCAATTACTGTTGTGATGAGGGTCAAGTGCAATGGAATTATAATATTCTTTGACTTGTATGTTGCTCTACATAGAAGGGATTTGTCACCACTGTGGACACATAGTGGTCGAACTTAAAATTACTATCTACACAAGTACTCAGATCATGTAACACTGGGTCTACTCATAGGGGTGTGTTGTCTGCATTGTACTTACCTTGGTTATTTGCTTTCCAAAAGGGGATAGTTATGCTTTATTGGCCGTTTAGTGTATCTACATGGCTCTGGCATCAATAATTTATGTGCATTAATGCATTCTGCACAACAGAGTTAGTGGATACAAGGATTGTCCACAGTTTGCAGTCATCCACAAAGTTGGTCAGACAAATGCTGTCTAAGTTTGCTTTGACTTCTGGGAATTAAATACTGAACAGAAAAGAGCCTTCTACAGTACCCTGTGGTACTGCCCTGGTCACCAGCCTCTTGCTAGAGGTGAATTCACACACTTTGACAGTATGTGTCCTGGTGGTGAGCCATTTGGCTACCCGCTTGATGACATAGGGGTTTATGGCCGGTTGAAACATTTTCTCTGTAATATCTGAGTGTGGAATTATGTCAAATGCCTTATCCAGGTCAAGTTAGGCAGAATGCAAGTCTTTCCCTCATCCAAGGTCTTAGTGACCTTCTCTAAGAAGTCAATCAGATTTAACAGACATGATCTAGCTTTAAGGAATCAAAAATGGATTGGGTACACAGTTGGGAGATCACATACATTCTTGTTGATAAGGTCCATGATGATTCTTTCCATCGCCTTACAGATGAGGCTAGTCAGGCCTATATGTCTATAATTCCCTGTGCTGAGTGATGCTCCCCCCCCCTTTTCAGTCACTGCTGTCCACCATTCTGCCAAAACATAGCCTGTCTGGTGGCTGTGGTTAAGTAGGGATCCACTTGTATCTGCTAGGTAAGATTTTAAGTTATTTAAAAGGCAACATGGGATGTTGTCAGGGCCCATCAATGCTGTATTTGTAGCCTTAGAGAGTGCACAGATGAGTTACTTCTTCTTCTGGCTTTTTCCTGGTTAGGGGTTGCCACAGCAGATTATCTGTCAACTCATGATTGGCAGTGGAGTTTCTACAGTGTCGATTTGCCAGCCTGGCATCCAACCTTCCACAGAAGACACACACACACACCAATTTAGAGTGTCCAGTCTATCTACAGCATGTCTTTGGGATGTGGGAGGAAGCTGGAGCACCCAGAGGAAACCCACGTGACCACAGGGAGGATATGAAGACTCTGCACAGAAGGCACCCCAGTCGAGGATCAAACCAGCAAACCTCTTGCTGTGAGGCAACAACGCTAACCGTTGCACCACCGTGGCCACCCCCTTTTGCATGTTTACATTTTATTGACAACCAGTGGGGATGGGGGAGAAGTTTGATCCCAATCTATCACTAGCAGGTTGTCTGTTGCCTCCAGATGAGTATGGGTAGTGCTATCCTCAACCATATCTGTGCATAGCTGTGTATTCCACTTAAGATTTCATACTTAATTAAAATATGATTTGTGACAACACCTCCAAAAACAACCTAGGCTATTCATTACATGTTACACAGTGAAATTGTTAACACAGTCATACAACTCTACCTATTTCATTTCATTACATCAATTGCCCATCATATCCCTATAAGTTTATCATTGGAAAGGTGTGTGAAGGCTCTGATACCATATATGGACACATTACAAATGAGGTGGATGTGGTTCATGCAGAACAGTTAATGACACAAACACTGACAGTCAGACAATGCTGCTGGGGAACACCTGAATAATCCTTGTGAATAACAACACAGTTGTGCATACAATGAATTCCCCAAGGTTGCAAGCGAATCTGAATATGTTATATGTTTGTGTATATAGCAGCATTACAACATGTGGATGAAACCAGGCATATCAGCCCATGTAATCAGTATGATGTAATATTGCTGTATCTACATGTACACTTGTGTCATACTGCATTTGTCACTGTGATGGCTGAATGAGAACTTTGTAGAATGTTGATATACTCCACTACAAGAGCACGTGCCTTATTAAGGCAACAATATGCATAGCAGTATCCCACGTCAACAATCCTTAGGGGCCATATTACTACAGCTGTTATGGAAGGAACTTGTAATCAAATGGCAGCAGTGGCCATTAATATATTACATCAGAATGGAATACACTGCTGTAGGGCTACTGTACATCCACACATCAACGCAGCACATGTGGATGGCAGCAACATTGACTTGTGAGATGTTCATAATGCCACAGGACATTACTAGGCTAACAGCCAAAATCACATAAAATCCTAGCCATTATTATACCATTTAAAACAAAACCACTAAATCTATATGAATGAAGATATTAGGAATATGTGCATATGTGTGTATGTGTTTGATTGTATTACATACTGCCTCTGTCCATATGTAACATGTGCACCACCCAATTACAGAAGTAGCAATCACAAATCCAATGGTCTGGAGATGGGTTGCAGAGGGGCATTGAAGGTTTCTGCACCCTATTGTGTGTATACATCTTTGAGATGATGACATCCTATAGTTTTCTGCAGAAAATGCCCCATTTGGGATGTACCTTACCCGACACCTGCTACAACTAGAAAGACCCAAAAAGTATCTCACCAAGAGGCTCTACGCAGTTAGGCTAAAGAAACTCCAGCTCTACTCAGTTGCTTACCGCCTACTCAGAGGCGATCTGTGCCTGACGTATAAAGCCATGTCCAACCCAGAATTAATGGACATGCTCCACCTCAAGAAATCCAAATCCATCAGAACTACACACTCCAGTGACTTAAACCTCAGCACAGAAATAAATAGAACATGCTGGAGGGACAGATTCATATCCCAGAGGCTCCCCTCACTCTGGAACAAAATCCCAATCCATGTCAGAGTCCCTCATTGACCCTCTTCAAGAAGAATTTTGACGTTTGGATGGGAGATCGTAAATTTACCCCTGGAATCTCTTCTGTGTCACTGCTAGAGGCATGGTAAATTAACCTTAAATAGGCTATCTTCTGTGACCTACTATACAAAGGCACAGTCAACTAATCTAAGAAGGGTGGTGAAAGCCAAACACACTCTGGCTAGGCTTGTAAATGCCCTAGGGCAGATAGCCTAGTATCAACCTATGAACCTATGAAAGGATTTTATGTGGACAGAGAAAAAGGGGAATGTTGTATTCATGGGGCTATGTTAAAGGTTCACCTGAGTAGGAGTCAAATTTAAAGAAACTGATTAAAACTAATGCAGTAGGTGACTGTAACTCAATGCAGGTGGTTTGCAGGGCAAGCTGCAATGACTGTGAAGCATTTTATATGGAGAAAATACTCAATAGACTTAAAGAAAGATTTTTGTCCATCTTTTCGAAATTACAGCTAAGTGCGAGAATAACATGCTGGCTTGGTACCTGCAGCGTTTTCAAAGGCACACTGGCTTTAAATTTCAAGCTATTGACCGTGTGGATTTCTTGGAACTGGAAGGAGACATCCCTAATCTTTTAGAAAAAGGAGAACTACTGTATGTAACATATTATACACACAAGCCACATTATGTTTCCATCAGGCCTACTGGTTTTACAGGTTTAGTTTCTAAACAGAGTGACTAGTTACACTATTTCACATCCAAACAGAACAATTCATTTTATCATTTCACTTTAGAACCATTCTTGTGGGCCTGTTAATGATAGGCACATTCTCATAGGATAAACGTCATGACATTTTTTTTAATTAATTAATTAATTTATTAAACATAACTTTGAAGAGTGGCCACGGTAGTGCAGTGGTTAACATTGCTGCCTTACAGCAAGAGGTTCGCTGGTTCAATCCTTGGCTGGGGTGCCTTCTGTGCGAAGTCTGCATGTCCTCCCTGTGGTTGTGTGGGGTTTCCTCCGGGTGCTCCAGTTTCCTCCCAAAGACATGCTGTAGGTGGACTGAACACTCTAAATTGGCCCTAGGTGTGAGTGTGTGCCTTCTGTGGAAGGTTTGGCACCAGGCTGGCAACTTGACACCGTAAAATTCCACTGCCAATCAAGAGCAGACAGGTGATCCACTGTGGCATCCCCTAACCAGGAAAAGCCAGAAGAAGATTAAACATAACTTTGAGCGACACATTCTTTTTAGTGTAAAAAGCATAAACATAACTTTGAGCTACACATTCTTTTTAGTGTAAAAAGCAAAAGCTTCAGCTGGTTTAAGTCTATATGGTGTATTTCTGATGTCTCCACATGGGAACACTTCACATAATCGAATTACTGAAATCTCGAATTTCATATGGTCGAGACCATATGATCGAGATTTCAGTAAATCGAATATGTGTAGTGTTTAAAAATAAGAGTTTACTTAGCTTAATACATTGCGTGCACACAGAGGCAAGGATTCTTGTATGCTCTGTGTGTACGTAATATTTTATTTTTTTTGCGGTGTTGACAGGAAATGAGAAATCTCCCGTTTTGCGTTTCCGCATACAGCGCAAGACGGGAGATTTCCCATTTCCCCACTGTAGCGCGATCTTGGAGTTGGTGTATTTAAGTAGGGAGGGTGTGGGGGGCACAAACCCCCACATGGGGGGTGCAGGGGGGCGAAGTTTGTTTTTTTTTTTTTTTTTTTTGTTTCGCTTCAGAAGTTCGAGTTTACGAAACTAGATCTTTTGGTTTCGGTTATTTGCAGTTCGAGATTTTGTAAATGAATCCCTCCACATATAAGGGTACATTTGTTTTTAAATGGGACACTTTTCTTGAGGGCAATGTTATACATTCAAACTAAGTCATTGTCTGAGTTGTTTGGCTTCTGCATACCTACAATCAACTGAATTACTAGCTGAGTTAAGTACAAACTTGCAGTGTTAAAGATTGTACTGCATTTTATTTTTCTGTCTATTTAATTGTTTCATTGAATATTGTGGTCTGTGTCTCTCTGTAGTTATTTCTTTTTCTATTTAATTGTTTCATAGAATATGGTGGTCTCTCTGTCTCTGCAGTTAGTTTCCCATCCACCCTCCTGTTCTTGTTCTGGTATTAATCTTGATGGCTTTGGAATTGCCTGCCCCTCCTGTAAATTTGTGTTTGAACATTCCTCCTGTGTCTATCTCATTTGCTCACTCAACCAGGTACAGTGAGATCATATTTTGACTTTAGACACCCCTACCAGTCCCATCTGTTCAGCTCTATCCCAGATCTATTCCTGTCTAGTGTCACTAGTTCATTCTACCTAATACAGAGAGAACATTTGTGAAGGGCAAGACACTTAGGTCCTCAATTTTGAATTATCTTCTGTTTCTCCTTTCTCCCTTTCCACTTTACAAAAAAAAAAAAAAAAAACAATTTCTAAGCTTGCTTCCTGCCTTTCCTGTAACTAGTCTAGTCCAGATACAGATTTGCTGTAAACGGGACTGTTTGTAAGCTTCTGAGCCCCCAAAGCCTTTCTGTGTTGGAGGGAAGCCTTCTAGCTTATCTGTTTGTAAGCTTCTGAGCCCCCCAAGCCTTTCTGTTGGAGGGAAGCATTCTAGCTTATTAGTGGGATAGGTAAGCACTAGGTAGCCTATCTACCACAAGAGTGATTTCTGGCCCAGAAATTGTAGTTTATTGGCTGTTTGGGCAGTTTTTCCATCTCTTTTAACTTTCTGGTTTAAAAGCCTGCATTTGCACTTGTTTCCCATCTTTCCTGTAACTAGTCTAGTCCAGATACAGATTTGCTGTATCCAGGACTGTTTGTAAGCTTCAGAGCCCCCCAAGCCTTTCTGTGTTGGAGGGAAGCATTATAGCATATCAGTGGGAGTCGTAAGCACTAGGTAGCCTATCTACCACAAGACCCAGGTACAGATTCTTAGTTTTAGCACTTGAATTTGCTTATTCGTGCTAGCATTTGTTCAGAACTTGTTGTTAGCACTAAATAAGCTACAAATTACTACAGCACTCAACCTTCCTCTTTACCTAGAGGAAAACAGTTTTTGTACTTACTTTCCTCACTTGCTTAGAGAAAAACAGCTCTTATACTCACTTTCCTCACTTGCTTAGAGAAAAACAGCTCTTATACTCACTTTCCTCACTTGTCTAGAGGAAAGTAGTTTTTTTTATTCAGGCATGTCCAAGGGTCAGCTCCCACTGTTCTCTCCTGTCTATCTGATGAATCTGGGCATCTTGGGGCAATGTAGAAATTGCTTCATGTACACAGACAACCCTCTCCTCCTACCACCCAACACCACAACCTGTAAGAGATGCACTTATCTATCCAAACTATAGGTGAAGATCTCTCCAACCAAGACTGAACTTGACAGTCAAGAGGAGAAGGTAAACACTTGCACCACTCCACATCGTCACAAAGTCCCACTAAATTTACACCACCAAAATCCACACAGAGAAACACAAAAACATTCACAGAGCTTCTCAATAATAATCTGCTCAAGTAACAGAGACCTCCAAAGCAGAAATGCAAGCAACCTCCACCCCCCAACACAACCCAAATGACACATAACCCACAGACTCAGTGTGCCAATAAACCACAGCCCATAAGGCAAAACAATGTACCCAACACACTAGTCATAGGTGACTCTATAGTCAGGCTCAATGATGTCCCACTCACCAGGCTAAACAAGGAGAAGGTTACCATCAGCTGCCTGTCAGGTGCCAGGATCCGCCACATAACCCATATACTCAGGTCACTCCACAACAAGTACAAATATGACTCTGTCATCATCCATGTTGGTGTGAATGACCTGAGATCTACCTCCATGGACTACATGAAAAGTGACACGGAAGAGCTCTCCGATCTTGTAGCCCAGGCAGGTATGACCCTAGTCCTGAGTAGCATCCTGCCATCGCACAAAATGATACAACAGTACAAGGACAAAATGATTGACTTCAACAATTGGCTAAGGTTCTGGTGTCATTTTAAGGGGTTCCAGTATCTGTCTGCCTGGGATGACATAGACGACAGACCATGATGCTTTGCCAGAGATGGCCTGCACCTGTTGCCCATGGGATTCCAGATACTGGCTAAGGGTCTTGCCGCCCCTATAGTGCCTTTTTTAGGCAAGGTTCAAATGACAAATTCACCACCGTAACAGGAACAGGCAGGCAAAAACGGAGGGTAATGCTACTCAATGCTAGAAGTCTAAATCTCAAAATGCATTCACTCGAGGCACTCCTTAAAATGGAGAGCATTGATATCGGTGCAGTGACTGAGACCTGGTTCAACAGTCTAGAGAGCACCCCAGCATTACCAGGCTATAACTCATACCACACTTTTCGGCCATCTAACCTGGACTAGAACACCAAAGGCGGAGGTGTGTCCATATTCACTAAGGATATTCACACTTCCAGGCTAGTTGTGCAGCATAATGCATCCAAGGTTATCCAAGTGCAACTAACTCTGGGCAAAACTGCAATCCAAATTGTAGGTTGCTACAGATCCCCCACCATGCCCCAGGATTCCCACTCCTCTTTCCTTGATATACTGGAAAATATTAGGGTTCAACCAAACACCCTAATAAAGGGCAATTTCAACTACCCCACCATTAACTGGGAAAACTACTCATGTACCAACTCCTTTGCTCGATGCTTTCTGGAATTCATAAATTCCAATGCCCTGAATCAACTTATCCACACCCCCACCAGGGGCAACAATATCCTAGACCTAGTCATTACCAACATGAGTGACCGGTGTTCCACACCTGAAGTGAAATCCTTGTTGGTCAGATCCAGCCATAAGCTAATCACCCTAGATATCCGCATCCCGCCCACACCCACCATTAAGGAAACCATGGTAAGAAACTTCTCCAAAGCAAACTTCATGCTTTTTAAGACAGAAGTGGCGAACTTCATGATACCCATGCAGATGGTGGCAGTAAAAGACAACCCCTGCACGTAAGGCAGTTGCACGGCTTGAATTCTAACATGGAGAACAGCAAGATAAGCCAGCAAACTGTGATGCTGAAACCAAAATCAATATTTTATTGCATGTCAGCAAAAGAAGAAAACAGACTGGTTTTGGCTAAATTAGTTACATAGCCTTCCTCAGTGTTGAAAAGATACACACAACAAATTTCTTTTATGCATGACATCAATCGCAAAAAAAAAACATGATTGATCAAACTACAAATGCTCATTAAGACCTGGTAGAAAAAGTCCACCCAATTTAATTATCCACTTCTTTTCTTTGGCATCAAGAATAGTATGCCAACCTGCTTTATTACTTCTGTTGCACCCAATTTTATCTATTACCATGAATCTGAAAACAGCTGTAGGATGTATTAGGGAATGTTTGTATAATGCACTACTAGGCTTTATAATCTTCATGTCAGTGATATGTTCAGATATTCTTATTCTCAGTGGTCTCGAAGTCTGACCCACATAGAATGCTGAACAACTGCATGCAGCCAAATAGATCACCCAATCGCTACTGCAGTTGGCAAAAAATGTGACATCAAAAAGATTTCCAGAATTTTGAGTTGCAAATTGTTTAGACTTCAGAATTCTATTACAATGGCTACAATGACCACAGGGAGAACACCTAACAAGAGTATCACCCAACAAGGTTGTTTGTATACTAGTACGTACAGAACTTCTGGACCCTCGTTTATAGTGACTTAGGTGGGAACCCAAATTTCTGCCTCTATGAAATGAAAACTGACATTTCTCCTGGAGAAATTGAGATGTTATTATCGGCCAACAAGATGTTCCTGTGCCTTTGTTCACTATTCATAAGTATGTCCGTATTCCTTCCATATGTGGTAACCAGCCTTATATCAGAGTTGTTCATTCCTTGTTTATCTTTATCTTTCAAAAGATTGCCTCTATTTAATGTTGTGGCCCAATTACTGGCACTCAAAAAATGTCCCACTTTATAGCCTCTGTCACAAAATCTATTAATTAGATCTTTCTTAAAATGTTCATAAGTGGATTACTGTGAACAAATGTGTCTCATTCTTATGAACTGTGACTTCAGGATGTTCCTAGCTATATGAGGTGGATGAAAGCTGGATGCATGGAGAAGAGAATTATACTGTGGATATTTGCGAAATACCTCAGTCCGTAAAGTATGATCGGTATTTCTGGTGATTAGTACATCAAGATATGTTATTTGTTCCAAATTATAATTCACCGTGAGATGTAGGCTCCATTTATTTTCATTAAAGATAGCCAACAAATTCCAACAAATAATACACATCCAATCTCCATACCATCCAGCAATCATCCAAGAACCTCCTCCAAATGTCCATTTCCATCTGGCAAATGTTATGTGCATTGTCATAAATCAGATGCTCTTCAACATAAGCCATGAAAAGGTCTGCATATATTTGGGCAAAAGAAGCCCCCATCGCTGTTCCTTTAATTTGCCAGTAGCATTGTTCCTGGTAGAAAAAGACATTTTTGGTAAGGACATGTTCAGTGAGGCATATCAGAAAGGAGTTAAAACCAGGTTGATAAAGATCCAATTTGCATAGCCAGTATTCTATGGCTTCCAAACTGGCCTTATGTGGTATATTGGTGTAAAGTGCACTGACATCAAGTGTACATAATAAGCATCCTTGTTCCAATTGTGTTTCGTAAATGATCTGAAGAAATTCAGTAGTGTCCTTATTTCTTGAACGGACCCATTTTAGTAGTGGCTGCAGAAATTTGGTGAGGAATTGTGAGAGGGGCTCAGTGAGGGAACCCCTACTCGATACAATCGGTCTGCCTGGTGGGTTACAAGGGTCCTTGTGAATCTTAGGTAAAAAATAAATGTATCAACCTGGTTTTATCACCTTTCTGATATGCCTCAATGAACATGTCCTTACCAAAAATGTATTTTTCTACCAGGAACAATGCTATTGGCAAATTAAAGGAACAGCGATGGGGGCTTCTTTTACCCCAATATATATGCAGACCTTTTCATGGCTTATGTTGAAGAACATCTGGTTTATGACAATGCACACATTTACCTGGCAGAAATGAACATTTGGAGGAGGTTCTTGGATGATTGCTGGATGGTATGGAGATCAGATGTGGATTATTTGTTGGAATTTGTTGGCTATCTTAATGAAAATAAATGGGGCCTACAATTCAAGGTGAATTATAATTTGGAACAAATAACATATCTTGATGTCCTAATCACCAGAAATACCGATCATACTTTACGAACTGAGGTATTCCGCAAATATCCACAGTATAATTCCCTTCTCCATGCATGTAGCTTTCATCCACCTCATATAGCTAGGAACATCCCGAAGTCATAGCTCATAAGAATGAGATGCATTTGCTCACAGCAATCCACTTATGAACATTTTAAGAAAGATCTAATTAATAGATTTCATGACAGAGGTTATAAAATGGGACATGTTTTGAGTGTCAGTAATTGGGCTACAAGATTAAATAGAGGTGATATTTTGAAAGATAAAGATAAACAAGGAACTAACAACTCTGATATCAGACTGGTTACCACATATGGAAGGAATACGGACATAGTTATAAATAGTGTGCAAAGGCACAGGAACATCTTGTTGGCCGATAATAACTTATCAGTTTCCCCAGGAGAAATGTCGTTTTTCATTTCATAGTGGCAGAAATTTGGGTTCCCTCCTAAGTCACTATAAATGAGGGCCAAGAAGTTCTATACGTACTATTATACAAACAACCTTATTGGGCGATACTCTTGTTGGGTGTTCTCCCTGTGGTCATTGTAGCCATTGTAATAGAATTATGAAGCCTAAACTAATTACAAGTCAAAATTCTGGAAATTTATTTGATGTCACATTTTTTGCCAACTGCAGTAGTGATTGGGTGATCTATTTGGCTACATGCAGTTTTTCAGCATTCTATGTGGGTCAGATTTTATCTGAACATATCAGTGACATGAAGATTAGGAAGCCTAGTAGTGCATTATACAAACATTCCCTAATACATCCTACAGCTGTTTTCAGATTCATGGTAATAGATGCAATTGGAGGCAACAGAATATATAAAGCAGGTTGGCATACTATTCTTGATGCCAAAGAAAAGAAGTGGAAAATTAAATTGGGTGTACTTTTCCCACCAGGTCTTAATGAGCATTTGTAGTTTGACCAATAAGTTTGTTGTGTTTACCTTTTCAACATTGAGGAAGGCTATGTAAATAATTTAGCCGAAACCGATCTGTTTTTTTCTTTTGCTGACATGCAACAAAATATTGATTTTGATTTCAGCATCACAGTTTGCTGGCTTATCTTGCTGTTACCCATGTAGATGGACAATACAGTTATGACGGCTGAATCCTGCACAAATGCACTCTATAAGCACTTACACGAGTGCATGGATTGTGCTATCCCAAACAGAACCAGGATGCTAACCTCCAGAAAAAGGAAGACAATCTGGTGGTCCCCTGCCATAAACAAACTCTACAACAGAAGGAAGAAACTGTTGCAAAATAAAGTAAAATCTCATGAGTGGAGGAGCTCCCTGGTCAGCCTCAGTAAGAAGCTGAGATCCCTTATAAGATCCTCCAAAGCTAGCTACAAAACCAAAATCACCACTGATTATAAGGACAACTACAAAGCATTTTATAGCTATGTCAAGAATCTCAATGGCAACACCCAGATCTGCTCTGAGTTACAGCACAACAAAATGAAAATTTCAGAACCAACTGATATTGCCAACATCTTGGCAGATAGGTTCAGTGTTAACTTTGTCCCCCTCTCACCCCCTAAAAAGCCCATATATATACAAGAAGAATGCAGAGTCCCTGTAATCACATCTATGCAGGTAAAAGCTGCAATCTCTAATAACCAAAAACACAACATCCATGGGACCGGGCAACATCCCAGGCTGCATTTTACACAAACTTCAGAATGAACTGGCTCCCCACCTAAGCACCATGTTCAAGCATAGTCTCATGTCAGGCTTTGTGCCTACTGAATAGTGCACAGCAACAGTTATCCCACTCCAAAAAGGGGAAGCCATCACTGATCCTGGGAACTATCACCCTAATAGCCTGACAAGCCTGGTCTGCAAGGCCATGGAACATGGGCAATTAAGAAATGAAGAATTAAGAACTTTAGACAATTAAGAAATGAAACAAAAAAAGCCATAATGACTGATAAACAAAACTACTACCTACATTCACAGCAATCCCACCAAAATAAACCACAAAAATTCTGGGCAAGCATTAATGAACTATTACACCCCGGTCAATCTATTACACCAAATCCATACGGCTCCGACCACAACAATACCAAACAAACTGTCAATACCTTTAATACCTTTTTCACCGAAACTATTCAAACTCTAGCCAGTCAACTCTCACCACAAAATTCAAACACATCTAAGACTGAATCCAACCCACCTCCTCCATTTCACTTCCAACCTGTCCCTACAGCTTTTATTCTCACCCTTCTACAGAAACTCAAACCTTGCACTCCCTCTGCAGACCAACTACCTGCAGAATACTTACAGCTAGCAGCCAAATCTATTGCCTACCCCATCTCCATTCTCATCAATAGAAGCATTACTGAAGGATACGTCCCCATTCTTTGGAAAATCTCACATATTATTCCCCTTCACAAAGGGGGAGACTCCACTGACCTTTCCAACTATCGTCCCATCTCCCCTTTATCTAAGGTTATGGAAAAATGCATCCACAGGCAATTATTAGACCACCTTCTCCATAAAAACCTGCTCTCTAACTCCCAACATGGCTTCAGACCTTCCCACAGCACCACTACCGCCCTCCTCTCCTTCATGGACACCATCAACAAAAACCGCAACCTTAACATGCTCTCCTCTGCACTTTTCATTGACCTGTCCAAAGCTTTTGACATGGTAAATCACAATATACTCATAAACATTTTGAAATCTATGTCACTTGATGCACTAGCCATAAAATGGTTCCTATCCTACTTAAATAACAGACATCAAGCTGTGCTCTGGAATACCACTCTTTCGACCCAACTACCCGTTAATATTGGTGTCCCTCAAGGGTCCATATTAGGCCCACTCCTGTTTTCCTTATTCATCAATGACCTTCACGAAGCAGTTCCCCAAGCTACATGCATACAATACGCAGATGATTCTACACTTATATGCTCAGCCAAATCTGAATCTGAACTTCACTTCCTTACACAGAACTTATTTAGCTCAGTAGAACTATGGTTTACAAAACGCTGTCTCTTACTAAATCCCAAAAAAACTAAACTTCTACTTTTTACACCTACTAATAAATCCCCACCAATTGACTTCACTATAACCTCCAATAATAGCACCATTATATCCCAGGATCTTACTACCAAACTGCTAGGTATCACCATAGACAACAACCTTAACTTTGACACTCATATTAATAATATCTTGAAAACAACTAACAGAAAAATAGGCTCTCTATATAGGATCAAACCCTTCCTCACCCCTGCAACTAGAATAACTATCGCCCGCACACATCTAATCTCTACCCTACTCTATGCCTCTCCCATTTTCACTAACCTGTCAAAAAATAACCTTAAGAAACTAGAATACACCTACAACAACATAGCCAGATTTGCCACTGGTAACCCTTTTAAAACACACCACTGTATTAATCTAAAATACCTAGGGTGGCTTGAATTACAGCAACAGCTGAAATTTAATCAACTGACTATTTCCCATAAAATTCTTTATCAACCTGCTAAGACACCCATACTATCTAACCTTATTCATCCCTACAATAACCTGAGATCCCTAAGATCTTCTCAAAAACTCCTCATAAATATTGTCAAATCAAACAATAGAGCTGGAGACTCTCTCTTCACTAACACTGTTGGGAAAATCTGGAACTCACTCCCCACTGAACTTTCAACACTCCCCTCTATTTCCTTGTTCAAAAATAAACTTAAATGCTTCCTTAAAACGCATTGGATGTGCCCTGTACTAAACCTGACTAACCTACACACTCTCACTACTTGTTTCAACCCCACCTTATATGCTCTAGCTACCTGTTTCTACCTCACTATCTCAGCTCAGTAACATTCTCATCAGAACTCTACTACCATTCTACCTCCACTACCTAACCTTCCTATTAGTATACTCTCACAAAAGTTCCAATCTTCTTGATTAGAACTTACTTACTCATCTTCTGTTCCAATCTTACTTTCCTTTTCTCTCCTCCTTTATCTAGAATTAAATTATTTGCTTTATTATCTCCTTTTCTGAACAGTTAAAACACAGCTTCATAATAAATTGTATTATGTTTAGTCAATATCTTGTGTTATATACTCTATATACCTGTAACCACTTTTAGCTATACTTCCTTAGTTATTATTAATGTAGTTGATCTCATGTATTTACTTCTGTAGATATATTCTGTTATTGAAGTTTGGAGCTTATCTCCCCGGGCCTCTACTGAAAATGGACATATATCCAGCTAGACTAGCCCGGTCAACAAATGTAAAATAAATAAATAAATAAAAATAAATAAAACATATCATAATGGAACTCATAAACAAAGACATTGGCAACCTCCAAACTCTGGACCCCACCCAGTTCGGGTTTGTGAAAGACAGATCATGCCTTCTGAACCTGATCGACTTTTTTGAGGCAGTCACCAAAGCCGTAGACAAGGGTAAGATGGATCACACAGCCTATCTTGGCCTCGACAAGGCTTTTAACACCATCCCCCATTCTGGAATTATAGCTAAACTCACTAAACTAGGTATAAATCCCTATGTCACAAGATGGGTTGCCAAGTGGTTCACTGACAGAACTCACACTGTAAAAGTTGCAGACTCCAAATCTGACTTCAAACCAGTGACAAGTGGAGAATCATAGGGTTCAGTCCTGGGACCTCTCCTATTTGGTATCTACTTCTCTGTAGTACAGGCTAACACAGAAGGCAACCGACTAACGAAGTTCACAGATGACTGCAAACTAGGAGCCATAGTCGAGTCCGCAAATTATGTGGACATCCTACAGAAGGGCCTCACTGAGACAGATGACTGGTGAGAGAGGCATGGCCTCAAGCTCAATGCTAAAAAGTGCATTGTCATCCCCTTTGGTAAAAACTCTGTACCCATGAACTACCACATAAACAGTAGTCTACTTAACGCCAAATGTGTGATAAGAGACCTTGGGACCCAGGTGGACAGTAGTCTCTCCTTTGATAATTACATCACCACGGTAGTCAAGAAATCCTTCTATGTAGCATACCTCATCACAAATAGTTCTCATCCAGGAAAAAAGAGGTCATTGTTCCCCTCTACTCAGCACTCATTAGACCCATTATAGAGTACAACGCCCCTTTTGGAATGTACCTCACAAGACATCTGCAGCAGCTGGAAAGGCCACAGAAGTACGTCACAAAGAGAATTACTGGCCTCAAACAGATGCCCTACACTGACCATCTCAAAAAACTCCAGCTTTACTCTGTAGCATATCGCCTACTCTGAGGAGATCTCTGCCTAACATATAAAGCTATGTTAAACCCAGTGCTGTTGGAGATGCCACACTTAAATAAATCCCAATCCCTCCAAGCTACATGCTCTAGGGACCTAAACCTTGTCACCACAATAAACATGACAAGTTGGAGGCATATATTCCTGTCCCAGAGACTTCCTATACTCTGGAACAAGCTATCCATTTATGTCAAGCAAAGTTCCTCATTAGCACTCTTCAAGAAAAATCTTGAGTGGATGGGAAATTAGAAATACACCCCAGGGATCACTTCTGTGGCTCTGCTCGACAGGGGCACAGGAAATTAACTTTCTTGGGTGGTGTAAGCCAGGGAACCTTGTTGGCTAAGTTTACTTAGGCCCTTGGGTCAATAGCCTAGTACCTATCTATAAACCTATGAACCTATGAAGTGTTTTCCTAGTTAGATGCCAAACTTTAACAGATCCCCATGGCATTAGTGCTTTATTTTTAACATTTATCACTGTATTTCCACCTTAGCAATTATAGTTTTGGTTTTCTTCCCACTTAGGTTTTCACTTGTAGATTTATACACATGTTCATTCATTTTATAATTTGTTATTGACACGCAAACCTGATGAAGTATGTATTTGATATGAAAGCAATCTTTGTTAAAAGGGTTTAGTTTATATATATATATATATATATATATATATATATATATATATATATATATATATTCCTATTACAAGAACGAATGTTCACTACTTCGAACTTGTAATTGGAAGCCTCACTTCTGCGAAAGTTCACTTTAACGAAAGTGAACTTTTGCGTAAGTGCACTTCACCGAAAAACATTGCAGCACAGTGGACGACATAAAAAACAAGCTATGTCCTCCACTATGATGCGACAGTCATGGCCCTTAGGGTTAGGGCATGGGTTAGGGTAAGGGGATAGTTATTAAATCTATCCCCTTACCCTAACCCTAAGGTTCGTGACTATCGCACAATAGTGGAAGACATTGCTATGTCCTTCACTGCGCTGCAGTCGTCATGGACCTTAGGGTTAGGGCACGGGTCATGGTACTGTGAATGTGCCCTAACCCTAAGGTCTGTGAGTACAGCACGGAAGTTCAGTACAACACCCATTCGTTGTACTGAACTTTGTGTAAGTGCACTTTCGATTAAGTGCACTTTCGCTGCAGTGAGCATTCCATGCACTATTTCAAATTAGTGAAAATTCGATCTAGTGTATGGAACTCATATATATATCTATAAATGTTTATTCTGATTTATGTCCAATGGTAGATCTTTTTGTTAGTTAGTTAGCTAATCATTTTGCTAGTTAGTTTCTTAATTAATACAGTTTGGATTATTTTGGTCAGTTTATATAAAGCACTAATGAACTTGTCCCTAGCTTTTTAGTTTCAGTTTTATATAGGGCAGTCTCTGATTACACTATGATGTTATGGGTGAAGGGGAACTTGGTTAAAGGAATGATTATAATGCTTTTATTGCTCTTAACAGAACCACCCTCTGTAACCACTCCCTTGCTCCAAATAACCTGATTATATATAAATAAGGAATGCTTTTGATTATTCTCAACTAGGATGACTTGTTTTGTGTGTTTCAATAAAGGACATTCCATTTTTAACTCAACTGTGGCCTACTTACCATTTTAACTCAACTGTGGACTACCTACTATTTTCTATTTTATTATTCTGTAGCACATATTTTACAATTTGGCTTTTATTAATGAACTATGTGTTTAACATAATTCAGGAAGTGAACACCACACCCTTCACACTGCAAAATGTCTTCTTGGTTTGTTTAGCTAAACACATACAAACACAAGTTGACTACTGTGAGATTTGAGCCTATATCTCTCTAGTTCCACAAGATGCAGAACACAACACTTAAAACTACTGCTAGAGAATAAGTCTGACACTGATAGTGTCAAAGTATACTTTATAGCAGATGGCAACATCAGTGTATAGTAAGTAGAAAATGTTGGTAGGAATGTCTTACATAGCTGTGTACTCACATGCTGCCCTAGAATTGTCTCCTGACTGTCAGTTCACTGAGCAAGTACAAGTTTGCTGTTGTGAGATCCGAACCCCTACTTACCTAATTACACAAACTGGAAAAAGCAGTATTTAGCACTAGCTCCACATCACAAGTCTAAGCTCCATACTGTCAGACTACTTTATAGAGGATGATGTCATCTGTGTATGTTTAAAAGAAGATGTTGGTAGGAACACTGTCAGACTACTTTATAGAGGATGATGTCATCAGTGTATGTTTAAAAGAAGATGGTAGGAGGGTCTTACATAACTGTGTACTCACATGCTGCTCTAAAATTGTCTCCTCATTGATACTTTACTTACATACACACACACACACAAAAATTGACAGCTGTGAGATTAGAACCCCCTCCTACCTAGTTCCAGAATCTAGATATTATCATTGCCATAGTCGTCTTTATAGAGGATGACATCAGCATAATGTCACAGGTAGCATATACTGGTAAGAGACTTGTGTGTAAAGGCTGGACTTCAGATTTAATTTTATAATTGCAGTGTGCAAAAATACATTTAAAGCGATTGTAATGATATGATTGAACAGAGTTACTATAGACAATTTGAAAACATTGCACAGTGCAGGAGCAGTGATAAACTATTGAATTAAAATAGCTTGTTATTATTATCCATCTGCCCAGTCAAATCAGTCTGCAAGACACCAGCCATCAACCGAATAGCTACATAAAAGTAAAGAAGAGTTGGAGTGATGGGATGGATACAAGGAGAGATGAAAATACACCTAAAAACATTCTGTTTAATGACACTTTAATGGTAATTTTTTTGTCTGTTGTCATGATTAACCATGCATAAAGTGCAGCATGAAGTGACTGTCATAAGGGTAAAGAAGGCCTAGGAGAGGGACAACAGGCTTCAAATATTTTTGGATAGTAATCAATATATCTCAGTGAGAACTCGTAGCTGTGGCAAATTTTAATATGTGGGTTAGTAAATATATCATACACATATATCATCACACTAAGAAATGATGGGGGTTACAACTGGAATCAAACCCCTGAAGCTATTCTCAAAAAAAAGTCATCATTCAAGTGATTCATGCCAACACTCCACATAGGAAGTTCCATTTTATTGCATTCAGCAGTCTAAACAACTGTCAAAGTAAAGGTTTTAAAAGTACTGCCTTTACTTTGCTTTAAGTCTGTGTTCATTTAGCAAAGTGAGTTTAAGCAACACTGCATGGCGATAACTGGACTAGTGCAGCCGATGGCAAAAACTCACCAGGCTTTGCCATAGGAAATAAAGAGCCATTCAGTATCACATGGCATTGGTACATGATCCCAAAGTCTATATAAAATTAGAGGACAAAAAGTGAAGGCTTTATTATGGGCCATTTCTGGCCATGTGCATGGTGTGTCATTCTATTTTTTGATCAGATTAATGGTGTGAAAATGGGGTAGATAGGAAAGTGGTGAAATGGGAGGCAAGCAGGGGAAAGAACAAAGGGGAAGCAATAAAGGAATCTTCAGGAGAGAATTAGGAAAAAAACATAGCTATCCACTTCTTGAACATGTATAGCAAATTGAATGAATTTGTACTGTCACCACAACACAGATGGGTGATAACAACCCAATCGTGTTGTATAGCCAAATGGACCAAATCAAGTGTATCAAGAAGACACATATGTGAAGAGGAGAGTTATGTATGGAACAATTTTTTTTTTTTTTGCATTTCAAAAATAGAGTAATGTTTGGGAGGGGACATAGGAATGTCAGAATTAGGTAGGTAGGGTAGGTGAGGATGTAGGTGAAGACAGACACAGGCATAGTGATGAACACAAAAGGTTGGGAGACACTATGATTGCAGATAGGTAGGGGACATCAGAGGCACATGCCCGTCAAGCATGGGAAAAATGAGAATCTAGTCCTTTCTTTCAGAACTGTCATCATTGTCCCCTTACTTGGCTCCCTGTGAGATTGCTTGATGTGGCAGTCTATTTTGCATTCCAGGGAGCAACATCTACAGATGGCTGTAGCAGACACCAATGCCAGTTTCTATCATGTCACACACCATACCTGGCAACTCCTGGTGGGTGATGCAATCAGCACCTCCACCAATACTTCCAGAGGGCACCAATGCACCAGCTGCCAAGGCAATGTTACCTGATGCAGACAGGCCAGATAGTGCAGGAGCTGCTGAGGCAGTACTGCCAGGTTATGTGCCAGAGGTGCTGGTGTTGGTGTAGCAGCTTGTGGAGAGTTGGCAGGTTGAGCTACAGTGGTTGCCTACCTCCCTGTGCTGAAAAGCATTTAGTTCGTTGGCAGAAAAGTATGAAATCAGAAGACAGTGTCATCATGTATAAAATAAAAAGAGATAAGGCGTGGGGTGAGGCAAAAAAGAAAAGAGGTAATTAGAACCAATATATCTTCATCATCATCATCATCATCATCATCATTATCATTTTCTACATGGGGTCGAGGAGTCGTGTTAACTACTGCCATCTCCCTCGATTCAATGCCACAACACTCATGCCTGACTGTCATAGATCTTTTCTCACACAATCCATCCATCTCTTTGCTAGATGCCCTCATTTTCTCTTGCCTTCTTCCTTTCTGTCCCAGATCTTCTTCACCAGATTGTCTTCTGTTTTTCTGCACATGTGCCCGAACCCCTGTAACCTGTTATCTTTCATGTTTTCTGCAACTGGACATACTTTGACTTCAGATTTTATGTCCTCATTTCTTCATTTGTCCCACAGTGTGCATAGTACAACCTGTCTCAGGCACTTCATTTCCATCACCTCTAGCTTTCTCATCTGCTTTGGCTTTACTGTTCAGGTTTCTGTACCATACACCAGTACTGGTCACGCCACTGTTTTGTACACCTTACTTTTCAGTTTTTTTTGGCATTCTCCTGTCATACAGTACACTTGACATCTTATGGCAATTGGCTGCAGTTCCTCTGATCGTAGGTTTGACCTCTTCATTCAGACTTCCCTTCTCCTCAGCCACCCCTCTCCAAAGCTTGAAGCTGTTAACCTTTTCCATTATCTTCCCTTGTATCTCAATTCTCAGCTTCTTCTGATTTCCCCAATTTGCTGCCATTACAACTGTCTTGTCTATACTCAGTTTCATCATGTATTCCTTCCGTTTTGCATTCCATTCCCCTATACTTTGCTGAAGTTCTTGCTCAAAGTCTGCCTGTACTGCTACATCATCTGCATACTGCAACTTTGTTGATCTGTCCCCTCCAACCTGTTTGCTAATGTAATCCATCACCAACATGAACAGCAGTGGGCTCAGAGCTTAACCCTGATGTACCCCACACCTACTGGGAACCCATCTGTGAGAGCAAACACTGTTTGTACTTGAGTGATTAGGTGCTTGTACAAAGCCTGCAATAATTCTACCAATGTTCCTGGGAATTCAGTCCACCACAGAAATGCCCAAATTAGCTTTCTTGGGACCTTGACATATGCTTTCTCCAAGTCCAGGAATTCCCAGTTGGACTCATTCCTCATGTCTAGCTTATTCTCAACTATCTGTTTCACTGCATACATTAGGCCAGTTGTGTTGCATGCAGATCTGAATCTGATCTGCTCATCTTCCATCTTACTTTCTACTACTCTGCTTATCTGTTTATCAAACACCCTCTGCAGAACATTTCATGCAATGTGGCAGGAGATGGATACCTTTGTACTGCCCACAGTTATGAATATCTCCTTTTTTCTTGTACACTGGCATGAGTATGTTTATTCTCCAGTCATCTGGGATACACTTTTCTCTCCACACTGCTATGAGTATCCTCATGAGATATCTCTTCCCTATCTTACCCAGCATCTTTATCATATCTGCTGTGACCTCATCTGAGCTTGCTTCTTTCCCTGACTTCATTTTCCTTAGTGCTGTTCTTATTTCTTTTATGGCGGGCTCCTCTTCTTCTCCCATCATAGGCTGTATCTGGGGTAATACAGCTTTCAACCAGAAGTTGCTGGAAGTACTCCCGCCATCTGCGTTTGATATCCTGTGGACTGATGAGCAAGCTGTTGCTGGTATCCCTTATGAAGGGTATTTGGCTATCTTCTTTATCTTTCTGTCTTTGCCTTGCAACCTAGTATAGTTTGTTTGTGCCACCTACTGAACCACTTTCTAGAAGCCTGTAGAGTGCCACTGATGCCCTGTTCTTTGCAACTGCAACTTTCTTTCTTAGCCTCTTTGTTAGCCAGTCAACATTGCTTGCCAGCTTGGTCTGTCTTTTCTATCTCCCACTTTTTCCTGTACTCTCTCGCTTTCTTTTTATGACTTATTGCACTTCTGCATTTCACAACCAGCTTTCCTTATGTACCTTATTTCCATACCTGGCTCAGCCACATGTCTGTTCTGTGGTCCTGACACATGATGTTTTGAAGCACTGCCATTCTTCGTCAAGTCCACCTATTTACTCTTTTTCTTGAGATGCTAGAGCCCTGAGTAATTCTTTGAACTGTTGTAATTTCTCTCCAGTCAACTTCCAGGTCCTCAGCCTGGTCTCTGATGACCTTAGAGCCTTCTCTGACCACAGCTTGTAGTTGACTGTGGAAACCAGTGTTTTATGCTGTGGACCAACTATTTCACTGGGGATAATTTTGCAATCACTGATTCCAGCCCAGTGCCTTTTCATTACTAGGAGGAAGTCTATATGGGTTGCATGCCGGCCACTCTTGCATGTGATCTTGTAACTGTCTCTCTTTCTGAACCATGTGTTGGCTACTATCAAGCCATTTGACAGACAGAAGTCTAGAATGGCCTCTGTTTTTTATTCCTATTGCTCCACCCATTCAGACCCAGGCAGTCCTGATATCCTGTTCTGTCTGTCCCGGTATGTGTATTCAGGTCACCCATTAACAACACCAATTCCTGCTGTCCTGCTTTATCTAGTAGTTCCTTTAACTGTTATCTGAATATACTCTTCTCTTCATTATCACAACCCTGTTGTGGAGCATAAGCTTAGATTATGAATCCTGTCTTATCATTAGACTGCACTCTGATTGCCATGAGTCTGTCACCAATTCTGATAACATCCCTCACTGTCTTCTGAAGCATCTTTCTCACCACAATTCCCACATTTCCAATCAGTCTTCCTGCTAAATAGGAGAGTCTGGATCCCAAGCCAAGTGTTTTTGCTGCATTGTCCTTCTGCCTTGTCTGCTGAATACATAGTATGTCCAGCCTCCTCCATATTATAATGGTATCTACTCCCATGTTCCTTTCTGTCAGTGAACTTACACTGAGTGTAGCAATTCTTAGTTCATGTTTAGCAGGTTGAGTGGTTTTACGTCTAGCTTTCACTCAACAGAGCTATCCCAGGTAACCCAGGCTGGGCAACTGTACACCAGACAGATCGTAGCTTACTGACCCAGGGCTGCTGAGCTTTATGGTGATACGTGTTCTCCTATATTGAGGATACTGCAAACCACAGTGGATGCCCAAAGTGATTGGTCTATACAACTCTTGCCTCTATATGGCACCATGTAGAGTCTGTGCATCTGCCCACAGCTCTATTCATTGGTGAGCTTGAGATGCAAAAGCTCAGCATATTGTTTCAGGGTTGGGATAAACCCCACAGAGACACAGGAAGGACATCCAGACTCCAAAAAGGCATTGGCCAGAGGTCAGAATTTAACCTTGTACCTTGTGCATAGGAGGCAAAGACCTTAACCATTATGCCAACTGGTTGTAAGCCTCAAACTTATACTGAGAACCATTATATGTCACATTCAAATGCTTTATTACAATAACTATACTTTTATTAGCATATTAGCTATACAGTTTTCCGTGAATTGTTATAAGTAATCCTTGCAGTATGCACATATTGCATATCTGCTTTTAAAGATACTTCAGACTAAGTCAACAACATGACATTAAAACCAATATTGATTGAATTAAATCTAAAAAATAATATTTTTGGAATTTGAATTTATCTGTGAGAATTGAACCCACCAAATCTGAATATACTGTTACAATTGCCTAATACTATTACCAAGAGCTACAGAAGAATATATGCATGTGTACTCTTGCATTTAAGATCACCATGCTTAAGTTGCTAGAAATGTATAGAAGAGCAATCATTTCAATGCAGTCATGCTCAGTTGTGCTGCATACATACCCTTTGTTGGTTTACTATCACAATTTTGACACTACTGTGGCCGAAAGTGCAGATATCTGAAGAAAATGTTCGGAAATCACAACACAGACCACAGTAAATACCGAACTGAGCATTTCAGTGAAGTCGAATGTCGAACATTTCAACTTCACTGAAATGCTCATAGCCACTAAACATATTTTAACATGTTTTGCAGATGGGGAAGCCCTCCTGCACCCCCATGTGGGGGGCTGTGCCCCTCACAAACCCTGAGATCCCACTACATTGAGGAAAGGGTACATTTCCCAATCCCCACTATAGTGCAATCTGTACTACACTGTCAAACCTTGCTATAGTGGCTGTTCGCTATTGTAAGGTTCGACAATATAGTACTTGCACTAATGGTTCTGCTACCTGATTTATGCACATACTTTAATCGTACACAGTGCGATCGACTATGTGATTATATACTCCCTTTGCCTCTATAACTCTTTCCAAACTTTCAGCATGTGCCTCCCTGTTTGATGAAACTTCCTGAGCAGCTGTAAAATAGCGAATGACAGAAAAGATACATGAAAGCATTATGTATAGCAGTATTAGCTAACTATAGCTTTCCATAACACTTAAATTTGTTTTATTTGTATAATTATACAACTGTGCAATGTCAGCAGTTCTAAACTCATCCAGCCACTGTTGTGCCTGCTTGTGCCATTTCAGGTCACTGCAATGGTGCTTGCACTGCTCCACTCTAAGTGGTATATCAATCGCACTGGATACAGCCTTGGCTAGACTGTTCCAAGTCTCAGTCTTATACAGAGAGCCACTATAGTCTCCCTCCAACAGTCTATGGCTGCAGCACTTTACAAGGAGTGCAACAAATATTTTGGACTCCTCCACACCCCACCCTTGAACCCTGAATTTGGCACCATCCTTCCCATCTCCTGCCATGTCTACACAGGTCTTCCAGCAACAATAAAAGTGTTTTTTGTAATATAACATTTTATGGTCAGTGAGCAAACCCGCACAACCATGCTAAATGTGTCTGCATGATGTTAAGTCAAGAGCAACATTGCCAAACAAAGAGGAACAGAGTTTATGAAATAGGAAGGATATTGTGACATTTGGCATTAATTTATAATGTGTATGCTGCTATACCTGACAACATTTTGTCCAATGGTCAACAATGATATGTTAAATGACTTTGCTTTTAAGACATGACTTGGCAGGGATGAATGGCATGACTTGACACATATTTTGTGAGGACTTACACACTGTTAAAAGTAGTTTGTACAATGTGAGATTCAAACCTATGTAAAAAAGAGAATACAAACATTTTCACATAGGTGATTTTTCATCATTGCCACAGAAGAAGTGTTTGGCAACCATGGTTATTACAGATATACACTTTAAAGAGTGAGTTTTGCTATATTTCAATTCAACAAATATGGGACATCCTTAAATAAATGGAGTGGCATGTGCTGGATTAGAACACTCACACACATGTGTTCTATCCATGAACTCACACCTGATGCCACAGGGAAAGCTATGCAGCAGCTGTATTTTTTACACTCAGTACTCACCAGAGTGTTGGCAACCACATATCACTGCTTAGCCTGTTTGTTTGGAGGAAGGCGAACCAAATAAAAATGTTTCACTTTTTTCCTTACGTAATGAACTGTGCACACAGGTGAGCAATGTGCAGTTGTAACAAGTAATAGCAAACATATATTCCTTCTGTTAATGCTTATTATGATCCTTCCTCAGTAAAAATAATGACTGTTGAACTCGAACCACACTTTATCTAGCTTATCTATTGTGTACCTCAACTTTGGGTCACAGGTGTAATTTCTGCTGTCATTGCTATCCAAGTTGCTAACCACTGCACAATGTTAAACATGTTTGCTCTTCTTAAGGCAACTGATGATAAAATTTAAATGTTCATGCATTTAATCATGTTTGCTCTAAGCCATGCACCATGCAAATGTTAAAAAGAAAAAAAAGTGGAAATATTTTAACAAAGGTTGAATAATTACACAGCTCTGGATTTGAACCAACAAAATAATGAAATTACACAACTCTGTATTTCTCTGTATTCTGGTCATTCTTCCCTTATCTCTACTGTAATATCAGACATTTCTTAAAATGCATGATAAAAAGACATGACAGTGAACAGCAGTTTTCAGCAAAGTGGATTTTTTGCTATTAGTGACAATAATTTTAAATGTGTGGTGTTTTGCTTTATTTAAATGCTTACTGAAGTTAGTTTCACACTTTGTAAGTGTATCCTCACTGACACACCCACTGCAGTAAAGGGCATCTGAATTGCTTTTGCATTTTCCTTCAGTCACACTAATCATTCATAGTTTCAAGCCATTAGCACATAACAGTGGTATAGAGGCTAACCTTTGTTCACATCTGTTACATCCAGTCAAAAGTTTGGTATTCCAGAAGTCTAATGAGTTCACACATCATTTGCATCTTCACATTGCTCAGAAGGCTGCATCTACACTACAAAAAGCTAACCACATGGCTAAGTAACTTGAGGTGAGGAGACTTGTATTTGGACAAAACAGAAGATTGTTGTTCCTTTAAAGGTGATTTCTTTTCAGAGAAGGCTTAATTTTGAAAAGTATGCTTGTTTTATTCAAGGGCATTTTAGATTTTGTAAATGTCTTTGTATATCCAGAAGAAAATGGAACTTTTCTCTGTATGCACTTCTTATACTGTACTGTTGGCCTAGGCAGTTTTAGCAGGGATTTACATTTGTCAGATAGACAGGTTATACTTTCAGCATAACTATGTTCTTAACATTAGCTTTTTTAATGTCCTGTGATATTGGAGAGAAATGTAATGTACATGTCAAGGACACTGGTGTTATGCTTCTCAGATGGTCCAGGGCAACCACCACAGGAGCAATGGGGACACTGAAAAGTGACTGGCATTCATAAATTGTCTTTTCTGTTGGAAAATTGTGGACATCCTGATAATTATCTGGAAAAAAATATAAATTACTTATGCAGTATTCCTTGGTTTGTACAAACCTTAATTTGTGTGTATGGGGGACACCTACCATTCTGCTGTTCAAAAAGAGAAGTGTGTTTCAAATGCTTTCTGTTGAAAATGTGTCAACATCCTGGTATTTCCATGAACAACATATATACATTACTTATGTGGTATTCCTTGGTTTGTACAAACCTTTGCTTGTGTGTAAGAAGAGTTGAGACAACGACCTAATATTCAGTTGTATTAAATGAAAAGTGTGTTTCAAGTGCTTTATATTGGCAAAGGCTACACAGACTGACTATTTTTTGGAACAAATACATTACTTATGTGATATTTAAGCAATAACCGATGACGTGGTGTGGTATATTGAAGATTTACCCATGGTTGGTGTGGTTTAATCATGAGGGAAAAGCCCGAGTGATTAAACAAAGCCAGCCATGGGTAAATCTTCAATATACCACAACCATGGAGTCAGTTATTGCTATTACACAATGACATTATTTAAGAAAAAAATACTTACTTTTCTTAAATAATGTCTTTGTATAATAGAGGATTGCTGTTCTTCCACTAGTTGTGGTATACGGATTCTGCTTTTTGATGTACTGCGCATGCATATGGAACTTGCATTCCCACGCATACCCAGTACAGCAAGGCTTTGAAACAGAAGCAATGGAGAAAAGAAAGTCTCCACTGCTCTGTTTTCTCTCCTTTTTTTTTTTTTTTTTATTGTAGAAAAAAAAAGATTTGGTGGCAATTTATATCAACGGAAAAAAGTCCGGGCAAACGGACCTTTTTCTTTTGGTATATCGTGGGATTTACAATGGGCACGCTGGTTGGGCTGGCCAATCAGCGTGCACATTTTAGAATATTAATAGGGAGGAATTGTATAGTTATCTATTTTATACTTCTCTGTTTTATGTCACATAGGATTATGGCACTCAAAGTCCAGTGGCTCACCGACGAAGTTAACTCACAGCAGTTACAAACGGCAGGTTTAAAAACCATTGGTGTTTGTGCTGTCTACTTTTATTATGGCACTCAAGCCTACAAATCCACAGAAACCTCCTATAGTGATGCTGAAAATGATGGCATAATACAAGCTCTGAGTTGGAACGGAGTCTTCCTTCTTGGGAGAGACCATGGGGTGGAGATTTGGAACCAGAGAGTCAACAATGTAAATGCAGTTGGTGGGCATAGCCACAGTTATGATCAGGTGCAGCATTGGGCCACTGATATGATTTCATCAACCTGGAGGAAGGTAGCTGCAGTTGTTCAAGAGCAGTTGGCTATAGATGGTGGTCCTGCTTCTGAGCCACCATTGACACCAAATAAGGAGTTCCAGTACACTCTCAGAGATCCTGACAACTTAGTGGAGACTGTGCACCATATGCTTGTTGTCAGTGCTGATGTGGTTGGGAGGACAAGTGTGTCCCAGACGCAGCTTCCAGATAAGTTTAAATATGGCAGCATTTATATCTATTTGTAGAATAAAATATGTAATTTGACTACTACTTTCTGTGATCCTTTTTTTATCTGTACCTATTGATAAGTCATAGAACTATACAAGAGATTTGTTCAGTAGACATGGATGTGGGTGGATGTCTCAGTCAAGTTTCAGTTATAGACGTTTCTTACAGGACATATAGCTGATTGTGTATTTTCTGTCCTGCTGTGTTTGTTTCTTATTATCACAGATGATTCTGTCCATGGACATGTAGGACTCCTACCACCTGATTTTGGACTATCAGTAGGCTCTGATGATGATGGTGGCCAAACAGAGGCACAGTCATGGGGTGCAGAAGTTGAATCTGACACTGAGGTTGTGACTCACACATCCCCTATATTTCCTTCAGACACAGTCCGTATGCCTTTGTATTCCCATATTACTGAGCCTTCAGATACTGAACAAGTTGAGGGTGACACAGTTGATCAGGGTAGTGTGGTTACTGCAGTTTCAGTGCTGCATGACTGGCTGTAGACAAAGTGTGGGAGAGGTGCCATGCAGGAGTATTGGTGGGGGTGCTCAGCAGATGCCTGTTGTCCACCCTCCACCTGATCCTTACGTGTCATTACATGCCGTTCGACATATGTCTATGATTGTCATGAAGGCACAGGCATATTTCCACTAGGTTGTCCAAGGACATGCCTAGGGTTCTAGATGTGGCACAGGCTGACATGCATGACTGCCTCTACGGTGTGGCCAATTTAATGGATTGGATGAATTCCATTATTGAACAAGCAGTGTCCTTGATGGCATGTCTGGAGGGAGGGGAACAGGATCCATGAGGCTGTAGGTCAGCATCATCATCTGTTGTTAGCCAATGTGGCCATGCCAGATCCCGCTCATATAGTGGCACTATTTCCACTGCTCTGTCAGTGGTTGAAGTGTCCACACCCAGTAGTGATAGACCATGGGGTCTTGGACCTGGAAGTAGTCATGAGGAGAGTTTGTCCAGCAGATATATGCTAAAATTCAGGTTACACTAGCACATCTGACCATGGGCATGTGCATGCCTGTGCAACCCCTGGTAGAGCCAGTTCTCATGGTCAGGGGTGACGAAGATGAACTGATACATCTACTACGCATGGCTGACACCTATCTGCCATGACAAGATATAAAGATAGCACAGAGCTTGGCTGTGCTCATGCAGGCACTCTCACACACACACACACACACACACACACACACACACACACACACACACACACACACACACACACACACACACACACATTTCACATTGAGTACCCATACTGACACCCACACATAACAGATACATGAGGCATTCATGACACTTGCAGGTCATTCTGTCTCATTGGCCATTTGATAATTATCTACATTTATGTCTGCCTGTCTTTTTACTCACACACACACTCACTACTTTTGTGTCAGCATTGGCCTTCTGCCCCCAAACAACACCCTGTGCAAATGATTATAACTGTGCCATTACCTTGTTTCTATCTTTTGGATTCAGGGATGCATATGTATTTTGTTTGATGCACAGGATGCATAGTGTTTGTATTTGTGATATATATATATATATATATATATATATATATATATATATATATATATATATATCCCCTGCTAAATCCCGAATGCACATTCCCAACACCCAAAATACCGAAACCAAAGACCCGAAACACCAAAAAAAAATGAAAAACCAAAACCGCGGAATTCAAAATCGCAAAAAGTATACCAAACATACAGCACACACATAAACATTCACACACCCTCCCCAGAATACAAACAAACAAATCTACACTACAGACAAGCAGTGGGGCAAGCCCCCCTGCACCCCTATGTGGGGGGCTTTGCCCTCCACACCCCCCTACTTAAATATTCTAACTCCAAGGTCACACTACACAGACACACATGAAAAAACCACCACACACCACCATTCCCATCGTACACACACATCACATTCACAACACACACTTACACACACACTACAACCCCTAACCAACACACACACAGAAATACTTACCCTACTTTCCACCTACCCATTCACAAATCGCAACATCAGAACCGTGAATTTCAACATCTCAGATCATCGGGATTTTGAAATTCGCACTTCTGATCTTTCGGTATTGTGGGGTTTCAGCACTCATCTCAATTGTTTGAAATTCGAGATTTCAAACTTTTGAGATTGTGTAGTGTTCCTATATATATATATATATATATATATATATATATATATATATATATATATATATATATATATATGTGTATAAATATATATATATATATATATATATATATATATATATATATATATATTTTTTTTTTTTTAAGTTTTACTGATTACTTTCAGCCTTTTAGTGTTGTGATTACTACCTTGAAATTGTTGATATGTCAGTGAGTTTTATTGCTCCACTTGTGATAATGTAGGGATCATTCGGCTTTGGACTGCTTTTTCTGTTCTGGGTATCTTAGATACATGAGGCATGTTGGCTGATAAATGTAGCTACATAAGTCAGTCGTGTCACATATCGATGTCATTGCTGGACAACTCACACACATTCTACTTAGATACATTTTCAAGTAACAGTATGCAAGTATTTGCCATTCATTCATATTCTTACACGTTTTTTTTTCTGCTAAATGTTCATCACTTACCTTGATAGTTCTGCAGTTACAACTATTGTAATTTGGGGCTGACTCTGACTGATACTTGCAGTACACAGCCATTACATGGGTAAGTACAGGTTGTGGGCATTGAATGACACCAGTTTTACTGTATGTATGTGTATAGCATTAAAGTTGGACCCCTGAAGGGGCCAGTGTGTGTGCTACCTGTTGCCTCTTGGCCAGGACGAGGGCATATTGTGCATGCCTACATCTACCTATGCCCGCAGCAGCTGATGGCTCCTGTCTGACTCCTCACCTGTGTGTGGCTGTGGTAACCTTGTTAGCGGTCATGTAATGTGTGCCTCTTCCCATTGGTGTTCCTGTTGCAGCTGTTTTCTCAGAATCATACTGTGTAGGATATCACGGAATGTGATAACTTTGGCACAAGTCCTGGAATTGTACTGCAGGGCACCTCTGATGTATCTAGGCAATAAAACCATAACTTCAGCGGCCCAAACACATGTTGTATGATATTTCTTGTTTGAGATTGTGCTTCATTATAGCACTCCTCCGTGGATGTGTGTGCATTTCTGATGGGCATTATTAGCCATGTTCTTATTTGCAATGGTAATGGACAGGTTGACAGATGAGATCAGACAGGAGTCACCGTGGACTATGATGTTTGCAGATGACATTGTGATCTGTAGTGAGAGAAGGGAACAGGTGGAGGAGACCCTGGAGAGGTGGAGATATGCTCTAGAGAGAAGAGGAATGAAGGTCAGCAGGACTAAGACAGAATATGTGTGTGTGAATGAGAGGGAGGACAGAGGAATGGTGAGGATGCAGGGAGTAGATGTGGCAAAGGTGGATGAGTTTACATACTTGGGATCAACAGTTCAGAGTAATGGTGAGTGTGGAAGAGAGGTGAAGAAGAGAGTACAGGCAGGATGGAGTCAGAGGAGAAGAGTGTCAGGAGTGATTTGTGACAGACAAGTACCAGTAAGAGTGAAAGGGAAGGTCTACGAGAGGGTAGTGAGACCAGCTATGTTATATGGGTTGAAGACAGTGGCATTGACAAAAAGGCAGGAGTCAGAGCTGGACATGGAAGAGTTAAAAATGTTAAGATTTGCACTGGGTGTGACGAGGGTGGACAGGATTAGAAATAAGTATATTAGAGGGTCAGCCCAGGTTGGAAGGTTTAGAGACAAAGCCAGAGAGGCAAGATTACATTGGTTTGGACATGTTCTGAGGAAGGATGCAGAGTATATTGGGAAAAAGATGCTAAGGATGAAGCTGCCAGGTAACCAGAAAAGAGAAAGGCCTAAGATACGGTTTATGGACGTGGTGAGAGAGGACATGCAGGTGGTTGGTGTGACAGAGCAGGATTCAGAGGACAGGAACAAATGGAAACAGATGATCTGCTGTGGTGACCCCTAACGGGAGCTGCCAAAAGAAGAAGAAGAAGATTAGCCATGTTTTAAGTGCATACTCTGCATCCTCCAATAAATAGTCTTGTGGAATATCAACCCTGGAAAACCTCTAGTACAGCTTTGAGTTGTGCCAGATATGGGAGTCATGGTAACTACTGGGTTTGCCAGCATACACATTCAGGATGATTCTCTTAGCATCATATATTTGACCTGGCAGTTAATTGAGTGAAACCCCTTAATCGTTCCCTGGATGGAGCTTTGATCTCAATGTGCATGCAGTCTATGGTGCCCAAGACTTCAGGAAAGTGTGCTACTAGGTAGAAATCCTGTATAGTTGTAGCTGTGTCCTTGGGGCTATGGGTAAAATATATAGTCAAAGGCATTCTGTAGCACAGCATTCAGGAATTGATGTAAGATCCTAGATGCTGATGCCTGTGACAACCCCAGCATGTCCCCTGTTGCACCCTGGAAGATTCCTGTAGCTAAAATTCTAAGTGCTGCACATACCTTGGTCTCCACAGGTATGAGTTCCCTTCAATTTGCTCTTGCTCTCAGTGGAGGATGACAGAGGTTGCAGAGTACATGGAGTGTGTCTCTAGCCACCCTGTAGTACTCTACTATTTCCATTTCATGCAGACCATGAAAAATTAGACAGGGTCCAAATACCTCCTCCTCCTCCTCCTTTGCCTAGGTCTATCAGCAGCAGCAGCATAGGCTTGAGCCTGCTGCACATACACATGCAGAAGACCAGCAGCAGCCCCTAACCTTCTTTGCCTCTAGTGTACTTTCTGTGGCTGTATTCCAATAGGTTTTGGAGTACATGACAAAAGGCTACACTAAGTGTACACAATTGTTTTATAGCTTGTTGAATAGCTTTGCTATCTTGGATTGGTTGATTAGCAGACAATTCAGCTGGTTATGCAGTAATTAGAATGTCACAATGTTTACTGTGTTTCTGCATCTCTTCACAGTGTTTAGAGCCACTTAATACAAATCAGAGCACTATTGTGTGCACATCCCAATGTGGCATGCACATAGTTTTAGTGAGCCATGTAGGGTTTATTGAATCCAGCCCTGTGTCTTCATTCTTTTCACACTATTTGTAGAGTATTTTGTAATGTATATTTAAAATGACATCATGTATATTTTGTCAAACTATGCTGTTATTACTTATTGCTGTTTGCTACAGTTGTATATAATGTATGATTTCCTCTAGTGGCCAGGGATGAGACTGAAAAGGGTCTATTGACCAGCTCACCTACCCAGGTAACACAGAGAAAGATAAATAAAAAATAAAATATTACAAGAATCCATCTCTGCGTGTATAATGTAATTAGCAACTAAAGCACGTTTACTGAGCACACATCTGATCATTGTTTCTATATGGTTAGTATACTTAAACTAAAAAAATAGGCTCTTGGTAGCAAGTTAAATAGTTATAAAATCCAAAAAAAGGAACAGAAATGAAAATTGCAACAAATTAAATGGAGAAAAAATGGAATATACTTTATGTGCTTTCATTCCTTCAAAGAAACTTCATCAGACTAAAGTGACAAACATACATAAGACACTTAAACGGTCTCAAAAGCTAATTGCATGACACATCATACATTAAATGTTTCAGTCTGTTCCTTACATTTCAAATTTTCCTTATTATTTACCCTGAGATGACTATAAGCATATAGTTTTAAATTGCCACCTATATTCTCTACAATCAACCTATTCATCTGCATCTAATCTCATATTGTATTTTTTGGCTTAAGTAAGTATACCTCACAAATACTTCATCAATTCAATGTCAGAAATCCTGGAAAGTCACACTTCTCAAGTCAGATAGAGAATTGGCTCTGTCAGAAGTTGCACTAGCTGTTCCACCTGCTAGAGATGCTGTCAAGCATGACCACAACCACCGGAATAGCCTTTTCTGGGTGTAGACACATCCACCACTGATGTACCAGTGGAAGTGCTATCACTACAGTTCCTGGACATTGCCTGGGGATGTTAAAGATGAATGGCCTAGAGGACCTGATATGACCCTGACAGATGATCCAGAACAGACACTGCATGTCTGTATGTCAATCATCCTGAAAAAGGAGTCACACACATGGTTCATGCTGTCCTGTAAGTTAGTATGAACTGCTTGGATGACTCTCACAACCTCTGTCAAGGCCCGGGTGGAACTTGTCTGTGGCTCCGTTATGGCCCTACACAAAAGCTGTGTGGGAGCTATTGTCACATGAACATCAGAGGGGTAACAGTAACCATACCTCCTGCAAGCAGCAGTACTGACCCCCCAGTTTGGTACCTCCAGCCCATGAAAGCTAGCGTCATGTACTGAGATGTCTGTACCTAAGGACACCATACTACCCTGACTGACAGAGTCCATATCAACCTGTCCCACTTAGATAGTAATGTGTTACTGGTATACAGGGGCAGAAAGACTGTGCATGTAGTGTGTGGAATGGATGTGAGTGTTGCACTCCCTGTGTTTGACAAATGCTCTGCACCTCCGGAGCATGGCTGATCACCCCCGCCATCATCATCAGAGTCTAAGGATCTTTCAACATTGGATGAGAGTAGTTCCATAGTGTTACTGCCAGACAGTAAGTAACCTGTGAAAACAGCAGAATAAAAGATATTCACTACAACTTTGCCTAACCATTACAACTACATATACAAGAGATATGAAAACAACTATAATAAAAGATAACATACATTCATCAATACCAATACCTTGTGCAGGTGGTTGTTGCAATTTTAATGCTTGATGTACCTATCCAAAATAGGTGAGACAGGTATTAGCCCAGTGAGAAAAATCTTCAACTGGAGAACATAGCAAATTTAGGAACACGTACCTTAGGCATCACCTGTTGAAATCCTCAGTGGTCTATCCATCTCTGTCCCACATTGAGCACAGCACTAGTAAAACTCTTTGGAGGTGGTATTGGCTTTGAAAAAAGCCAGGAATTCCTCTATTTCTGTAAGTGGTGGTTCAGTAGACTGCCCACCACCTGTAGGCCTCCACTCCCATGCTATGTCCTCCACTCTTTTGGTTACATTGTGAAGCATGTCACTAACTCTGCACTACACCATAACAGTTTTGACCCTGGCCACCAGCAACATTCACATTCTGAACAGTCTCAGTAGACACAGTCATTGAAGGGCTTGTCAGAGATTTGCAAAACAATGAGCCATCTGATATGGAGACAGAGACCTGTAGTACCACCTCATTGTCAACCTCAGTAATCTGAGGCTTATGGCTGGATTTGGCTATAGTTATTCATCTGTCACTCATGTGGTGGGTTTGGTATAAAGGTTAAGGACTTAACCTCAAAGACATAAAGTACAGAACTTGATTCTAACTATGGGTTATTGTCTTGGCTTAAAATGGTCCTCCAGGGCAGCTAGCTTAATATTTCGTTTTTTGTAGTTGGCATAATAGTTTAAGTATTTACCTCACAATCAAAAAGTACATGGTTTGATTCTCATTAATGGAAATTAGCTAGGCTTAAAATGGTCACCAAAGGCAGCTAGCCAATACTTAACTATGAACTTATATTCCTGTTACTATGGAAAGCACAGAAATTAGCAGCCATGGTATAGGTATACAAGACATTTTTTCCTAAGGACTGTCAGCAGCATAAGGGTTGTTGTTGGTCTTCTTTCGGCTTTTCCCGGTTAGGGGTCGCCACAGTGGAACTCTGGTCCGCTAATGATTGGCAGTAGATTTCTACAGTGCTGAGGTGCCAGCTCAATGCCCAATCTTCAACGAAGTCACGCCCATTCATGCATGTCTTTCGAACACCACTCGACCATGGTGAGGACATGCAGACTCCAAACAGAAAGCGCTCCAGCCGAGAATTGAATGAGAGGACCTCTTGCTGTGAGGCAATAACGCTACTGCTGCACCACCATGGCTTCCGATCAGCAGCAGCATAAGTGTGCCGACCAAAAATAGATAAAAATACTGCCATTGTATTTGTCATGACTCATGCACAATCAGCAAAAGAATAGCACTTGCATTTGTGTCAAGCCATCAAGCACAGAACACTCTCAAGCAATGTCATATAACAATCCATACTTAAAATGATCCATCAAAAGTAAATTTGAAGGTGAGAAACTACAATGGCAAATATTAGTTTAAAGCTTATATCATGCAAGTTTACTGTGCATGGATCCTAACCTGGCCTGTACACATGGGTGGCCTATGTACACAGGCAGACAGCTTATACATTTCAGATACAGAGAATAACAACTAATACTTTCATATGTATCATCTAAAAATACACATCACACAAAAATCATAACATCTATCAAAGAAGCAGTTGTAAAACATAACACATACTTGAAATTTGTCTGACTCGTGCCTTAATGGAAAAAATGTATGCTCACACAAAAGTAGATTTTTCTTCAAAAGCTCCATAGTGATCCCTGCTCCACATTGCACTTTTATCTCCTAGATTCCACCATCTGGCTACAGTGTGGATGCTGACTATTGCTCAACTCATTAGCATTTAAAAATCACTTGCATAATGAACAAATCAGATAAACATTGTGTTGAGTTCTACATGATGCCATGCACATGCCTGAGTATCTGGGAATAACTCCTGATAGTCAGGCTTATACACTGATGGTGTACCACATTTGTATTAGTATTAGACCTATCTGTTGTTGAAGAGCCATGGTCCTAAAACATACACATTGCAAAGGACTGTCCCACATTGCAGTGCTATAAATATGTGTTATATAATAGCTATGTCACATAGTGCTAAATGCTGCATATATATCAAAACAACATTTGAAAAACAGTGTATTACCCAATGTGAAGAACCCAATGTCAGTGTGACTTTTATATATATGGAACTTGTCCATACGGGGGGGGGGGGATGCCTTCCTGTCTAGGGCTGTTTACTGCAATGTAAATGATCTGCTCATGAGCAGACTTTATTTTAAATTATTTGGAGGTGTTTGGTATTCTCTGCACTCTTCCCTGGTTGCCATTTTTATGGACACAGGTGAAGAAACTTTGTTTTCTTATTTCATTACTTTACAGCATGGAAAATGCATACTGAGAAATGGGGGCAGTGGGGGGCTTCCTATCCAGTACTATATGCTGTACTATGACTGTGCTACTCAAAAGTAGACATGAGTAAACAGACAAGTTTATCATCTCGAGTCAATGTTGAGCAGTATAGGGCAGTAAGTATTATTGTTTTGTAGTTCATAGCAAAGTTAGTTTTAATTTGTATTATAGATTTTGTTTTTATTTAAATGGACTTGATGGACAAGTTTTGTCTAAACGACCTTGTTTCTAGGTGTTATTTAGTTTAATGTAGTAATTGTAATAAGTATTGTGACACTTGTGCACTGGACCATGAATCAAGGAGCATCAGTCCTCCCCACTAACATCAGTGAGGGGCGTCCATATAGGGAATGGATAATAAATACACAGACAGTAAAGTACAATTTCCCTTAAGTGCACACAGAGATCACAGTCAGTCTGGAGCTGGTTTCTCCCTTTCTCTCCAGGTTCCCAATAAGACTTCCCACTGGCACAGCTATAGGGTCCAGATCTCAGCCTTGTGGGCAAGCTAAAGCCTCCAGCATCCTCTCTGTCCAACCAGTGTTTCGTGTCCCTGCCCAAGTAGCTGACACACACACACTTTGAGATAAGAGTTATAGACAACCACACAGACACTCCTTTGGAAAGGCTGGCATAGGTTCTCCAGCTGTGCCCCTTTTAACCAGACTATATGGTAGTACCACTTGCCACCACCCATTAATAATTATCAGCTATCAAAAGGCCCTTATGAAAGGGTGTCCAATTATACTGTGCAATATTATTATACAAATGGTAGGTGTAACTGAACAGTCAAGGCTTATTTGGAGAGGCTTGGCCAGTATCACTATATACATGCAATGTACTCTTAGAGCTTAAATTATCTCTACACAAAATGACCACAGTTGAAAGGTTTAAAATATTTTCTGGTAAATAATAAAAACACAAAACAACACTTCTCACTACACATTGCTAGTCAAGAGTTCAGAGATCACAGGAAAATACTTAAAATAATAGAGTAGAGGAGTTCTGACATCAATACAGAAAAAAATAATCTAATCTTCCTATTTCCTAGCTATTTCTAAGGAAAACACAGTTCTAAAATAAACTTACATATAGAGCAAGACAGTGCTGGTGGTGTTGGTGATGTTGGATGTCCTCAAGACAAATGCAAAATGCCCTCATTCTTTCTGTCTTTAAATTGATAACACAGTATCACTGATTCCTTTCAGATTACATCATTTCTTTCTGGTTCCCAGGCTAAAAGAAACTCAGAGATTAATATCCATTTTGATCTTGCAGCTGGTCAGGAAGCCAGAGCAATAAAAGAAGTTATACTTATAAATTCTAGCCATTAACTCTGGCCTCAAAACAATAGTCAGAATGCCTCCCTCTAGACATTTCGGCTCCGACTTTTAAATCAAAGAATTTCACAATGCTTGCCTTATCAGCTTTCTTATACCAGAGTGCACTGTTGTTACATTTTTTTTTTCAGTTCAACATCAAATACAGTCTTATCACATTTAAGAGAACAAGACTGTGGCTTATGTTAATATTTACAAATGACATAATTATCTACAAAATTCTACCTAGCTAGGCTGGCAGCCTTCAACTATCTTCACGCATCTCCACCCCTGGAGAACTCAAGCTAGTTTTTCAAGTGACCCTTTTCAGTTCAACATCAATTTCACATTTAAGAGAACAAGCCTGTGGCTTATATTAATATTTAAAAAAATGACATAATTATCCACAACATTCTATCTAGCTAGGCTGGCAGCCTTCAACTATCTTCACACATCTCCACCCCTGGAGAACTCAAGCTAGTTTTTTCAAGTGACCCTTGAGAAACATTGCTTGAGAGGGTTAGGTCTACCTGAGTATACGTTATCCTATTCCCTGTCTTGAGAGCACATCTGCACTGGCATTGCTAATCCCACTGTGGTGCTGCACTGACATATCATATGCTTGCAACCCTAGGCTCCATCTTAGCAACTTGGCATTTTGCTGGCTGGCTCTGTTTAACCATTTTAGGAGATTGTGATCTGTCACTACAGTGAATTTTCTTCCATACAGATAAGGCTGAAGTTTCTGCAGTTCCCACACTAATGGCTAGACATTCCTTTTCTACAGCTGCATAGCATTCTTCCCTGGTTTGCAGCCTATGACTGAGAGAAATCACTGGGTGCTCTTCTCCCTCTGAAGAAATCTGGCTCAATACAGCTCCTACCGTATAGTTCGAAGCATCCACCTGCACAATAAAGTCTTTGCTGTAATTTGGACTCGCTAACACAGTGGGTCCTCCCAAAGCTTCCTTAAGCTCCTAGAATGCCTTCTCACATGTTGGGGTCCACAGTACCTTATCTGGCCTGTTCTTCCTTGTCAGGTCTATGAGGGGAGTAGCCCTATACTATAACTGGGGACAAACTTTCTGTAGTGCCCTGCTGTCCCTAAGAATTTACTCACCTGCTTTTTGGTAACAGGTGCAGGCCCTGCCTGAATGGCTTCTACTTTGGCAAGTTCTGGCCTGATCTTACCTCTCCCCAGTCTATGTCTCAGGTAGGAGACCTTTGCCATACCCACCTGACATTTGCTCGGCTTAATGGTCAACCCTGCCCTCTGTAATCTGCCCAACACCTCCATGACATGTTGAAGATGCTCTTGCCAGGAATGGCTGTAGATGGCAATATCATCTAGGTAAGCAAGAGCAAACCCTCCTGTTTCTGTTAGGATATGATTTACCAGCCTCTGGAAAGTCGGTTGGGCATTTTTCATCCCAAAGGGCATCTTTGTGAACTTATACAAGCCAAAAGGAGTCACAAAGGCTGACTTCTCTCTAGCACTGGGAGTCAAGGGCACATGCCAGTAACCCTTGGTAAGATCAATGGTGGTAAGATACTTAGCCCCATCTAGCTAATCTCAGGCTTCATCTGTCCTAGGCATGGGGTAAACATCTGACTCTGTGTGACTATTTAATTTCCTGTAGTCTACACAGATCCTGGTGCTGCCATCCATTTTTGGCACCAGCACCACTGGGGAGGCCCAGGGACTGTTGAACGCTTGAATTACTCCTAGTTCCAACATTTGTTGTATCTCCTTCCTCAGAGTCTGTTTGACTCTCTCAGGCACCCTATAAGGGGCCTGTCTAATAGGCCTTTGGGGTCCTGTATCCACCTTGTGCTGCACCAAGTGGGTGCACCCTGGTTTCCCAATGAACATGTCCCCAAACACCTGTAACACTGCTCGGTTTTCTTGAACATGGGTAGGAGATAGCTGCTGGGAAACTGCTACCCCTTCCACTGAGGTGTCAGTCTGAGCCTCACTGAGGAGATCAGTCACCAGATCTCCCTCAGACTCCTCTTGCAACCCACTGCAAATACTCAACACAAGGGCCTCCTTATCATGGTAAGGTTTCATCATGTTAACATGTACAACTTGTGCCCCTGCCTCCTGCCTAGCAGTTCCACCATGTAGTTACCATCACTTACCTTTATTACCACCTTGTGGGGTCCCTCCCATGCTGCTTGCAACTTGCTGTGTCTGACAGGAATGAGAACCATTACCTGCTGCCCTACAGCATACTCTGTAGTTTGAGCATTCCTATTATACCATATGTATTTCTGTTGTTGGGCTTCTGCCAGGTTCTCCTGAACCTTGTCCTGAGGTTTAGGACATATGCCACAGCAGATTGCTTGGGATATTCACACTCATCTTTCCACTCATTATGAATTAAATCTAGAGGTCTCCTCAACCTATGCGCATACAGCAACTCAAAGGGTGAAAAACCTGTGGATTCCTGTGGAAGCTCTCTGTAAGCAAACAACAGATGGGGCAAATATTTGTCCCACTCCCTCTTAAACTAGTCTGCAAATGCCTGTAGCATGGACTTAATTGTAGAGTTTAACCTCTCAACAAGACCAATAGTCTAGGGATGGTAGGGGTGTTCCTCAGGTGCTTCACCCCACAGTACTTCCACAGACAAGACAGCAGGTTTGACATGAAATTGGCACCTCTGTCAGTCAGTAATCCTTTTGGGAAGTCTACTCTGCTGAAAATCTCTAACAAAGTATTTGTCACCTTTTCTACCTCAATGGAGGACAAAGCCACTACCTCAGGGTATCTTGTAGCATAATCTACTACCACTAGGATATACATTTTCCCTGTGGAACTTGGGGTACTCAGAGGTCCCTTTATATCTATAGCTACCCTCTGAAAGGGCTCCTCAATCACAGGCAAAGGCATCAAAGGAGCTTTCACCTTTTCTCCTGCTTTGCCTACCTTTTGGCACTGTTCACAGGTCCTGAAGTACCCTGTTACATCTCTGGAAAGTCCACGCCAGTGGAATTTCTGCATAATATTTCTCTTTGTATGTTTTATGCCCATATGATCTGCAAAGGGAATATCATGGGCTATGCCTAGAAGTGCCAAATGGTAGGCTCTAAGCACTACCAATTGCTGTATTCTCTCACCTTCTAGCCCTCCCTCAGGGGTCCACTCTCTTTACAGTAACCCTTGATCTCAGTATATAGATTCCCCCATCCCTTGAGAATCAAATGCCTCACTAGTTACTTGCCTCAGGCCTTGCAATGTAGGGTCTGACAGCTGAGCCTGTCTCAACTGTCTCTTTGTAACCCTTCTCAGCCCCCCTTCCACAGGCAGTCTGGCATCCTCTGATAGTGGTGCCTCACTGTCAGTCTGGGTACTACTACTCACCTCTACCTTTGCAATCACTCTGTCCAAGGGAACATCAGTACCCACAAGCAGTTGTGGCTCACCTTCAGTCTCACTGATACAGCGTAGCTTCTTCCCTGAAGTAACCACCTCACCAGACCTGGCTGCAAGTATGCAGTCTGTCTGGGTCTCCCCCAGGTTACTAGACCCACATGCGTGTCTCCATGCCTGACTGCGTGTAACTGCATGAGCACGTGGTACTGCATTAACAAAATCATTCCCTACAGGACATATGCAGGGATATCCTCAAACACACCTACTTGCTGGGTTCCTTTTCCACCCTCCCAGTCAAGGTGAACCCTAGTCAAAGGTATTTGGAATGGGGTCCCTCCCAAAGCTCTGACCGGAGTAGACTTTGCAGGCAGGTAGTGCTCCTCTGTAACGATTGCAAGCTTTACAATGGTTATGTCAGAGGCTGTGTCTATCTTAGCAATGACCTCTTTGCCATTCACTACAATAAGATATAACCTCTTGTGGTAGTTTGTTATCCTTGTTGTCCCAAGACAACCTACTACTGGCATTTTGTCTTTACCACTTACTGGCTCCCTCTCCTTTTGTTCCCCACCTTGCCTCCCTGAAAATCTGTATGTCACATGGCCCCACTGGTTTCATTCAAAACATTTAACCCTAGGTCCTGGATGTGTACCTGGACTAGTGGCTTCCCATGGTACTGGCAGATTCTGTTGGAACAGTCTGTGCTGCCCACCATGGGTTCCTGTATACCCATGAGCAGTACTGGGGGTCCCTTTCTTATGCAGGGATGCCTTGCTTGCTAGGTATAGGTCTCCCTTCTTCCCCAACTCATCTGAATTAGCACATCATCTATCAGCTAACCAGATCCTCATGTCAACAGACAAAGTGCTAAGGGTTTGTTTCCTCACCAAAAGGTCTGCCAGCCCTTCAAAGGTGGTGACCTAACATACACTCATCCACTAATCTAAATAAGTGCTCAGTTCAGCAACATATTCACACACACTTTCATTTGCCTTGCGTCTATGCTCACAAAACTTTTTCCTATACATTTCAGGTGTTAACTTAAAACATTCTAACAAAAAGTTCTTAACAGTAGTATAATTAATACAGTCAACATCAGACATTTTAGACAACACAGTTACAGCTTTACCATGGAGTAAGAAAGTCAGGAACCGTACTCAGATGATTTAGTCAACATCATACTGTTTACATACCTTCTCAAACATATGAATGCAACTATCAAATGTATCCCCCTCTTTAAACTGTAGAAGAAATTTACTGACCTTTTGTGCTTCTGGGGTCCAGTTACTCCCTTTCTCATTACCTTCATGACTCTGGTGAAGAGTCAGTATCTCCTTTTCGTGCTGCCTCTGCCTTTCCTTTTCCTCAGCTTCCAGGCATAGCAGTTTCTCATTCTCCTCAGCCTGCGACCGTCGCAGTTTCTCATTGTCCTCACTCTCTAGATGCCGCAGTCTCTCAGCTGCTTCTATTTCCAAATGCCTGGCCTCCAACTCTAGTCTCTTTAGCTCCAGATGGATTTTTAAGTCCTCTGCAGAATGGTTGAGCTGTCCATCCTCTGAGTGTGGTACATCTCCACTGCCAGTCTGATCATCCTCCTGGTTGCTGTTTTCTGGTGCAATCATGTCTGCCTTAGTCAGGTTTCAATGCACCAGACCCCTAGCTTGGCATATCTCAGCCAGCTGGCTCCTTGCCAGTGTTCTGTACTCCTCTGCTGACATGCTGCTGCTCTCCCTGACTAATCTAACAAAAGAAATAAAACAATTGTGATCTGAACTCTGAGTATTCACTGTGTGGCTGATTTAGAGTACAAAAACACCTTCAGAGATCACTGTACACAAGCTACAGGAATTCACTCTAGCCATACTACTACAAGCCAATTAGTACTTGCCAATAAATTAATATGTGGTGTGGCTATCCCACCACTGCCAAACAATTAATATGTGACACCCGTGCACTGGCCCAGCAATCAAAGAGCCTTAATCCTCACCACTAACACCAGTAAGGGGCATCCATATAGGTCAGGAAGCCAGAGCTATAAAAGAAATTATACATGTAAATTCTAGCCATTAATTCTGGCCTCAAAACAATAGTCAGAATGCCTCCCTCTAGACAACATAGCTCCAACTTTTAGATCAATGAATTTCACAATGCTTACCTTATCAGATTTCTTACAACAGAGTGCACTGCTGTTACATTTTTTTCAGTTTAACATCAAATACTGTTTTTTCACATTTAAGAGAACAAGTCTGTGACTTATATTAATATTTACAAATGACATAATTATCTACAAAATTCTATCTTGCTAGGCTGGCAGCCTTCACCTATCTTCACATATATGATAAAAGCTGTTTAGAGTTTACAGGTGGTAGCACCAGATACAACAGGTTGTCCAGAGGTTTGCCAAGTGTAGGTGGAGAGAGCAGAAATAACAATTTAAAATGTGAAAATCTTTTTCCTGTAGTTAAGATTCTGAAAATTAATTTTACTCAGACTTTTAACAACAGTTGCAATGATATTCATATCTCTACTCAGTTAAGTTTGTGGTTGTCAGATACTGTTATTCAAACTGCAGGTGTTGAGGGCAATATTGTAAAACCCTGCAGCTCTTATTGTCACCAGTGCACAGAGCTAAACTTAGCAAAGATTCATCTGTTCCAAGTAAGGTGTTAGATGATGTAACTGTAGTTTGAAATTGAAAGTAATGTTTGCAAAGTTAGCTCTAATAATATTGTCATTCTTAACTTAAATAACACATCCCTTTTGTTTGAGGAATATAACATGGTTGGGTTTCAGTTAATTAAGAAGATTAAATGCAGGAGGGCTCTTGCTGGTAACTCCATTAACCTAACCAATGATTTATCTAGTATTGTACATTCACATAATCCTGATGATAAATTATGTATAAACTCCACGGTAGCCACTGTAGTGATAGATAAACACATCCATTCCTTGTTAAGGGGTATTTAAATATTCTCCCCAAAGTTCAAAGTCAGTAGACAACAATGTCTTGTTTGAGTGGCTGTACATTGGTACATTGGGTAATATTAAGGGATGATATAAGAAAATTATGTAATAGTCACCTGTGGTATGATTCAATTATCATGGCAGTTTGGTCAAATGATGTAATTAGGTCAGAAAACTGTGGGTAACATATTTCCTAAGTAAAATCTATAGATTTAAGTTGGTCTTTTGTTACATTTTTCCATCTTCTACATTTAAGGGTAAGATGCAGTTAAAACTGATAAATGCTCTAGTTTTTATTTGAATAGAATCCCTGAAGTATTTTGTGAAGTCTGTTCAAGTTTGAGAAATTTTAATAGCAAATATGATTATTATGCTAATGGCTTGTTGCACTTCAGTCATGCGGGCAATCGTTAGTTGTGTAATTGTTTGACTAAACTGGTTAAAACTTTTTTAGGGTGCAGAATGTGACTAATGTGAATACAATAAAAGAACTTTTAACAGCAAATTACCCAATTTAGATGCTTATTTAGCAACTGATTCTTTTGATATTCTATTTATAACTGAAACATAGTTCAGTAGTAATATTGCCCCACTGAATATCTAAAGTTTTAGTGGACATCATTCTTAAAGGCAAAATAATGGAGGGGGAATATCCATTCACCCACCTCTCCTGCAGCTGATGGTATACCTGCTAACTTCCTAAAAATAGCAGCTGAATCCTTAGCCTACCCTGTCTCAATCCTTATCAACTGCTCCATACAGGAATCCTACATCCCTCAACTGTGGAAAGTGTCATATATTATCCGTTTACATAAAGGTGGCAACTCCTATGACCTTTCAAACTACCGCCCCATTTCTTTTTTATCTCCCTTGTCCTAGCTACTTGAAAAGTGCATTCACACTCAAGTTATGGATTTCCTGAATACACATAATCTCCTATCCACCACACAGCATGGCTTCCACTGTAACCATAGCACAAGTACCGCACTTCTCTCTTTTACTAATCAGGTCAACCAACAGAGAAACAGCAATAACTTTGTATCAGCTATATTCCTAGATCTCTCCAAAGCATTTGATATGGTCTCACACACCATTTTATTAGACACTCTATCCTCCCTTTCCTTTGCCCCCCCCCTACTTTCTCCTGGTTCAAAAACTATTTATTAGACAGGCAGCAATCTGTCAAGTGGCAATGCATACTATCCCCTCTACTCCCAACTACCATAGGCGTACCACAAGGATCAATCTTGGGTCCACTTCTTTTTTTCTATTTTCAGCAATAAACTACACACCTCTACCCAGCATGCCTCAGTTATACAATACGAAGATGATTCAACACTTATCTGCTCAGCCCCATCACTAACCACCTTACGACAACTCACCCAGGAATCTTTTAGCTCTGTAGAAAGATGGATTACTGATATCCAACTTATCCTAAATCCCAACAAGGCCAAATTACTCCTATTCACCCCCAACAAATGTAAAACCTCTCCTCACTCCTTCACTATCATATCTAATAATGGTACTGTAATATCTCCTTCTCCCCATACTAAACTCCTTGGTGTAGTAATTGACAAAAAAATTTACTTTGATGTCCATATTTCCCAATCCATAAAAAAAAGTGCATAAAAAATGGGAACTCTATCCAGACACAAATCCTTCCTATCAGCTCAGGCTCATGTCGCCCTAGCTCAAACACACCTATTGTCCACCCTAATATATGCAGCACCAGTCCTAACCCAAATCAGAAAATCAGATCTAGACAAACTTGAGTCATGTTACAATAAAATTGCCAAGTCTGCTAATAACTCAACATTTAGAACCCATCACTGCTTAGCCCTAAAGGAGCTACAATGGCTAGAACTTCCTCGATTACTTACTTACAATCAACTAGCTCTAGCCTACACCATCCTAAGGAACCCCCCAAAAAAACACCAGCTCTAAATCAACTACTGACCCAATACTGAACAAATTGTCCCGTTCGCTCCACTGACAGATCGCCTCTCTGCATCTCCAGAGGTAACAACACTGCAGGGAAAGCTCTCTTCTCTCATACTATAGCTAAAAAATGGAATAATCTCCCCTATGATGTGACTTCTGCATCTTCTATAATACAGATCTAAAACTCACTCAAGTCACATCTAATGATCACCTGGCTCTGTCCATGCATTACTTAAGTCTTCTCTTAATCTCTTCTAATCCATCATACCTTTCTTCCTATTTTTCTTCCTACATTCTACAGTTATAGAAACTCCTCAGTTGATTGCCAACCTGGCATAAATGTATTATGCAATTTAAGCTTCCAGGAACAAATCCTTTGTAATTTGCATCATTTTATGAGCGATTTGCCTGTTTTATGTGATTTTTTTTGTGATTTTGATTATTATTGTTTAACTAATGTGGAGATTTTCTCCCCGGGCCTCCACTGTAAATGGACCTCGTCCAGTCGGACTAGCCCAGTCAACAAATGTAAAATAAAAAATAAAATAAATTTACATTTCTATTATGTGTTCTTCTGTGTTAGTTTCAAGTGACGAGAAGTTGGAGTTTATGACTTTGAAATTACCTAATATTTGTGAAAGTAAGAATGTGGTCATTTTTATCATTCACCAAATTAACCTAAAGATCTTGATGTTAAGTTAAGTCAGCAAATACTTACTTGTTTTGGGAAGGAAATTGATTGAATCAAAGTGACTTGAATGGTCAATGCCTTTATTATCTAGTAAACTTGAAAATAAGATTTTGAGTGGGGGTATCTCTTGAGGATACTCACAGACTGGAGCTGAGAATACTATGGAATAGTAAGTTGCTGAATGTAGTTTTTCTCCCTACCAAATTAAGAATACATATTGCAGAACATCTCTACAGCTGGGGTACTCAGATCATTTGTGTGTTATTTTTGAAATTATGGATTTTAATTTACCAAAACTAAAAGGATGCAGGTTAAAAAGTTCTATAGATCAGATTTTACAGCTATTACAGCTACACCTTTACAGTGGGACTGTGCCTCTGAGATAAAAGGTACAACTTTTTGTGAAAACTGGGATATTTTTATAGTCGAATAGACAGTCTGTTTGATCAATTTTGTTCCAACATACATTTCTACAGAAAGAAAGTATTATATATCTCCCTGGTGGAGATGAAACCTGGAATCAGGCAAAAGAAAACAAGGAAATTGTTTGGGTACTTTAGGGTCATCCAACAGTAACACATAAGTCTGTTTATAATAACTGTATTTTTTTATTACACAAGATAATGAACATAGGCTGCCTATGAAACAAAGCTGACCACTAATGTATTACATAATACCAAGGGTTTGGGTAAATATTTATGAGGCTTTGGTTTGGATGATGTCTCATGTTTAGTACTAAAAGAAAGTTCAGGATATATAACTGACCATGAGATCTTGGCTGACCGATTTTTTTTTTTTTTGGGGGGGGGGATCTTCTGTAAGTGTTATAGACTATTATTTTCTGCCAAATTTATCAGGTACTATCCTCCACTAATGGTAGAACATGTAAAACTATCATTAGATTGCCTTAAGAACTCAACATCTGGTCCAGATGGACTGAATGGCTATTTTTGAAAGGCATAATTGACTATCTATACCCTTGTTTGGTTTATTTTTTCCAGGAAAACTCTAACTAAATAGTTTGTTCTGAAATTTTGGAAGGAAGCAATTGTTGTTCCAATGCATAAAAAATTACCCTGGTTATATATTGATGATTACAGACCAACTAGTTTCGTATGTAGCCTGGGGAAGTGTTCTGAGAGAGCACCAAGCTTATAGTTTAAGCATATGTTGTGTTTCTCTATTGATATATACCAACATGGATTTTTATCTGGAAGATTTGGTCAAATGCCTAGCTGCAGATATGGAGCAGGATTCAATAAACCCTGTACAGCTTGCTGAAACCATGCAAGCATCTCAATAGTGTGCCGATCTTTATTCAATAAGCAGCAGTACATGATGTGTAGAGCCACACAAACACGGTTAACATCATGGCATGATAATTATTGCATGAGCAGCTGAACTGCATGCTAATCAACAAATTGCAGATGGCAGAGCTATTCAACAAGCTATAAAGTGATTGTGTACACTTAGTGTAGCCTTTTGCCTTGTACTCCAAAACCTACTGGAATACAGCCAAAGAAACTACACAGGAAAGAAAGAATGTAAGGAGCTGCTGCCGTTCTTCTGCTTGTGTATGTGCAACAGGCTCAAGTCTATGCTGCTGCTACTACTGATATACCTCAGGCTAGAAGGAGAAGGGTATTTAGACCCCTTTTAACTTTTCATGATGTGCACAATGTGGAAATAGTAGAGAACTAAAGGGCAGATAGAGACATACTCTATAAATCCTACAACCTCTGTCACCCTCACCCAAGAATAAGGGAAAACCAAGAATAACCAATCCCTGTGAAGACCAAGGGATGTATAGAACATTGAATATTAGCTATGGAAATCTTTCAGAGACCTACAGTGGAGAAACTGAGGTTCTCACAGGCATCAGTATCCAGGATCCTACCTCAGTTCCTGAATATTATGCTACAGCATGCCAGTGACTATATATATCTGCCTTCTATCCCCGAGGACATAGCTACAACTGTGCAGGATTTCTACACAGTAGCACACTTGCCTGAAGTCTTGCGTGCTATAGACTGCATGCACATTGAGATCAATGCACCACCCAGAGAAGAGAAAGGGGATCTACTCCATTAAGTGCCAAGTCATCTGTAATGCTAATGGAATCATCCTAAATTTGTGTGCTGGCAACCCTGGCCATTACCATGACTCCCATATCTGGCACAACTCACAGCAATACCAAACGTTTTCAAGGGATGATATCTCACAAGGCCATTTACTGGAGGATTGAGGGAATGCACTCTAACCATGACTGATGATACCCATCAGAAATGTACACACACCTATGCAGGAATACTATAATGAGGCACATTCTCAAACAGGAAATATCATAGAATGTGTTTGCGCAGTTGAAGTCATGGTTTTGGTGCCTAGATGCATCAGGGGGGCTCTGCAGTAAATTCCCAGGACTTGTGCTGAAATTATCAGTCTATGCTAGCGTATACAATATTATCTTTCAAAAACAGTTGCAACAGGAACACTAAGGGCTAGGAGTAAATGTTCCACCACCACAGACAAGATCTACACATCTACACATAGGTGAAGAGTGATGAGTCAGAGGAGGAACCCCCAGCTGCTATGGATGTCAGTAGACATAGGCATGCACAATATGACCTAATACTGGTGATGAGGCAATGGATAGCATACATGCTGACCATCTAAAGTGTACACCTTTCATCCTCTGCACATACATACAATAAAATTGATGCCAGCCAACAGTCAAACCTTTACTTACCCTTGTAATGGCTGTATACTGCTAGCATTAGACAGACTCAGCCCTGAATGACAACAATAACTGCAGGACTATCAAGGTAAGTGCTGAACCTGTAAAAGAAAAATAAAAGTACAAGAACATGAATGAATGACAAATACCTGCATTGTGTTAGTTGAAAATGTACCTAAGTAGAATGTGGGTGAGTGGTCCAGCAAAGACATCAATATGTGAAACGACTCACTTATGTAATATATATTTATGCAGTTTATCAACTAACATGTCTCATGCATCTCAAATGCCCAGTATAGAAAACTCAGTCCAAACTACGTATCTGCATTCTCATAAGTAGAGCAATAAATATGACTACTGTATCGACAATTTCAAGGTAGGAATCACAAGACTAAAATGTTGTAATAAATCAGAAAACCATTCCAAATAACATCACCAATACATATCCTAAGCACTCAGTTAGCTATCCATCTTGTGCATCAAACAATATACATCTATAACCCTGAATCAAAAAGATAGAAACAAGGTGATGGCACAGTTAGCACCCTTTGCACAGGATGGGTTTGTGGTGGCAGGAGGCCAAGGCTGACACCTAAGTGGTGAGTGTGTGTGAGTAAAAAACACAGCCATGCAGAAATGTAGATAATATCAAATGGCTGCTGAGAAAGAATGACCTGCAACCCTCTTTAATGCCTCATGTAGGTGGTATGTGTGGGTGTCTGTAGGGGCATTCTATGTGAAATGTATGTGTGAGTGTCTGCATGAAGCAATGTGATAGCATTACATCCTGGCATGTTGGACAGGTGTGAGCTGTGCATGGTAGAGGTATCAACTCATTGTCATTGCCCTGACTGTGAGAACTGGTTCTACCAGGAGTTGCACTGGCATGTCCATGCTCATGGTCAGATGAAGTGGTGCTGCCTGAATGTGAATATCTGCTGGATGAGCTATCCTCATGACTATGTCCAGGTCCATAACCCTGTGGTCTACCATGTCTGGCTGTGGATACCTCAACCATGACTGAGTAGTGGAAGTAGTGCCACTATCAGAGTGGAATTGGGCAGGATCATATCAGCTAATACCAGATGATGTTGTGACCCTACATCCACATTGATGCTGCCCCCCTCCAAGCAGACATTCCATCACAGCCACTGCCCAACACATTGTGGCATTAATCTGATCAATTGAACTGGCCACATGATAGAAGCAGTCACTCACTTCAGCTTGTGCCATATCTAGAACCCTAAGCATGTCCTTGAAAACCCTAGTGGACCATGCCTGTGGCTCCACGATGGCTCTAAACATACATCAACTGGCACATTATGACAAACCAGCATCAGGTGGAGAGCGGACAACATGCCTCCTCCAAGCACCCCTACCAAGCCTCCTGCATGGCACCTCACCCACACTTTGGCTATGGACAGAGTCAACTGGCACTGAAACCACAGTGACCACATTACCCTGATCAACTGTGTCACCCTCAACCTGTCCATTATCTGAGGGCACAGTGGAATGGATAAGTATAGGCATACTGACTGTGTCTGAAGAAAATCCAGCAGAGGTGTAAGTCACAACCTCAGTGTCATTCGACCTCTGCATCCCCCCAACTGTGCCTCCATTTGGTCACCATCATCATCACAGCCTATCAATACTCAAAAATCAGTTGGTAGGAGTCCTACCACTTCCACTGTCAGGATCACCTGTGATAATAAACAACAAACACAGGAATGAAGTTGCTAATTTGCTTAATATTAACCCAAAATATATGAACAAAAAGTGACACGGTTTGTGCAATTGCAAATGCTACAGCAATACAGACTCTCATTACACCCTTCTCAGAAATACAGATAATCTATAAATAAATAATGCTCCTTAAGAAGAAAAAACAAAACATTTGTTTACCATGTGCAAATGTCTCAGTACTTTGCAGGGAGGATGGTCCTGGAAGAAATGAAGCATGGAAAGGATGACAATTAATTATCCCAATGGGATTAACACCGGGGCAGTGAATATGCAATCATTTAGATGTCCTGTAAGAAATAGCTATAACCGAAACCTGTCTGAGACGTCCACCCACATCTGTGTCTACTGAACAACTCTCCTGTATAACTATGACTTATCAATAGATACAGATAGAAAAAAATAAGTATCACAAGCAGTAGCAGCCAAATTATATTTCAGTCTACAAGCCAATATAATGTCATATATAAGATTACAGTAGAGAGTTAGTTATCTGAATGTCAATTATCCAAAACATCAATTATCTGAATGTAGCCATCCAAAGTTTTCAGGTAGGAAAAATCATAAAGTCTGAATATATATAAACATTATACATTTTCATTTGTGTGTGTTTTCTGAGCTTGCAGGTGCTCATGAATGAAAAATATTCTTTATTGCCCACTGGAATCACTGAATGGTTGAAAAATGTATTCCCTGCATACAGAAAAAGCAATATTTTAGAAGTTTTTATCGGGTTCAATTTAGGTTTGATTATCTGAACAGTTTGATTATCCGAACTACACTAGGTCCCAATTAGTTTGGATAATTGACTCTCTACTGTACCTGGAATCTGCTCCTGAGACACACACGGCCTCCCAGCCACATCAGCACTGACATCAAGAACACTGTGCACAGGTTCCCTTGAGCTGCTGGGATCTCTGACAGTGGAGAGGTACTCCTCATTTGGTATCAGTGGTGATGCAGTAGCAGGACCACCCCCTCCCTAGCCAGCTGTCCTTGGACAAGTGCAGCTGCCCTCTTCCATGCAGATGAAATCATATCAGTGGCTCAGTGCAACACTTAATCATAATTGGAGCCATAACCACCAACTGTGTTTACATCGGTGACTAACTGGTTCCAAATCTTGTTTATGAAAGACATGACCACCCCCAGCCTCTCTCACATAGGAAGGCTCTATGGCCTCAGAGCCTGAATGATAACCTCATTCTCATCATCACTAAAAGGGGGGTGGTCATGGATTTGTAGGCTGAGGTGCCATAATCCAATGTGATATAAAACAGAGAATTATAAAACACATTACTATCACATAAGTAATTTTTTCATTCACAAAAATAATCAGTCTGTGTATCCTTTGTCAACATAAAGCACTTCAAACACATTTCTCATTTAGTGCAAAAGAATCTTAGGTTGCCCCCCCCAACACAAAATAGGGTTTGTATAAACCAAGAAATACCACACAAATAATGTATATGTTTTCAACACAAGCATTAGTCTGTCTACGCATTTTAAGAGAAAAGCACTTGAAACATGCTTCTCCTTTAGAACAACAGAATGATAGGTTGCACCCCCACACACTCAAGGTCTGTAGAAACACCCATTCTATTCAAGACTGAAAAGTTATGTCATTGATAACTAGATAACAATTAACATTGCTAAATTGTAAAGAATGCAATGCATGAATGCCAGTCACTTTTCACTGTGCCCACCACTCCTATGGAGGTTGCCCTGGGCCATCATAGAAGCATAACACCAGTGTCAGTGACATGTACATTACATTTCAATGCAATCTCATATGAATTTGTAAAAGCAAATGTTACGAACATAGTCGTGGTGAAAGTATAACCTGTCTATCTCACAAATGTAAATGCCTGCCAAAACTGCCTATGCCAATAGTGAAGTATAAGAAGTGCATACAGATTAAAACTCATTTTCTACTGGTTATGTAAATATATTTCTAAAAGTTTACAAAATCTAAAATGTCCTTGAATAACAGAAGCATACCATAGTAAAATAATTGCTTCTCTACAAATAAATCCCCTTCAAATAAATTATAGTTTTCTGTTTTGTCTGAATACATAAGTCTCCTCACCTTCAAGTTTCCCAGTTACATGGTTACCTTCTTATAGTGTAGATTTAGACATCTCAGCATTGAGAAGATGCAAATGAGATGTGAATTCATTAGAACTGCTGAATATGAAACTTTTGACTTTGGGTAGCAGAAATAAACAAAGTTCAGCTTCTTTGTCATTGCTAGGTGATAATGGCTTGCAACTCTGACATTACTTTGACTAAAGGAAAACACAGCAGCAATTTAGACATCCTTTCCTACAGTGTGTCAGTGAGGATACACTTACAAAGTGTGGAACTAACTTCAGTGAGCTTTTAAATAAAGCAAAAATACCATAAATATATACATTTTTGGCCATAATAGCACAAGTCTCCTGCCTTTTATGAAAACTGTGGTTTCCTATTATGTATTTTAATCACACCTTGAAAGCAAAATGATAGAAAATGCACTATAGACTGCATGCTCTAGAATCTGCTGGAAAGCAATAGGAAGCCTTAAACTGATACAAGCACTCAACTCTCCTTGTTAATAAGGAGAAATTAAGGTTTACCTTTGAATAGTTGAAAATCAACTATCTGAATGGCCCTTATTGCGGACCGGAATGACAAAAACCCCCATTCCGAACTGCACCAATGTTCGAAAATCAGCAAATCGAAAACCACATTTGCTAATTTTCGAACTGGGTGCACCCCCCACATCCCCCTACTTTATTATTCTAACTTTGAGGTCACACCACAGTGTGGAAAGGGTCCACTTCCCTTTCCCCACTATAGTGCACTTCTAACCCAAAATGCCGAATCTGAAATGAGCGAATGTCAATGTGCATTCGCTCATTGCACATTTGCTGCATTTCTATTCGAGTATCTGAAAACTTGAAAGCATACTTCCACACAATTGTCTTTTGACAATGTGCGTTTCAAGTTTTCAAAGGTAAACCAAAATTAATCGTAGGCACTAAACAGCCTATAATTGCAAAGTACCTTGCAAAGGTAAGGGAAAACAGCTCTTGTACTTTACAAAAAAACACCTAAACAGGCATGTCCAAGGGTCAGCTTCTGGTAATTTCTCCTGTCCACCGGGTGAATCTGGGCATACTGGGGCAATGCAGCAACTGCCTCATGTACACAGACAATCCTCTCCTCCTACCACCCAACACTACAACCTGTGAGAGATGCACTTACATAGCCAAACTGGAAGCAAAATTCTCTCCAGCCAAGATTGTGCTAGATAGTCAAGAGGAGAAGGTTAACACCTGCACTACACCTCAAGCAACACATAGCCCTTCAAAACCCACACCATCAACCCCACACATAGCAACACTAAACCCACATATGCGGAGGCCCTTAACATTAACCTGCCCAAGCAACAAGGACCTCCGAAGTTGAAACGCAAACAAACACCAGTCACAACCAAAGTGACACATAGCTCACAACACCAGTGTGCCACCCAAAAAGCAGCCCCTAAGGCAAGACAATGTACCCAACACTTTAGTCATAGGTGACTCTATAGTCAGGCACACTGATGTCCCGCTCACCAGGCTGAGCAAGGAGAAAATTACAATCATCTGCCTGTCAGGTGCCAGGATTCGCCACATAATTCATGCACTCAAGTCACTCCACAACAAGTACAAATATGACTCTGTCATTGTCCATGTTGGAGTGAATGACTTGAGATGTACCTCCCTGGACTACATGAAAAGAGACATGGAGGAGATATGAAAGAGTTCTCAGATCATGTGGTCCAGGCAGATATGACCCTATCCCTGAGTAGCATCCCGCCTTTGCCCAGAATGATACCACAGTATAAGGACAAAATGATTGACTTCAACAATTGGCTAAGCTTCTGGTGTTATTCAAAGAGGATCCAGTATCTGTCTACCTGGGGCGACATAATCGACACACCACGATGCTTTGCCAAAGATGGTCTGCACCTGTCACCCCTGGGATTCAGGTTACTGGCTAAAGCTCCTGCCACCCCTATAATGCCTTTTTTTAGGCAAGGTTCAAAGGACAAAACCACCACCATAACAGATACAAGCACGCAAAACCTGAAGGTAATGCTACTCAATGCTAGAAGTCTAAACTTCAAAATGCACTCTCTCAAGGCACTCCTAAAAGTGGAAAACATTGATATCTGTGCAGTAACTGAGACCTGGTTCAAGACTCCAGAGAGCACCCCTGCAATACCAGGCTACAACTCTTACCACACTTTTCGTCCACCAAACTAAGACCGAAATACTAAAGGTGGAGGAGTGTCCATATTCACCAAGGATATTCACACCTCCAGGCTAGTTGCCCAACACAATGCATCTGAAATTCTCCAGGTGCAGCTAACACTAGGTAAGACTGCAATCCAAATTGTAGCTTGCTACAGATCTCCCACCATGCCCCAGGAATCTCACTACACCTTTCTAAACATACTGGAAAATATTAAGATACAACCAAACACTCTAATACTGGGTGATTTCAACTATCCTGCCATTAACTGGGAAAACTACTCAGGTACCAACAACTTTTCACAACGGTTCTTGGAATTCATAAATCCCAATGTCCTGGATCAACTAATCCATTGTCTCACCAGGGGCTCCAATATCCCTGACCTGGTCATTACTAACATGGGAGATAGATGCTCCACACCAGTGGTCACGCCCTCATTGGTCAGGTCTGACCATAAGCAAATCACCCTTGACATCAACATCCCAACCCCACCCCCCCCTCCAGTAAGGAAACCTCTGTAAAAAACGTCTCCAAAGCCAACTTCATGCTACTTAAGTCAGAAGTGACAAACTTCATGGCACCCATGCAGACAGGAGCCCAAATAGAACCAAGATGCTCTCTTTCAAAAAAAGGAAGCCAATCTGGTAGTCTCCTGCCATAAACAAACTGTACAACAGAAGGAAGAAACTGTTGCAGAAAAGAGGAAAATCCCAGGATGCAAAAAACTCCCTTACCAGCCTCAGTAAGAAGCTGAGATCCCTCATAAAATCCTCCAAGGCTAGTTATGAAAATAAAATTGCCAAAGATTCCAAAGACAACCACAAGGCATTCTATAGTTATGTCAAGAAACTAAATGGCAATGCTCAGATCTCCTCTGAGCTACAACAGAATGGAATTAAATTTACTGATTCCAAGGATATTGCCAATATCCTGGCAGACTGATTTAGTGCCAACTTCACCCCCCTCTCACTGCCTAAAGGGCCCATCTCAATACCAAAAGATTGCCAAATTCCGGTAATCATGGCCACACAGGTAGAAACCGCACTCTCCAAAGCTAAGAATACAGCATCCATGGCACCAGATGACATCCCAGGCTGTGTTCTACATGAACAATAAAATGAACGGCACCTTACCTAAGTGTCATGTTTAATCATAGCCTCACCTCAGGCTTCATGCCCACTGAGTGGTGCACAGCTACAGTTATCCCACTCCACAAGGGGGGATCCTCCTTGGATCCCGGGAACTACTCTCCCATCAGTCTGATGAGCTTGATCTGCAAGAGCATGGAATGCATTATTATGGAATTTATAAACAAAGACATTGGCAACCTTCAAACACTGGACTCCTCCCAGTTTGGGTTTGTGAAGGGCCGATCTTGTCTCATGAACTTGATTGACTTCTTTGAATCAGTCTCCAGAGCTGTGGATGAGAGTAAGGTGGCCCACACAGCCTATCTGGACCTCGCCAAGGATTTCGACACCATCCCCCACTCTGGAATCATAGATAAACTTACTAAGCTGGGCATAAATCCCTACATCACTCGATGGGTTGCCAAGTGGCTTACCGACAGAACTCAGACTGTAAAAGTAGCCGACTCCAAATCCAGCTCCAGACAAGTGACAAGTGGAGTACCTCAGGGTTCAGTCCTGGGACCGCTTTTGTTTGGCATCTACTTCTCTGAAGTACAGGCCAACACTAAGGGACTCTGGCTAACAAAGTTCGCAGATGACTGCAAACTGGAAGCCATTATTGAATCCCCAAATGATGTGGATATTCTAAGAAAAGGCCTTACAGAAACAGATGCTTGGTACTAAAGCCATGGGCTCAAGCTTAATGCCAAGAAATGTGTAGTTATCCCCTTTGGAAAAAAACATGCACCCATGAATTACCACATAGGTAACAGTACACTAAACACCGAAAGTGTGATGAAAGACTTAGGGACACAGGGGGGCAGTGGTCTCACCTTCGATAAAGACATCGCCACAACAGTCAGGAAATTCTTTGATGTAGCACACTTCATCACTAAGGCTTTTCATCTAGAAAAAAGGAGGTCATTGTCCCACTGTACTCATCCCTCATTAGACCCATTACAGAGTACAACACCTCATTTGTATGTACCTCACAAGACAACTGCAACAGCTGGAAAGGCCACATAAATACCTCACTAAAAGTATCACAGGCCTAAAGCAGATGACCATCTAAAAAAACTCCAGCTATACTCTGTGGCATATTGTCTACTCAGAAGCAATCTCTGCTTAACATACAAGGCCATGTCAAACCCTGAGCTGATGGACATGCTTCACTTAAAGAAATCCCAATCCCTCAGAGCCACACGCTCCAGGGATATAAACCTTGTCATCACAATGAACAAAACATGCAGGAGGGATAGGTTCCTGACCCAGAGACTCCCCATACTCTGCAATAGACTGCCCATACATGTCAAGCAGAGTGCCTCCTTGGCCGTCTTCAAAAGGAACCTTGACGACTGGATGAGAGATAGGAAATTCACCCCAGGGATCACATCAGTCACCCTGACAGACAGGGGTCCAGGGAAGTAAATATTGTGGGAAGAAATATCCGGGGAATTGTTTGGCTAGGCTTGTGTAGGCCCTAGGGCCGATAGCCTAGTACCAACCTATTAACCTATGTATGATATTACAGCAGAGATAAGGGAAGAATGACCGGAATATGAAGACAACACAGAGCTGCATTTCTGCAAACATATTCATAAATACTTGCATGATCACTCATTGACTAAATATGTAACCATACATGTACAACCAAATGAAAGTGTCCAACATATCTCTCAACCTCTTAGAGCAAGAAATCTGGACAAAGCCATGTGCAATGGGGAGACAATGGCCCAAAAATGGGGACAATTTTTAAATATTGTTCTTACAAACTTTTTGCATTAGCATGAATTTTATGAAGGGTATGAAGTCTGAATGTCACATTTCTGTCATTATTTTCTGGCTTCAGTCCTCAAAGATTTGGCAATGATTTGCCAGAAAACAGCAATTTCATGAGCAACAGGCCAAAAACATGAGGCAAAATATTTGGACATTCTGCAAAAATCTGTACAGTTGAGAGGTATGATGTCCAGCTGTATGAAATGTGAATTGCTTATATGACATGATTTGATTGGTGTTCCAAAGCTGTGACTGTGTCAAACAGGGATAACCTACTACAACTCTGTTTTGTAAGTGCAATAGTTTAATGATTCAAATCCAGAGCTGTACCTTTCTTTCACTTTTTTCATATCTTTTCTGTTTTTTTTTTGTTTTATTTTTTGGCTTTACCATTTGTGCTGCATGTGGCTTAGTGCAAAAACGATTAACTGCCTAAAAGTTGAATAATGTCAGTTGCCTTATGAAGCAAAAACATGCTCAGTGGCATGGAGTAGCAGTCAGGAACATGGATGGTAATGACTGCAGAAGTTCCAGCTGTTAGCCGTCTCTGTGGCACAAGGTGTAAATTTGTTGATCAAAAAAAGAGACAGCATAGGTAAAGTGGAATTGGAGTCCCACCGTAGATATTTTTACTGAGGAGGGGTCATAATGAGCATTTACACAAGGAATATATGTTAGCTATTGCCTTTTCCATTTGTTTACTGCCTACCTGTGTGCAACCATAGTTCATTACTTAAAAAAAGTGAAAAATTAACTTTGGCTTGCCTTCCTTTGTGCAAACTTGCTCAGCTGTGATATGAGGCTGTCCTCACTCTAGACAGTACTGAGTGTGGAAAATACACCTGCTGCCTATCTTTCCCAGTGGCACCAGGTGTAAATGCAATGAGCGCATGGTGACTACACAGGTGAGCCAGGGTTCTAATTCAGCACATTGCACTTTTTAGTAAGGATGTCACACTGTAATTTCTCACAAAACTGTGATTATAAAGATAATATGACATATCAGCAGCTATGTGTAGCAGGTTGCTTGAGCATATACATGCGTTTGTTTTATCATATTTATTATATAAGTGGTTACCATGACGATGATGATTATCTAATAAAACATGTGGTTGTTTTATCATATTTATTATATAAGTGGATTACCATGACGGTGATGATTATCTAATAAAACATGTGGTTGTTTTATCATATTTATTATATAAGTGGATTACCATGACGATGATGATTATCTAATAAAACATGTGGTTGTTTTATCATATTTATTATATAAGTGGATTACCATGACGATGATGATTATCTAATAAAACATGTGGTTGTTTTATCATATTTATTATATAAGTGGTTACCATGGCGATGATGATTATCTAATAAAACATGTGGTTGCATATCTCTGATGGACACAATCATTTACTGACAATCATCTACACCCTCCCATAACCTAAGTATAAATGTAAAACAGAATATATTGTGAGGTATGTACCACAAAACCCAACTCTATGCCTAAAGTAATGCATGTCTATCCATTTCCAGTACATTATCAGACAATGGTCCTGTATCACACATGAGAATGCATAAGCTATGACCTTGGAATGTCATATACATACAAGCTTAATTGAAGTACATCACCAATCACTCTATAAATTGTATCTGGGATGACCATAATTAGCAAACACTTCTTTTGTGACAATGAGGAATAATCACCTATGTGGAAATGTATGCATTTACTTTTTTATATAGGTTTGACTCTCACATTATACAAATCACTTTTGACAGTGGTAAGTACCCACAAAATCTGTGTCAAGTCATCCCACTGATTCGTCTAAAGTCATGGCTTAAAAGCCAAGTCATTTAGCATTTCAGAGTTGACCGTTGGACAAAGTGTGACAAGGTATAGCATTACACATGCCATAAATTAATGCCAAATGTCACATCATCATTACTGTTTTATCAGCTTCTTTCCTCTTTATTTGGCAATGGTTCTATTCACTTACCATAAGTTAATCTCTAGTATCTCTAAAAGCATATATGCAATATCTGCATATTGTAAGGATTACTATTTCAAGCTATGCTTATAACAATTCACAATCATTTCTGGGATTGGGAAGAGTCTTCAGCTATTATAATAATAGAAGTATATTTATTGTAATAAAGCATGAAAGTGACATATAATGGTTTTAATAATCTCTTTTCTTTTCTGTCTCACCCCACCCCTTATTGGTCTTGCTCTCCCTTTTTGTGGGTGTGTGTTAACTGGAAACATAATGTTCTGATGTCATACCTGTCCGCCAACAAACCAAATGCTTTTCAGCACAGGGAGGTAGGTCAACTGCTGTAGCTCAGCCTGCCAACCCAACACCCCGCACATCTGGGCTCAACCTGGCAGTATTACCTACGTAGACCCTGCACTACCTGGCCAGTCCACAACAGGTAATATTGCCTGAGCTGCTGGTACTCTGATACCCTCTGGGAATATTGGTGGAGACAATGATTATGTCACCTGACAAGAGCTGCCAGAGATGGTGCATGATGTCATGTAAACTGGCCTCAGTGCCCTCACCAACTCCCTTTCGAAGTTGGTCATTAAAATTGAAAAGAGACTCCCATATCAAGCAGTCTCACAGGGAACTGAGAAAGTGGACAGTGATGATAGTTCTGAGGATGAAGACTAGATTCGCATTGTTCCAACTCTTGACTGGTATGTGCCTCTGATATTCCCTCCCTGTCCCCAGTCATGTTGTCCCCCATCTTTTGTGTCCATCACCATCCCTGTGTCTGTCTTGTTTGCCCTGTTTGTCTACACCTGCTTCCTTACCTACCCTATCTAGCTAACCCTCACATTCCTATGTCCCTTTTCCAAAATTCCTCTCTTCTTGAAGTACAAAAAAAAAATGGCACCGGTTCCTCAATAAAAAAATTGTCTCATTCATAGCTCTCCATTTTGCTATGTGTCTTTTCTACGCACTTGATTTGGTCCAATTGGCTATAAAACATTATTGCAATATCAGCACTCATCTGTGTTATGATGACAGTCCAAATTCTTCAAATTTTCTTTACATGTTCACATTACAGTGTTAAAGAAATGGATATTTTATGGTCTTTCCTAATTCTGTTCTGCAATTTCCTTTATTACTTCCCCTATGTTCTTCCCCCTGCTTGCCCCCCCCCATTTCACCACTTTCTTATCAACCCCATTTTCACACCTTTAATCTGGTCTAAAAATAGAATCACGCACCACAGACATGGCCAGAAATGGCCCATAAGAAAACATTCACTTTTTGTCCTCTGCATTTGTGTGGCATTTAGCATTATGCACCAATGCTGAGGAGCGGTGAATGGCTCTATATGTCCTATGACAAAACCTTGTGGGTTTTGCCATCGGCCGCACTAGTACAGTTATCTCTGCATAATACTGCTTAAAACTGCACTAGACAAACAGAGTTAAAGCAGACTAAAGGAACTACTTTGAAACAGTTACTCTAACAGTTCTTTAGACTGCTGAATGTAATAAAATGCAACTTTCTATGTGCAGAGTTGTCATAAATCACTTGAATGAAGCAATTTTTGCCCCTATCATTAAGGGTTTGATTCCAGATGAATTTCACATAATTTCTTAGTATGCTGTAATATGTGTATGATATATTTTATAACCCACACCTTTACATTTGCCACAGTTATGAGTTGTCTTTGACATACACTGTATAATGTCTAAAAAAAGAATATTTGAAGTGACATCTATTCCCATAACTATCACATATTTATCCAACCTTGTTCTGTCTGTCATAAACATGTTGTCCCTCTCCTAACCCTCAGCTAATAACCAACAAAACCGAGAATGTCTTGAATAAGAAGACTAATAACTAAAAAAAGCTCAAGATAGTCCAAACCCACTGTGGGCTAAAAAAAAATCAAAAGCCAAATAAGCAAACTGGAAACTCTTCATTAACATACGTTAAGTGCTTTCATCCATTGTTACGGGACTTCATCAGAATGTATTTTGATAAAAAATAAAACAATCAATTTAAATAATTGTGCGCGGAGAACCTAACCCTTCTTTACCCCTGTGTCAGTCACTTCATGTTACACAGCATGGCAGCTTAATAATGAGAACAGACCAAAAACATGTGCATGAATGTTACATTACAACAAGACTGTAATGTGCATGTCCATATCTCCGTGTATTCACCCCTTCACTCCCATCCCTCTTTAGTGTGGGTATCTATTAGGCAGATGGATGTAAAGGTCATCCCATGGTTACTACATACTGTCATGACTCTGTTGATGGATAATGCAAACATGTTACCTTCTTTCAATGGGCGATCAGTTCTCCTGCATTGTGTAAGATTTCAAAATCTGCTGTTGGATTCCCTTCATGTCATGTTCAGATGATGATTCATTGAATGTGAAGTGGAAACTGTCCTTACTGTGAAGAATCATAATGTACAAGCTTTTCAGGATATTTGGTCCTACACAAATAGTTAACATATCTGTTGAGTCATGATAATAATTTCAAAAGATGTATCACCCTTTGACATTTCTACAAAGCTGCACACACAATTAACTTGTGATTTGCAGTGAGGCCTGCAAAACAGGTACTAGGTGTACAAGTGTATTGAGGTAGGCATTGCTGATAACATTTGGGAAAGACATGTACTTTAATGTAGCCATCGGTTGTCACATTTGTAGTCCTGATCACATTTACTTGCTAATGCCTTTGTGACACCATTTGTAAAACAAAAATACAGGAAAAGATTTTTTAATAAAGAGTGTTATTTACTGAGTCACTCTAAAAAGTGAAAAATATGAAAGAGGAATGAAAACTTTGCAAAAGAATCACAGACAAGCTGATTTCAGAAAAGCATTCAAGGCTGGTTTTGCTGATTCTGTTATTGAGGTAGCAGAAGTCGCAGGGATCAACAAAACCAACCTTAAATGCATTTCTTAAATCAGCTTCTCTGCGTTTCTTTTGCAACTTTTCACTTTTCTTCCTTATATTTCACTTTTTAGAGCAACTTAATAAAAAGCATTCTTTATTATAAAAATCGTTTTTTTATATATTTTTTTTACTTTTTAGTTTTTAAGTAAAATATAGCAGCTCTTCTGTAATTATCTATACAGAATTACTGTTGTATTTTACTAAAAACTAAAAAGTAAAAGTGTGGTTGAGGAATGCAGGTTTTAAGTGAAAAACAACAGTAATTCTGTATTTATGTAGATTTATTAGAATCCTCAATGCATCTTCATTGTCTTGCCTATTCACCACTGTGAGCTGCCCAGGGTGCTGAAGTGCTGTGTATTGCTTAATGAACTCTGGCTTACCTGTGCTCTTATCAGGAGCTAACTACTCATACAACTGTGCCACAGAGAAAGCTATGCAGCTTCCACTCTCACTACTGTCCAGAGTGCTGATGGCCATGCATAGACACTGTCTGTTTATAAGAAGGACGAGTACAACTTTAAATTTTTCAAAATTTTCCTTAAGCAGAGAACCACTCATCACTGAACAGTGCACACATGGGGGAAGGCAATGTCCACAGTTATTTATGTAATAAAACTTTGGCTCTAACATTTCAAAGACAGACTATAGCATGACAATCATAGTAGCTGCCAGCAGTTTCTCCCATAACATGTAGTGTAAGTTGCATCATGAGTCCAAGCTGAATTCATGAAATGTGAATCACGCATGTGTGAACACCAGTTTCTTGATGATACACTTTGTGAAGAGGTGTTAAGCATGCCTTACTGTGGTTAGTGGGCTGTTGTCTTCCATTACAGGGAAAGGAATTCCTAAACACAAGAGAAGGTCAGTGACACATGTGCTTTATTGAACACACACACATGCTTTCTGATATTCATGTGTGCCCTGGAGCAATGCACTTGCAAATGATATACCAGTGCTTGGGCAATTGTCAAGCAGACTACAGAAATACAGAGCATAACTGCATTGTTGCATTTGCTATGGGTTTATATTGACATTGTATATTGGTCATTCACGATCCTAACACATTGATATTGTCAGTAAAGTCTATTAATGTGGACATCACTTCATCTGAATATGAAGACACATACCTCCATTCTTACAGTACTGGTGTTTCCAAGGTGTGTGTGTATGTCTGTGTGTGTCTGTGTATGTGTGTGTGTGTGTGTCTATGTGCGTTTCTCTGTGTGTGTGTGTGTGTATGTGTGTGTGTGTGTGTGTGTGTGTGTGTGTGTGTGTGTGTGTGTGTGTGTGTGTGTGTGTGTGTGTCATCTAAACACCACCCTGAGAAACAGGTACATGTACGGCTTAATTCTGCAATATGCAATCATGACACTTTCTTTCACCTAGGTTACCAGGATGTGTCTAAATGTATTTTTGAAAATTGCAATCATACAATCATATCACCAGTCATGTCTCTGTGCACAACTCTCATAACAGTATATGATACCTGCAACATTATGATGATGTCATCTTCTATAAAGATCACTGCAACAGTAATAAAATCAGATGTCAGCGATCATGCAAATGTTAAGTATTGTGTTCTCCAGCTTGTGTAACTAGTTAGGTAAGAGACTGAATCTCACAACACTTAACATGTATGTGTCTATGTCTGAGTGTGTGTGTAGTCAGAAGAGCTTGACTCCAGGTCCTGATGCCCTCACTCAAGTATCATTCAGAAAATACTTTTACTCTGGAACATAACTTCACAGCAATTTCATACAACCCTCTCAAAACCATCTTCTCACCATACACTGATGATGTCATCCCTTATGAAGTACACTCTGACAGTGTTAAAGTCAGACTCTTGCCGTGGAGTTAGTGTTAAGTACTGTGTTCCCTAGCTTATTTAACTAGAGAGGCAAGGGATCTAATATTGCAGTAGTCAAGGTGTGTGTGTGTGTGTGTGTGTGTGTGTGTGTGTGTGTGTGTGTGTGTGTGTGTGTGTGTGTGTGTGTGTGTGTGTGTTCAGCTATCAGTCTGGAGGCAATTTTACACTGGGATATGAGCCCACATCTGTGTCACACAGTCCTCCAAAAATCTTCTCAACATACCCTGATGATGCCATCCCCTATAAAGTGCACTTTGGCAGATGTCTGTGCTGGTGCAAGCATTGGTCACTGTGATCTGTAGCTTGTTTAAATAGATAGATAAGGTTTTTAATCTCACAGCAGTCAACCTGATTGTGTATTCTTTCAAATATCCACCTGGAGACCATTTTGAACCTGGATGTGACTCCACACCTATATCATACAATCCTCCCGACATCTTTTTCTCAGCATACACTGATGATGTCAACCTCTATGAAGTGTATTCTGAGACTGTTAAAGTCAGACATCTGTAGAGGTGCTAGTCCTATGCTGAATTTAATCCAACTTGTAAACCCATACAGGTCTTGTGCTGGAATCTGACATCAATCCATTGGTATGTGTATGTGTGGTTAATGGTATATTACAGTCATTTTATGATGTTTTGAATCTCTTTTCATTTGACTGTCACTCAGGAGAACATTTTACATAGACCATGAATCCAACACCCCTGTTCTCTCTGCACACAGAATATCTGCCCACAGAACATCCTTTCTGCAGAATACTGAGGATGTCATCATCTCAAAGATACATGCACACAGTGTGAAGCAGATCCCCTATATTACCCTGTGCAAGCCATCTTCAAACCACTGGATGTGTCACTGCTAATTCTGTTATAGGGTCGTGCACATGTTACATATGGACAGAGGCAGCCTGTAATAAAATCAAGCACATGCACATATAGACACAACCACCCACTATCTTCCATCACATAGCGATAGCAATTTTAGTTTAAATGGTATAATTATGGCTAGGATTTTATGTACTCTTCACCGTTAGCCTCCTAATGCCTCATACCCCTCTGGAGATTGCACATATCAATGTTGTTGTCATCCATATGTGCTATATTGAAGAGGTGGTGTGCTGTAACCCTACAAAAGGTATTCCAATCTGTGATTTGAGCTTTTGTATTGATGACTGCTGCCGCCATTTGGCTACATGTTCCTCACATAACAGCTGTAGTAATATGCTTCCTGAAGACTGTTGACATGGGATGATGCTATGTATATTGTTGCCTTACTAAGGCATATGTTCTTGTAGTGGAGTATATTAACATTATACACAGTTCTCATTCAACCATCAGAGTGACAGCTACAGTATGGCACAGGTGTGCATGTGCATACCTAGCATCTGGAAATGTTATCTGACATAGCAATATTATGTCATACTGATTACATGGGTACATACACCTGGATTCATCCACATGTTGTAATGATGTTATATACGCAAACATATGACATGTTTAGATTCACTTGCAACCTTAGGGAATTCATTGCAAGTACAATTGTGTTGCTATTCACAAGAATTAGTCAAGTTTTTCACAGAAACATTGTGGGACTTTCTGCATGTGTGCCATTAACATTTCTGCATGAAACTCATCTACCTAAGTTGAAATGGGTCCGTATATGGTGTCAGGGCCCTCACCAACAATTTTCCACTGATATACATATAGGCATATGATGTGATGTAATGACATTAAATAGGTTGAGTTGCATGAATGTGTAAACAGTTCCACTGTATTGTATGTGATTCATATCCATGTTGTATTTGGAGGTGATGTCACAAACCATTTTGAAACCACATCTGAAATCTTAAGGGGTATACCCAGCTATGTGCAGAGCTGATTGTGGATGGCACCACACCTACTCAACCACAGTAAATAGACAACCTGCTAGCTGACCTGTTTTGAGCAAACTTCAACCTCTGTCCCCACCGGTCATCACCCAAAGTATACCAGCCACCATTCCTTAGCCTATTATATCAAGGGAGCAGATCACCTTTGCACTCTCTAATGCTAAACAACACAGCATCAATGGGCTCTGACAACATCCCAGGTTGCCTTTTAAATAACTTCAAACCTGACTTAGCAGACCTACTTAGATCTCTATCTAAACACCACTTCAAAACAGGCTATGTACCAGTAGAATGGTGTACAGCAACATTCATCTTCTTTACAAGGGGGAAACCGTCAACATAGGAACTATAGCCACATAAGCCTGAATAGCCTCATCAGTAAAGCTATGAAAATAATCAACATCAGCCTTATTAACAAGGACAAAGTACTGTCCCAGCTCTGGAACCAATACAGTTTGGATTCATTATAGGTAGAGCATGTCTGTTAAATCTGGTTGACTAGAAGGTCACCAAGGCTGTGGATGAAGGAAAGACTGTATATCCCACCTAACTTGACCTGAGCAAAACATTGGATACAATCCCCTACTCAGGTATTATAAAAACCTTTCTCAAGTGGTCATGAACCCCTATGTGTCCACGTAGATAGCCAAATGGCTCACCGACAAGACAGTCACCAGAAGCATTCCACAGGTCTCTGTACTAGGCCCTTTCCTACTTGATATTTATTTATCAGAAGTCAGTGCAAATGTAGACAGTCTTTGTCTGACAGCAAATTGTGGTTAATCACAGAATCCTTAAATGATACTGATATATTGCAGAAAGGATTAATGCACACAAATGATTGCTGGCAGAATCATGGAGAGAAAATAAATGCAAAAAAAAAAATCATAATTATTCCCTTTTGGAAAGCACCCCACCTAATTACAGGATGGATGCCCCCCCCCCCAAGAGTAAACCCAATGGTACATATTGTGGTTACTTAGGTTGACACAAATCTGAACTCTGACCACCATCTGTTTGAAGTGGTGAGAAAGTCCTTCTGTGTGGCACAACTAATAAGTAAAGGCATGGCATCCAGATCAAAGGGCATTATAACTCCATTGTACTTAGCCCTCTTCACACTAATAATTGATTACAATGCACCCTTTTGTATGCACCTCACCAGACATCTGCAACAGCTGGAGTGAATCCACAGTTTCCTCACCAGGAAGGTACAAGTTATAAAAAACAAGTCCTAGGTAGAAAGATTAACTCATTCACTTCAATGGAGCTCAGGAAGTTTGCACTGTAACTTCCAATGGATGGAGCCTAAGCTTTTTCACATAATCAAAGTATGTCCTCACATTTCAAACAAATGTTCATATCAATGGAACCATAGAGATTATGAAAGAATTATAAATGGCAAACCATTCAGCACAAACAATATTTATAGTGGCAGTATTTTTTAGGTTCTAGGTCTTAAGCCAAATTTTATATGTCACAGTAAACAATGTAACTATTACATTTGTTAAGATTTTTTTTAATAACTTAACAATATCTCAGCAACCAGTCAAGTTACACACATACTGTCAGCAGCATTTTATTCATCTAACTGAGAGATTTCATATGAGTCTAAGGAGTTCTATCTGTGTTACTTGGTTGTTGAGATATTTAAAAATGTGAAAATTATAGCTATATAAATTAATATCATAAAAACAGCAGTTAATATCTATTTAACTGCATAGACAGAGGTCAAACATTAATGCAGTCGAGTTTGCTATTGTGTAAGCTTTAAGATGAAATATTTTAAAATCTTGTACACAGCATGGTTTTGCAATTATTGATGCAAATATGAGCAAGCGATATTTGATGCCTAGACGTTTCAGTTGGAATTAACTGCAGATGCACCTGGAGGCCTTATTCAGATATAATGAGTTAAAAGCCCTATCACTGTATTCTGTCTCCTACAGAATACTAAGGACTGCTTTGTGTCTGACCTACAGGGTGGTGTTTAGTCAGGCCCTGATGGAAATGTTACACATTCGTAAAACAAACTGTAAGAAGGTCACTCATTCTAATGATCTTAACCTAGCCTCTGACATACATAGATCCTTTTGGAGAGATAGATACATCTCTCAGAGACTACCCCTTCTCTGGAATAAGCTTCCCACTCACGTAAAGCAAAGCCCTTCACTAACCCTATTCAAGCAAGCACAATGTAGATAAATGGATATGTAATTGTAAATTTAATCCTGGGGTGGTGTTCATGTACCTCAAGGATGAGGCACTCGTTATTACATGCGATAGCGTAGAGTCATATCGCTGTGAACTTCATTCACCTAGCTATTGAAAACTGTTAAACTTGTGTTAAATCTGGCTGAGCTTGTATGTGCCCTATGAACCTATGAATATGTGAAGTGCAATTATATTCTAGGTACAGCTATACTGTCACTGTACCATGTCATGGAGATATGAGTACATCACATCAACATTACCACTTGATACTTTGCATGAACTCATATGGATGTATGTCAGGATTTCATGGCAGAATAACATTTTGACTGGCTATGCCAGGGGACAGTGATTGTGGGGACATGTCTTGAGGTTTGAAATGTACATACAGAGTGCGCCCCATGTATTGTTTGGTATGTGTACAATATTAGAGTGACAACTTCCTTGATCACTGACACTAGACTTTGTACTGCTGTACTTTCTGTGCACATGGACATAGTTAATGCATTGGCATCATTCTCACATGCAGCTATGCCATTCATTATAATGGATAGCTTCTTAATTCACACATTAATTGCAGATGCTTCAGATGATATCCAATGGTGTTGCATGTGTCAGATGCATACAATACCCAGCTGTGAGTAGGGAATCGACTCATAATGCTGTGCTGTTTGTATATGCTGTTCTCCATATGGCCAAAATACTTATGTAAGCCAGGGATTTGGCACAGTGAGCTCCCACACATCTGGTAAGCCATATGGAACTATTCTTTGGGATGTACACCCATTAGATTTATACAGTGCAGACTTCCCTTCAAGGTGTTCTACAAGAAGCATGTGTGAAATGTCTTTCTGTATTGCACCCAATAAATACACAGCTAATTGACAACATTGCTGGCATGGGTTTCATTCTTGCAGGTGGTAATTGTGGCTTATGTGTCATGAAAACCTATCAACTAGCCATGATTAGCCCTGATTTGATGTCTACTTTTAATACTGTCCATATTTTTGGAGAAGGGGTGGTGAAATCCACTTTTAGAATACTGACAATCATTACAGCTGGATATGTCTGTTCCTGGAGAATATGTATAATAAGTTACACTCCCATATTCTGTCAATGCCACAGGTTAACAGTCATATTATAAAAGTGTCATTGATTGTGCCTCTTTCTGTCTACATTTGTCTAGGAGTCTGTTGTTGTGTGTCCCTGATTGCTTGAGAGTTATGGTAACATGTCAGTCATATTCAAGTATGTCATTTTGAAGTTCTTCTGTGTATGGATATACCCCTATTGTATATACGATCCTTGCTAAATGTCTTCTCTAGTGAGCATGTCAGTGATGTTTATATCACAACCATTCACCTCCATTGGTAAGTAAACCTATGTGACCATCAAGGATGTACTATAATGTGTGTTTATATCGTAATATACTTGATCTGGAGGTATAAACCACAGTACATGCTATGCTATCTACATATGTACTTAATGATATGCTACTAAGCTGTGCTGGAGGTGTACATACATTGATATATCCTGCTTTTCATCAGTGCACTTTCTCCACCCAGTGTATGCTTCCTTGTATTTTCCCTTCATGTTCAACCCCTCTCCATTTTTTTACTGTACATTACACTGAGTACAATGTACTGTAAACAAAATTATAAACTGCACTAAGTGCACTTTTCTTTACTGTGTTACTACTGCCGGTATTGCAGTATTTTTACACTTGGTAGTCATTGTGGCTTTCTGCGCAATCTTGCCAAGCTGGCCATGAAACTGTGCATCTGTACTTGTAAATGCAAAAAGCAGCATGAATATGTGACTGTCACTGCTGGTCCTCACATTAACATGTCACGTGAAGCCTACACGGAGTTCATTGAAGCCCCAGGGCAGTTTATTCGGCTCTGGCTAAGGCTTTTCATTCATTTCAACATTCTGCTTTCATTGATATACTCATTACAAAAGATATGAATGCGTTTGTAAACAGCCGTGTTATAAGTCGATCGGTATGTTGGAAAAGCAGAGTTAATATTAAGAATAAACTTTCAAAATATTTGTCCATTAAATGTGGTGCTCCCTGGGATCAGTTTTTGGGCCTCTGCAGTTTGGTTTCCTAATGAGTGATTTCACAACATCTAAACAAATTTGAGTAAATTTGCAGACAATTTAAAGGTTAGAGGCATAATAACTAATTCAGTAGATTATCAGTATTTGCAAAATTATCTGGATAGGTTAACCACATAGGTACAGCAAAATGGTATGAAATTAAACAAGAACAAATGTTTTGTTCTAGAGTTTGGTGTTACCAATAATTGTTATCCATAGACCCTGGATAATTGTATTTGTTTTTCAGTTAAACAATTTAAGGATTATGTGTAATTGTTGATTCATCTTTTGCCTTTGACTCTCATCTAAATTGTGTTGTTAGGAAATGTTATGGACAAATAATGACTATTTTTAGCACTTTCACTTATAGGGATAAGGCTGTTATGGTTAAGTTATTTTTTTATGCCAATATTCTCCCTATGATTGAATATTTTGGTTCCTTTTATGTTTTGGTGATGTTACTGCTGGCTAAGCTTGGGCGTGTTCAAAAACATTTACCAGACATATAGTTGCATGTGATTCCTTATCATATATAAAGAGTTCACAACGTATCACCATATTCAAAACATTTACCAGACATATAGTTGCATGTGATTCCTTATCATATATAAAAAGACTTGACAACGTATCACCATATTCAATAGTTTATTGGCCGGTTTAATTGTGGTGTAGAAGGGCACTAAGGATGAGTTTTTTTCTGCAATGTTAGGAGTTGGCTTTATAAAATCATGGTTTAAATACTAGGAATAATAATGTATTAGTTCATTTATCTAATGTCAATTCCAAACTGATGTCTTTCTTTTTCTAATTTTAGGGCCAGTACATTATGGAATACTCTACCTATAGATATCAGGTATGCAGTTTATTAATGTTTAAGTGTTGATTAGACACATGATTTAAGGAGTTGCTATATAAAGCAGGCTCTAAATTAAAGCAAGCCATTAAATGGCCTTCTTAGGCCTTGATCTATTCATAGGTGAATACTAGGCTAGTTGTCCTGAAGGGGCATTTTAAGCCTAGGTAGTAAATCAAGATCAGAATCAAACCCTGCACCTTATGTTTATAAGGAGAAGTCGTTAACCGTTATGCTACCAAACCCTCATCACCACATCATTGAACATATTGATCATGTGTTCAATGATTGCACTGAGGTGCTTGTTCTACAGACTATACATTACAGGTTGTCAACAATGACCATGCTAACTCTATCCATAGAAATAACCATAGAACATTTAGCTGGTATTCACTCTAATATTATTACTAGAAAAAAAAAACAGTGAGTTTGAGGTTTGCATGTTGCACATCTGACAGTAGATGTGGTGTAGAGAGCTAATGGCATGAACTGTACAGCCTTGGGTACAAGGTTTGATGCTGCCAACCCACATTTGCCTACTAAATGACCTTGAGCAAATCACCTATGCAGACATTGCTACTGGATCACCCTTGAAGTGGAATGTGTGGCTGTGGTCCTACCTGGCTAATGACTATATATTATAATGAGAGTGACATGGGAATCATAAAATTGACATGACTGCAATGTTCCTATTATGCCAGTCCAGCATCTGTGAAGCCATACACTTCCTTCCTCTTTAACTCTCTCTCTCCCTTCTCCCCATATTGTCAACATATAATCCTGTCAAAAAAAATACCTAAACGCAAAACATGTGTTAGTACAAATGGGTCATACAACCAATATTGTATTTATTTATTTTTTAATTGCTTGCTGTGTAATACTTGGCATTGAGCAACATCAGTGGTCATCAATGGGTAGAGAACAATATCAGTTTTCATCCTATGGCAAAAATGAATAAAATCCCTATGTACGCACTAAAAACTTGCCATCAATCATGCACCAGAGCCATAACTGTCAATCTCTTAGCACAAGAAATCTGGACAAAGTTCGACATAATGTGTGTGTGTGTGTGGGGGGGGGGGGGGCAGAGGGCCAAAAATTGGAACAGATTTTAAATATTGCTCTTATAAACTTAGAAAGTGACTAGAATAACAGGATTTTGCTAGCAATCATTTTCTGAAGGATATGAAATTTAAAACTCAAATGTATTGTGCTATTTAGTGACTTTAAGTCTCAGAACATCCCAGTGATTTGCCAGAAAAAAACACAAATTTTATGAGTAACAGACCAAAAATATGAGGCAAAAATCTGGACATTCTGCAAAATTCTGGACTGTTGAGAGGTGTCATCGCTTTGCACCATTACATGTCACTTAACAGATCTAACATAAAAAACAAAAATCAGAATAATGTAAGATAATTACATTCTCTGATACAGCTTCCATGGCTCAGTTTACTAATGATGTTAAACCTCCATTTGAAAGTAATGCATGCATGGTTCTAATCTACAGAAGGTGGGATGCTTTTGTTTAATGCTTTTTCCAGTCTTTGTGTATACTCCAATACAGTGATATCTCTTCAACAGTTTTTCTGTGAGCTTCTGTGTTGACTGCACTGAGAGTGAGCTATGCATGGGTTTGAATTCCATCATGTGAATTACTTTTACAGTGGTGTCCACTGTTGAAATTTATATTATTTACACGTATCCTGTGAAAAAATATATGGCATGCATTAGTAATGCTCTGCTTAGTGACTTTTACAATGTTGCAAACTCAAAATAAACACAACACTCAGATGCAAAGGGCTGATAGATTACCACTTAAATATTTATGCTCCTGCAGTCATGTGCAATATGTGACATAGAGCACAGTGAAAGGCACAAGTTGGTAAGGATAAATGACATTTACCACTCCAAGGAGAAACTGTTGGGAAACCTGTCATTTCCTCTAATAAAATGATGACTATTGTGATATTAACATTAAGGAGTAACAGAAAGAAATTATGATATAAACACGGGGTGACATGATGTTATGTGCTCTAACACCAATGTCATTTAACACCACCTATGTGTCGTTATAGTGCATTTGTGATATGATGTCATAAGTCTGTTGAACATTGCTCAGTATGCATTTTCCTTACAGCTGGCAGAATCCCTAGAAAAAGTTAATTTGTGGTTGTAAAGGTGATAAATGATAGCAGGAAGGAGGTGGACAGAGGTTCAAATCCCAGTCAATACAAAATATAAACAGTGGTCATGATGGTTATGAAAAACTATTTCTTGCATCAATTTTGTCATTTGCACACATTCTGAAATTTACAAATATCAATGTTAATGTTATAGATATGCCATGAATAATGCCACAAATAACCGTGTTAATCTGGAGTCACCAGTGAGCATGTAATCTCATCAGGAAACAGATGTTGGTAGGACTGCCATATTTCACACCTTAAAGTATCACTACAGCCAGAATAGCACAGTACATGCATCAGATTTTGTTGGCCATCTATCACATAAATTTGCTCCACCCCATTTATTATTGTTGTGCGAAGGATGTGAAAAGTGAGATTTGTTTTGAGTGCCAAATCAGTGCATTTTTCTTGATAACTTCAAAGGAAAGAGTCATGGCTATCAAAGGGGAAGGTAGTTCTCCTCCTAGACAAAAGACGTGGCATGCGTAATAGAAAAAAAAATCTTTTGATCCCTAAGCATTACAGCTAGAGGCTCATGCAGGGAAGCTATACCAGTTCTCAGAACATTGCTGTGGCTTGGAATAGGTTCACCGAGGCTGTCAGCTGTGCAACTGGCATCCCACACATGGGGGAACAGAGCTGTCATCATTATAGTGACATCAAGGGATGAAATCATGACTTCCTTGGCCATTGGGAGGAGGAAGCTTGGGCAGTACTGTAAGTGTTATATAAATTGTGTGTCCGCACTACCCAATATTGCATGGCACCTTGCACATTTTTATTATTCTCTGTCTGTCTTTGTAGCTTCTGAAGGCAATAAAAGGAATCAGGAGATATACAAGGACTGACTGGATCACCTAAGAGAGTGCTGGTATACATGCAGGTCAATTTTTAAAAACATATTTTTTTACATAGTAACAGGTAACAACTGTAAGACTGGTAACGTACATTTATACACCAAGGTGACATCTACCATTATTGGCAGTCAATAAAATAGTATAATTGTGTAAACAAAGATTGTTGATTCTGCACAGTACTGTCAGCCAGGCAAGTAAATCATCAGGTTAAGTCTAAGTACTGTGAAGGCGTAATGATTCTTGAAGGTTCAATCTGTACCACTGCAGAAAGACAAGGATTGGATATTATTAGTGTCGATTTTTAAATATCTTATCACTGTAATGTGAATGGAAAACATGTTAAAAAACTCAGGTGTGCTATAGTGGGAATGTTTTATACAGGATTGACTGTATATGATGCCATAAAATCACTGCTGCATGTCCAACTCTCCCTTTGTCCATTATTTGTTGTAACCTGTTAATTCATCAAAATGTCAGTTACTGCAATAATGTCAATTTACACTGACGCAGCAAAAATAAAGGAGATAGTAATGCCAATCTACACAGCAATTAACACTCATGTGCAAAGGTGAAAACAACTGTTATCTCACGACCATCACCTGCAGAGGTGGAGAAGTTTATCTTCATGTTAACTGTTGGTTGCATTGATGACTGTTATTATGGTTGGGAATTGAGTCAAACCCATTACTGCATTTTTATGATATAGTAATGGCATAAATGTAATATTTCATATTACTTATAGTAGTACAATGTTAAATAATTGAAGCAGTTCAAATCTTATAATGAATGTGTATCTTATGTTGTGCTTATAATTCTCCATCACTATAAAGTATGACTTGGAAAAATATTTGGGAACACTGTTGTCAGTACTGTGTTTATGTCACATCCCCCATCCTATTTCACAGAAACGCTCTCTCTTTTTTTTCTATTTTTTCATTTTCTTTCTCCATTTTGGTTTATATTATATGCAGCAGCACAGACACATGGACCGACCACTCCTGCATGGCATGTTGTCCCCCAACAATTGACAGCAGCAGTGCCAACACTAGCATCACCACTAGAGGTGCCATCCACATTTGGGCTGCAGCCTGGTAGGGGTGCCTCCATTCTTCCTGCACTATCTGTACCTCCTGCACCCCCATGGCTGATGGTATCCACCAGGAACAGTGCCAGTGGAGTTTGTGATTATGACATCTGGAGCTGGCAGAGCTTGTTGGGGGGATTCTTAAGGGGAGGCACAATTCCCACTAAGTCTAATAAAGTGTATATCCAGATGTCTGATTGGGACTCTTACCTGCACAGCTCTGCCTGCAGTCACTGAGGCAGGACACGTTGGTGACATGTCCCAGGGTGAGAAGTAATTTCCCTCTTTTTCTAAGCTGGTAGGCTCTGCATCTCAATACATCCCATCCTATACCTATACCTTGTGCTGCCTCTTTCCCTTCTCTAAACTGCTAACCCTGTCAGTCCTGCCTGCTATGTCCTGCAGCCTAGTCTGCACACTTATCCTCTGCCACCCCTGATTTCCTTCTCCAACTTTCTTCTTTCTCAGAAATAAAAAAGCACCTGTCCTACAAAAAATAATGTACCACACATAGCCACATTGCCTGTGTGTATGTATGTCTATTACACTGCTGATTTTATCTATTTGGTCAAGTTCATAGGTTCATAGGTTCATAGGTTTATACTAGGCTATCTACCCTAAGGCATTTATAAGCCTAGCCCAAATTTTTGTGGCTTACGCCACCCCTTATATGAAAAAATACTGTGCCCATTAGTTTGTTGTGCCTCTGTCCAGCAGTGACACAGAGATGATTCCCTGGATAAACCTACGATCTCCCATCCACAGGTCAAGATTTCTCTTGAACAGAGCCAGCGAGGTGCTCTGCCTCACATGGATCGGGATTTTATTCCACAGCATAGGGAGTCTCTGAGTGATAAGTACTATCTTCATAGAATGTGTTGTGTACATGCACCAGACGTACGTCTTTTAAATTTGGGAAGAAACTGGAGCACCCAGAGGAAACCTGCACAAATGCAGGTAGGACATGCAGACTCCACACAGAAGGCTCTCCAACCAAGAACTGAACCAGAGAACCTCTTGTTGTGAGGCTACAACACTACCGCTGCACCACTGCATGGATATATACATCAGCATTATTTGTTTAACAAGAAGTTGAGAGATATGGCACTATCCCACCTCCATCCTGTTCATTCTTGAATTATTCACTTACGGTCCTACCCTCTGCTTGCTCCATGTTTTCATCTCTGTTTTATCATCTCATTTCCCACCTTTCATCTGGCCAAACAACAGATGAGCATACCAAACAGATGATCATACATGGTTAATTCACAAGAATATCTGCTCTGGTACTTACCTATTGTGTGATGCTTGGCATTGAACAGCACAGCTTACAGCTACTTCTCATCCTATAGGAAAAACAAAGAAAATTCCTATGCATGTGCTAAGACTTTCCCTTTGGTTGCACACCTGAGATGAACACCATTGCGCATTATTAAGCAACTCTGACTAATAAAAGTGAAGTAATTTGAGTCTGTCTTCTGTAGCTGCTTTAATGGCTCAATATGTAAATGATGTGAGGAGTCCATTCTAGTTTAATTAGCGCATGGTTCTAAGCCAGCGAGGGTGGAATATTATTTCACATTTTTGTCTAAATCTTTCATTATTGTAAGGTGGGTGTTCCACAGTCTGTACTTCACATCTTGCCACCAATATCCATGCTAACCCAAACCATAGAAAGTTTTTGTCAGTATTGACCATAATATTTTTAGTAGGAAAAATAGAGATTGAGGTTTGCCTTTTGGTACATCTTAAAATACAGTTGATGCTAGCAGCTACTGTTGTGACCTGCAGTTGTGACCTGCAGTCCCTGTGATATATGGTTCGATTCTCTCAGTTCACAGACACCGACTCTCTGACCTTGAGCAAGTTACTTAACCAGACATTTCTCTTAGATCACCCTTGAAAAGGGTCTATATGTCCATGGCCAACCTGCTAAATAAATGTTTACAATTATTATTACAGTGTCTTTGGACCATAAGACTTACGTGACTGCAATGGTCTTATTATGCCGCCTCAACATCTTTGCAACCATCTGCTTCCTTCCCCTTAACACCTCTGCTGTATCTTTCTATTTCCAACATATAATCTATTGCAAAATACATAAACACAAGAATACATAGCCACAAATGGGTTAAACAACCAATTGTTTCTCTTTTTTTATTTTGTTAAAGCATCCATTGCACAATGGTTGGCACTGAGCAGCACCACTGGTCATCAAGCAGCGCAGCTTATTGCTATTTAATGTCCTATGGGCAAAAAAAGAAAATCCTATGCACATTTTAAGGTGCCACCATTGTAGAAGCAACTGAGCTTGTCATCAGTACATGTCAGTAAGCCATTCTGACAGAATGAAATTAATGTCACTTGCCTCTGCCATTTGGATATGTGCTCATGGATCAAAGTATAAATGATATGGGAGTCCATTCCACTGCACTTTGTGCAGTGTTGTATGTCACTGGAAGTGGGATTGCCTTACATTTTTCTTCTCATTCAAAAGCCGTCTGCTATTGATCAGGTAAAATTAAACCAGACTTACAGACTGATATCAATGAATGCAATATTGGCATAATTTGTATTTATGCCTTGATAGCCTGTAGATGTTATACACTTATAATGAACACACACAAAGATACTGACTGGCAGCACTGCATACGTCACTGATATTCTCATTTCCCTGCTGTGTATTTTGCAGTACTGCTAGACACATACATAGTTTGTTACCATGAAATTTCATCTGAAGTAACACGTTTATCACATCAAGCACATTGACAGCAGAGTTGTAATAGTGAAACAAAGTATGCTTTCTATGTTTACCATTGTGTGATGCTTTGCATTGAGCAGCCTATCTATTCATGTTCAGGAAACCATAGGTGCCAGTTAATGCCCTATGGTGAAAGATGAAGAAAAAAATTGTCTGCTACACTAATGATAAGCTGACAGTTGCATGAATGAGCTTAGCGTTGATGCACAAAAGAAAGCACTAGTGATATACTCACGAGTGTGCAACTATTATAAATGTAACAGCTTCCATGTACACCTAATGTGGTGTTCACATTGTCAGTCAAAATGTGGTGGGTTGTGATCTATTGAGTACTTCTGTCTGCTTAACATTTCTCATTCACTCCACCCAAATGCATACTGTCTGACAAATGTATAACTTGTTCTGTGGCTTAGTGAACAGGTGTGATGTGAGAAATTTGACATTGCTGTGAAACTTTCACAGGTGGAGGGTTTTATTCTACTCCCTTTTAAACCATGGCCATATTCACTTACACACACACACACACACACACACACACACACACACACACACACACACACACACAAGTGCACACATGCACATGCGCATGCACGCACGCACATGCACAAACGCGCACATGTACGCATGCATGCACACACACGCACGCACACACACACACACACACACACACACACACACACACACACACACACACACACACACACACACACACACAGTCTCACTGGTGATGACATCCCCTCAAATATGAGCTTTCTGACAACTGTTATGTAACTTTTTCTGTAGTGCCAGTAGTTAATGTATACTTTAAGAGAGTGTGAGTTAAGCAGGCAGTGGTTCAAACTCCTGTGAGGTGTAAGTTCTATCAATGTGTAAAAATACAAATGGTGACATGAAAAGATTAGGTTAGTGAGCAGATGTGATCTTAGAAATTCTAGTTGGTTGTGACACTTTCAAAAGCATAGGGTTTGTATCCCCCAAACTGTCATATACCCTTTTATCTATAACCATATTAATTTACAAACATTGGTGATGGTATCCTCTTAAATATGTGCTTTCTGACAGCTGTTGTATAAATTCCTCTGTGGCATCAGGAGTTAATACATAAGTCAATCAAATACCAGTTAGGTAGGCCACAGTTCAAATTCAATGAGGTGTACATTCTATTAATGTGTAAAAAACAATTGGAGATATGTCAGTTTCACAGGGCTCATTTGTCAGTCTTCCATATGTTGTACTTTCTTCAAATGTGTGTTTTCAAACATCTGTTGTATATGTAGTTCTGTGCCATCAGTGGCTAGTATACTAGTCAAAATAATGTGAATTTGGTAGGCAGGGGTTCAAATTTAGTCTGGTGTATGTTGTGTTAAAGGGTGAAATAATTGTTGAGGTACAATACTGAATTAGTGAATACATGTGCTGTGACAAATTCTACTTGTATGATATACTTTCTCAGGTGGAGGATTTTGATCCCCAAGTCTTTTACTCACTCTTAACCATAGCCATATTCATTCATATACATTGTTTATGACATTCCTTCAAAAGTGTTTCAATGACAAGCTTTACATAACTTGTTCTGTAGTATCATTAGCCAACACACAAATCAAGGGATGGTCAGCAGAAAGGATTCAAAGTGACAATGGTTTGACATGTGGAATGGTGACAGTCATCATTATCATGTGGTAATAATGCCATATAAATGTAAAATGTGTAATGTGATAAGATCATCTGACAGATTCTGTGTCACACTATAAAAATGCATGCCAATACATTACCTGATATCACCTATTTCATTTGCATGCCTTTCTAGCACCCTATTCTAGTGAATATATTCTTGGAAAAGACAGGCATTTGCGCACAGCTCTGCAGATTTTGCTTATGCTATCACGTCTTTCCCTGGAATGTACTTTTCTGCCACCTCTTTCATGACTACTCCATTAACATTTTTTGCTAATACCCTATTCTGGTGAACATATATTTGGACAATGGCAGGAGTTTGCAGGTAGGTCTACACATTTTCTTTACCCTGAGATCAACTGTCCTATTTCCTATACCTATGATATTCCAATCACCTTTGCTCCCATTGCTTTTGTGGCATACCGTGCAACTACAGGGGTCTACAGCACATATTCACGACACAGGTAGGGGGTATATTTTATCCATGAGTGTTTCTCTTTTAGTGCTGCAATCTGTTTAATTCCCCTCTCTGTAAGCTATCCTGCCAAAAGTGTGTACATTATGTAAGAAACTTTGGCATTGTCTCATGTGATGCATTTATCTGGATTCTTTTGCCTTTGATGAGATGGTCATATTTGTGGCCATAATGGTTTACGTTATGTATTCATTGATTTGTACATTGATGTGTAATGTGTTGTAGAGAACTTGTACCAAGGCTGATTCACTAGCTACCCTTGCTAAAGCAGTTATATGACAAATTGTATTTTGGGATTTCTGGGTTAGTTTTCCTTGAGGTGACCAAAACCAGAAAAAAAGAGGAAATACAACTCCAAACCAACAATCAACGAAACAAAAAAGTGTTGCTGGAAAACACACTCCACAAACCACGAATAACATAGTTCTGAGTGTTTCTGTGGAATAAAGAGCTATTTTATTTGTGGTTCATGGAGTGTGTTTTTCAGCAGCACCTTTCCTTAAGTTGAGTTACTTGCTCTTTTTTTATTGTGATCTGCACATGTCATGCATTTCAGAGTTTTTTTTTATGACACCTTCAATATGATGTCTACAATATCTCGCCTTTACAGTACAATGAGGATGTAGTAGTGTGCGGTATTAATTCAATGAGGATGTAGTAGCGTGCGGTATTAATTCAATGAGGATGTAGTAGTGTGCGGTATTAATTCAATGAGGATGTAGTAGTGTGCGGTATTAATTCAATGAGGATGTAGTAGTGTGCGATATTAATTCAATGAGGATGTAGTAGTGTGTGGTATTAATTCAATGAGGATGTAGTAGTGTGCGGTATTAATTCATTGAGGATGTAGTAGTGTGCGGTATTAATTCAATGAGGATGTAGTAGTCTGCGGTATTAATTCAATGAGGATGTAGTAGTGTGCGGTATTAATTCAATGAGGATGTAGTAGTGTACGGTATTAATTCAATGAGGATGTAGTAGTGTGCGGTATTAATTCAATGAGGATGTAATAGTGTGCGGTATTAATTGCAGCAGTAACACACTTTGGCAGAAAGATTCTTTAATTACCTTTACCACAGAATGAATGCATGGCTAACACTACCTGTTGTTGTCAGGTATGGTGCATGTTGTTGTAGCACATTGCTGTATTACTTTTTAATACAATATCTCCTGGCTATACTTCAAAGTATATTGAAATGGCTGTATTGTCTTACGTTTCTTTATGTTGTTCCTTTCTATGTAATGTTTTGTTATGTTACTCACTTTGAACTTTACTGTGCACCCTCTCCATAACTTCTTTTGCTGACCTCCCCTCCAGTCCAGTGTCTGTGTTCACTTGCCTTTCCATTGCTCATATATTTATCTGTATTTTGTTGCTGATGTTGAGTACAAAATCATTAAACAACTGTGGGCACACTCCGTATGTCTACTATGGTTTATCATGCATACTCCCCTGTTTACGTCCGGTATGTAGATGAGGTTGCAAGGTAGCCTGCCATGATGTCACCATGAATCTATGCTGTGGCCATCAGGGTTCTTCTCATTGTGATAACTGGCTTGACTGCATGCTAGTCTGATTAGCAATGCTGCTTTTCCAGATAGGAGGGTAGATAGTATTGGGTCAGCTGTTGCTTCTGCACTGTCAATGAATGCTCAGTGTTGTGTAATTTTTGCTGTGGTTTAAAACAAATATATATCCTGCCCTCTATTTTTTGACATTTCCAACTCAACTCATTACATCCATTACTCCTGGCAAATCAAAGAGTTGTCTGACCCTAGCTACTACACCTGTGGACCTATTCATCTAATTTAGGGTTTTTGCTTTATAGACCAATGTGGGTGGTAGCTGTCGTACTGTGATTTGACTATCAATGTAGTTCTGGTGTCTCACTGCAACATCTTGTCCTGCTAAGGACCCACCACACTAACACCTACTTTTGCTTATTGAAATTGCAGTGAGCAGATGTACAGGGCACAATCTAAGTGTTTTTGAGTGTCTATCTGGCCTTTGAGTAATTCCTGCTGGTCCAACTGCAAAGTATGAGCATTGTGAGAACACATTTGTTTTGTGATTTGGTGATACCCTACCTGAATCACAAATATTTGAAGGGTTATACAATGCACAGGCTCCTTTGTTCAAAGTACAATATTCCAGAATCCTGCAGTAAATAATTAAAATATGGAAGGAATACAACTCTACCAGACCCAGCGTCTGATCTTTAGAAAAAATATTTGAAAACATTCTGCTAGTCATTGAAGAATACTATGCAAGGCAATAACTATTTCATTGCAAAGAGCAACATTTTCACTGCAATATCACATCTATTCTCTACTTATTTTACAATAATGTACATGACTTTCTTCTAGCCTGCCACTGCAGGTGATTACCAATATGGGAATAATGGCAAAATTTGCAAAAATAAAGCAGGATAAGCCACACAGAAATCCATACTTTTATAAATGTACATAACAGGGTTACCAACTTTTCTAACATATTGTGATGGAGTCATGAAATCAGGTGGGGCTTAATCTACACTGTAATTAACAAACTCATTTTGTTTAATGGTACTTTAAAAGGCATTGCTAAAGACAGTACCACAAGAGAGTCCACAATTAATTATAAACAGATAGTTTTTTCTTTTTAATTATTGTTTCAAAGCAAGTCCCTTGTATATGCAAGCTTATTTAAAACATTTCTTGCATCACATCAGTTCAGCAATGAAGTTTACTCTGTCTGCAGTATGGGGAAGGTTTCTAAGCTCTGATTCTTCCTTTTTATAGTGCACTAAAGCTTTATGTTTGCAAAGGGTATCTTCAACACCTGTGCTGTAGACTGAAACATATAAACAAATCATACCTCTCAACCTCTTAGTGGAAAAATCTGGAAAAAAAAGCCTAAAATAATGGAGGATGAAGGACCAGAAATAGGGGCAGATTTTAAATATCACTCATAAACTTAAAGAGTTGCTAGAATAACAGGATTCCTGTTAGCACACATTTCCTGAAGGATGTGAAGTCTGAAACTTAAATATATGCCATTATCTAGTGAATTCAATTCTCAATGATTTGTCAGAAAGCCACAAATGTTATGAGGCGCAAACGAAAATATGAGGCAAAAATCTGGATATTTGAGAGGTATGGCACAGACAAAGAAGGGCCAATATACAACAAAACAGAATCACTATTTACCATTTCACTAGTGTTAAATGCCTTTCCTATGTGATTTGAAAACTTACTGTAAGAAATGTATTAATTCAAACGTAACCTTGGCCATTGAATGCAAAATTGTAAATTCACCCCTGGGCTGCCCCCATGTCTCCTGTAGACAGAGGCTGACAGTAAACATTTGCTAACTAGCATCCTCCACCCCTCTCCACACACGCATAACTTTTTAGCAACCCCCTATCTAACATACCCCTCCTAACCAACATACTCCCCCAATTTAGAAGCACATGTTGGTCATTAGCTTTGCATATACTTATGAAGCTATGAACTTATGATTGTGTAACCAGTATGCTTTATAGACTCAAACAGACATTACAAATTTATTTCACTCCCTTTGATTGTCACAGTTATCTTATAATTTAATATTTTTTTTCGGCAGCTCATGTAAGGAACAGCCTAAGGTGTTGTTTACATGGTGCACCTCTCATGTACTGATCATGTGTAGTCTACAATTTGCCTTTAAAAATCACAGCACAGCATTAGAAGAAAAGGCTTTTTTTTTCATTTCTTTCAGTAGACATTCTTTAGATCTTAATCCCTGCAGTTACTGATAAGGTATATCTGTATCGGCTTTATTCAGTCATTTAATGATAGATATCCTTTTAATCAGTTCTAGTTTAATGAAGAAAATTGATAAATCTAAGAGAAGTAACAGGTAATTTAAGGACAAAAATCATTGCATTATACCTAAATCTTTGCACTTGATAGACATATAACATTTCTGCATTTTTGGTCTAATTCCTTTATTACGCAAATTATATTTTAGTAATTTCTTAATATGTCATGAAATATTGGATACAATTAAAATGTGCCATGGTATCTTACCTCCCGCAGTGTGACAGTCATTCCTTAGTGGGAACATGCAAAGATAGTTTTGAAGCAAAGTGTTATGCAGATTTCCTATCATCAGACTTTTGTTAAGTCAGCAGAATTCAAAACCAATAAACTGTTTTCGCAGTTTCAAGTTTGTGGCAATGAAACGGCAACAGATAAAAGGTTTCTGTTTTTTTTTTTTTTTTGTTAAATTTACTAATCTCACAGAAATGCAAATGTTTACATGAAATAAAAGTGATTATGCCATGTGTATTTTTTGAATGACCATTTGATTTAGTAATTGTGGCAATTATTCTGTGAATGGGGTAATATTATGAACAACTGGTTTAGAAATGAATAAAACATGCACATACACACACACACACACACACACACACACACACACACACACACACACACACACACACACACACACACACACACACACACTATAGAACACTACAGAGTGGATAGGGACACACTACAGGAACTCTGCAATCTCTGTCTTCCTCAACTGAGAGTCAGGGCAAACTGAGGGGAACCAATACCTGTGGAGACTAAGGTATGTGTAGCACTTAGACTTTTAGCTACAGGAACCTTCCAGAGACCAACAGGGGGCATTATGGGGGTGTCACAGGCATCAGCATCCAGGATCCTCCATCAATTCCTGAATGGTATACAACAACATGCCAATGAGTAATTATATTTTCCCTGTACACCTGAGGACAAAGCCAGAACTATGCAGGAGTTTTACACTGTAGCACACTACCCTGAAGTCCTAGGTGCTATAGACTACACACATTTAGAAATCAAAGCACCACCCAGGGAACAGGGAAGGGTGTACATAAACGGAAAGGGTTACCACTTCATTAACTGCTAGGTTGTGTGTAACATTAAGGGAATCATCCTGAATGTGTGTGCTGGCAACCCAGGCAGTTACCACAATTCACATATCTGGCACATCTGTCAACTGTATCAGATGTTTACTAGGGGGATATCTCACAGGTCATTTACTGAGGGATGTAGGTTATGCACTAGAACCATGGCTGATAACTCCCATCAAAAATCCACACACACCGACTGACGAATGCTATAATGAGGCATACACTCAAACAAGAAATTTCATAGAGCATGTGTTTGGGCTGCTGAAGTCACAGTTCTGGTGCCTAGACACATCTGGGGGAGCCCTGCAGTACAATCCACATATATGTGCTGAAATATTCATAATCTGTGCCATGCTTCTCAACATTATCCCAAGAAAACAGCTGCAGCAGGAACTCCATGTGTAATGGCCACACATCCCAACACCACTGGCAAGATCACCACAGTCACACACTAGTGAGGAGTCAGTGGGAGAACCAGCAGCCACTGTGGGTGTAGGCAGATGTACATGTGCACAATAAGTCATTGCTCTGGCCAAGAGGCAATGGATAGCATACACACTCACCACTAAAGGGGCTACGACTTTCATCCTATGCACATACATACAGTAACACTGACGTCAGGCAATGCTCACAATCTTTACCTACCCATGCAATGGCTGTGGACTGCTAGAATCAGATAGAGTCAGCCTAAACTAAAACACTTGTAACTGCTGGATTTCCAAGGTAAGTGTTGAATCTGGAATAGAAAAATAAATGCCTAAGAATACAAATGAATAGCATATACTTGCATACTGTTACTTGGTAATGTAAGCAAATATAAGATGGATGATTGTTACAGCAATTACATCAAGATGTGACAGCACTGACTTATGTGAATACATGTGCCCTCTATCAAGTAATAGGCCTTACTTTTAAAATGTACAGATTTTCACCAAATGTTCAAAGTTTGGCCTTATATGTTTGTAATGACAAATCATTAAAGAGTGAAGTTAGAAAATAATGACACACATTGCAGTTTCAGACTTCACATCCCTCAGAACAAACATAAAAATAGTAATGCAATGCCTGTTATTCCATTAACTGTCTACGTTTGTAAGATCACAATGTTTAAAATCTTTCCACATTGTTGGGCCTTTGTTACACTTTTATTCATGGCTTGGTCTAGTTTTGCTGGTCTAAGAGTTTGGGAGGGATGTACACATTACATGAACCTGTAAGAAAGCAGTACAATTTACAAAACAGCATCACAAAAACAGATATACTGAACACTAAGTCAGCTATGCACCCTGAGCATCAGACAAAAGACTTATGTATCCCTGAATCCAAAAGATAGAAAACAAGGATATGACACAGTTATCATTATTTGCACAGGGTGCTGTGTGTGTCAGGGGGGGGGGGGGGCAGGAGGCCTAGGCTGACACAAAAGGTAGTTAGTGCATGTGAGTAAGTAAGAGAAAGAGGCAGACATTTCAATAAAATATCAAATGGCCACTGGGACAGAATGAGCTTTAAGACTCACAACTGACCCATGTAACAGTTATGTGTGTGTGTCTGTATGGGCACTCCAGTTGAAATTGGTGTATGAGTGTCTGCAAGAAGACAGTCAAACACTGTAGTAGCTCTGTGTCATTGTATGTCAGACAGGTGTGAGCCATGCATGGTAGACGTGACAGTCCATTGTCGTCACCCCCAACCCTGAGAACTGGCTCTGCAAGAAGTTGCACTGGCATATCCACACTCACAGTAAGATGCACTGCTACTACCTGAATGTGACTGATGTTGGCTGAATGAGCTCTCCTCACGAGTATGCTCAGGACCACAACCCCATGGCCTGCCATGTCTGGGTGTTGACACCTCAACCACTGATAGAGCAGAGGAAGTAGCACCACAATGGGAGTATGATCAGGTATAGTCACATCAGCTAACATCAGATGATGTGGCTGACCTATGCCGACTTGGATTCTGTTCCCCTCCCAGCAAATGTTCTACCACAGAGACTGCCTATTCCAAAGCGTCATTCATCCAATCCATTGAACCGGCAACACAGTGGAGACAGTCATGCATGTCAGCCTGTACCACATCTACTATCCTAAGGATTTTCTTGGAGGGTCTATTGAAATGTGCCTGTGCCTCCATGACAGCCCTAAACATATGTCAAGTGGCACGGAAAGACAAACCCAGACAAACCCAGGATCAGGTGGAGGATGGATAGCAGGCCTCCTCTGAGCACCCCTAGCTACACTCCTGCATGGAACCTTGCCCACACTTTGGCTATGTCCAGAGTCAACAGGCACTGAAGCCACAGTAACCACACTACCCTGATCAAGTGTCTCACCCGCCACCTGTCCAATATCAGAGTGCTCACTGGAATGCATTTGTGTAGGCCTACTGGCTGTGTCTAACAGAATTACAGGGGATAGCCGAATGTCAACCTCAGGGCCAGATTCAACCTCTGCACCCCCAGACTCTCCCTGCATTTGCCCACCATCACCATCAGAGTCTGCTGCTACTCTGACATCAGGTGGTAAGAGTCCCACACTTCTACTGTCAGGATCACCTGTGAGAATAAGCAACAAATGCAGGAAAGAAATTAATAGCTACACTAGTACAGTTTAATATATGCTAACGAAGTAATACTAGCACCACTATTACAGAAACTACAGCAATGCGCACACACAGTCCTGACACCCACATCACAAATATAGATAACTGCATATTTCTGTCAAATGCTCGTCAATACTGAAATAAAATAGTTTGAATTACCATGTGCAGATGACTCCACACTTACTAGTTAGGTTGGAAGGACACCATCATCATAATAGCAATAACACAGGGGAAAGCATTTTGGCCTTTATATGTCCATTAACTATACATTTAACTGAACCTTAAATTACATGTACACCCAAAGCCCATGTGTAATGGACAAGAATGTGTTGTTAACTGTATCAATGTATAAATACCCCCCCCCCAAAAAAAATAAATAAATAAATAAATGTAACTATTACTGTTAACATTTTACTATACAAGAAATATTTAAAAGTTGACATATGTAAGCCTACCTGGATGCTCCTCCGGGGACATACTTGTCCTCCCTAAAACAGCAGCACCAACATCAACCACATGCTGTTCTGCACTTTCCACTGAGCTCTCTGGATCTCTGACCATGGACAGGAACTCTTCATTTGTTGTCAACGGTGACTCTGTAGTTGGCCTTACCCAGTAGCCAGCTGTCCATGGGCCACTGCATCTGCTTTCCTCCAAGCTGATGAAATCACGTCAGTGGCCCTATGATGGACCTGACCATATGTCCTGCTACATCCCCCAACATCATTTACATCATTCACTATCTTGTTCCAAATTTGCATTCTCCCAGACATATCCCCACATCTTCTCTCTAGCAGAAAAGCACTAAGCCTGGATGTTCACTTTGCTCTCTGATTCACTGAAGGGAGGTTTGCGGGGATTGGGACATTTGCGTGCCATAGTCCAAGGTGACATAAAACAGTAAAGGATACTATAGAGAAATATCAAACAAATAAAATCCTGCTTAGATATAACACATATTGTTTATTCGTTGAAGGTTGTGCATTAGGCCCGGCAAGCCAGCACATAAAAATCTACTGCCAATCATTAGCGGACCGGAGTTCCGCTGTGGCGACCCCTAACCGGGAAAAGCCGAAAGACACAACAACTCACCAAAGGAAAAAAAAACAGTTATTCAAATTAAAAAAGGGTTATGCGATTTTAACATATCCCAGTCAGACACAAATCAAGGTTTGATCCAAAACAAGGACTAACAATAGCAAAGCAAACCTCTGTAAAAACCTTTTGGTTGTGCCAACACAGACATTCAGCTTGACTCTCCCACCCCCAAAACAACAGGAAAATGACATTTTGTACCAAACAAGCAATAACACATCAGTCAATTGTTATAAGTGCTTCCAAACAAACTGTCCCAAAAACATGTGTACGCATTTACTGCAGAACAGTCATTTTTATGCAATTACCAGTCACTTCTACCTATGCACAGCACTCCCCTAGAGGTGTCTATGGGCCATCCTAGATGGCTAACATTCCTGTGTTATTAACAATATAGAACATTTGTATTTAACTGAAACAACATAGAGGAGTGTAAAGAGTAATAGTTATAACAGTAACACTTATGATGAAAGTTAATAAGGCTGTGTATCTGAAAAAATAAAATGCCATGTCAAAAATGATTTTGTCATGAAATGTGTACAGATAAAAGATGCATTTGCAACTGTATATATATATATATATATATATATATATATATATATATATATATATATATATATATATATATATATATTTCCTAGTAGCATGTGGGCAAATCCAGAATATAATTGCAAAATTCAGTCATACCTTATCAAGATCAGTAGTCTTCTGTGCAGATAAATCCAAAGTAAAAACAACCTTCTTCTGTGTTATCCACATAAAAAAATTATCCTCACCTTTAAGTTCTCTGGCTGCATGGTTACCTTTTTGTAGTATATATTCAGCCATGTAAGCATGTTGAAGATGCAAGCAAAATGTGAACTCTTTAGAATTGCTGAATTCCAAATTCTTGGCCCTGTGTAGCAGATGTAAAGATAGTACAGACACTCCTTCAGTGTTTGTTGCTAATGGATTGCAACTGTGAATTATTGCTGGTAGGAAGAAGGAAAACACAACAGCAATTTCAACTCCTTTATCTCCAGTGGGTGTGTCAGCCAGGTTAGACTTACAAAGTGTAGAAGTAATTGCATCAAGGTTTTAAAGGCAAGTAAAGCACATTTAACATTTCCTGTTCAGTAATATCCAAACTCCCCTGATTTTCATGAAAACTGTTTAGTATTGCCATTTAATGTTCTCATACATCTTAAGGACGATGACAGAGTGCCATAGAGACTGCGTGTCTCAGATTACTGCTCAAATAAGAGAATAATGAACACTATACAAAGATAAGACAGAGCTGCATTTCTGCAAACAATATGCTTACATGGTTGTGTGATCACTTATTGCATTACATCTGAAATTAACAATTACAAACAGCTGAGAAGTGTACAAGTGCCATATGTCTTGTTAATACTTTGGGTGATTTTGGACTTGCTTAAATGTACAATGATTTTCATTCCTGCTGCAAAGTTTTTTTCTGTGGCAAAGAGAGATAAATCACTCTTATTGCATGTTGGGGGTTCATTGGTGTGAGAAGTTAAATCCCAACTTTAGGAAAAAATATTTCATGTGTACATGAACATTTATTTTGCAATGTTGCCAGTGTTTGTGTAGCACACAGCTTAGCACAAACGCAGGAAATGGATAAATGCAATAAAAGTTATATAATGTACTTCTATAATAACCAATATATAAACTACACCCTTGAATCACATTTGTGTCTAGCACATTTGCTAAACATGGTGATCCACACAGTATATACTATCTTTAGATCACGGCTGAAGTCCCACATTTCTCTTTTAAGGATTAAACCTAACAAATACTGTTCACAAAGATAAAACAACATGATTTTTGTTTGTTGCATTTGCGTGTCACTTAACATCACTCAAGCCTGGACTAATGGCCCACACATGAAGCAGACAGAACACCTGTGGACAGGATGCAGATAGTAGAAAATTTCAAAATGGAAACATTCTATCCTCTACTTTCTGCCACCATGCCAACACACTAAGTGGCATTGTGCAGCAGTTAACACACAGAATTTAATAGTGAATATGAAAATAGCCAACTCTTTTTTTAAGAATTACTGTGGCAGCAGGTGTAAGTGTATGGCTACAATACAGATAATCCTGGGTTCTAATACAACAAATTCCAAGTATACTTACTGTTGTTTTGTTTTATTTTATATTAATATTCACATGAAAAAAATATTACACACTCCTAATTTTATTTAGGGTTGTACACTTTTTTAATAAACACATAAAAATTTAAACATAATTATAAATAACAATAAAAGTATGTATGGCAGTGGAGTTTATATTAATTATTTGTGTAACTGAAGGTATACTGAGTATTATGTTTTTGTAATTATAATTGTGTTTTCTGGCCTTGGATGGCCTTCAGACTTCAATAATACTCATACTCACATGAATGTATAAACCAGAACCTTGTCAGGTCACACACACACACACACACACACACACACAATATTGCTCTCTGCTTACATCACACAAATGTGGTTGGCATCTTTGTTTATTGCACTGTTGCTGGACATGAAACTGGGATTATTTACACTTAAACACAGTGAGTGGCATGCATGTGCAATCTACCAATAAATAGATCCATTTGAGAAGCCACAGTCTCCAATCTGTGGAAATCTATACAATACTATTACATAAAGGTGGGAATTCCACAGACCCCACTAATTTTAGACCCATAGCTGTTCTTTCCCCACTCTCTGAAATCCTTAAAAATGCACTCTCACTCAACTTTTCGAGCTACTAATCCATGAAAATCTTGCAACTCCTACCCAACATGGGTTTAGGCCAAACCACAATATTGCCACTGCCCTCCTATTTTTTACTCAGACTTTAGCCAAGGTTAGAGACAACAATCAACTCATATCCTGTCTATTCCTTGATCTCTCTAAAGCATTTGATACTGTATCTCACTCCAAACTACTAACTAAACTATAGGAGCAAAACCTCTCTACTTCCACTCTTAAATGGTTTTCCAGCTACTCAATAATAGGTTACAATCGGTGAGATGACACACTTCTTGATACCCTTTCCTACCTATTGAAACGGGCATCCCCAGGGCTCTTTTCTGGGGCCCCTCATATTCAACATGTGTACTAATAACTTCCATACAGCCTAGGCACGCTTCTCTTATACAATATACAGATGACGCTACACTTATCTCTTTCTCTGACATCTCTCACCTCTGCACAAATATCCCAAACTTGTTACAGTCCGTTGAAAGATGGCTCTCTGAAAATCAGCTCATCTTAAATCCAAAAAAAGACAAAACTCCTATTCCTCCCGCAAACTCTTTCCCATCACAAATCTACCTTTACCATCACATCCCTTGACAATACTACCATTAAAGCAGAAACTCACACTAGGCAACTTGGCACCATAATTGATAATCAATTAAAATTCAACCTCCACATTCAATAGAGTATAAAAAACACATCAAAAACTGGGATTACTTTACAGGAATAAGAAATTCATTACCTCAAACTCTAAACCTTCTCAAGCTCAAGCTTTCATCCTACCCTGCCTCCTCTATGTGGCTCCAATTATCACAAACATACAATCATCACTACTCTCCAAGCTTGAACAAGCCTATAACAAAGCAGATAGATTTGCCACAAGCCTGCCCTATAGCTCTCAACACTGCCATGCACTAAAAAAAATAAATAGACTAGAATTCCATGAAAAACTCCTACTGTCACAGCTACAAATCACACATTCAGTACTCTACAAACCTACTGCCTGCCTCTCCCTCTCTTCACTTCTATCCTGTTATACTCCAAACCGTCATCTTCATAACTCCGATCAACATCTCCTTGACATCTACAAACCCATCAAAAACGTAGGCAAACTACTATATAAATACTCAGTGTGCCAGTCCTGGAATAAACTCCCCACTTATGTAAGGAATATCTCACATGCAAAACATTTCATAAAAGAGCTAAAACTCTCCCTAATAAACAGATGGCTCTGACCCTTTCTATACCCCACCTAACCCCCATCACCCTTTGCTCCATCCTTCATCTTTTCTTTCCCATTTCTTCTCACTGGGAAACCCCCCCTTTCTCTTCTCCTCTTTCATTAGATGTCATGCAACACTTTTAAGTGCAGCTACAGTCTATGGATATACGCATATTTTATTATATTTTTTGTAACCACAATCTATGCAATAACCCTTCTACCAAATGGACTTGTACCAACTTTAGTATATTTACCCCACTGTATTGTTCACTTTTGTACACATTGCCTGAATACTTTGTACATGATTTCTCTGCTTAACACTGCTTTATGTTGCCATCCCATCATATATTGCATGGTTTTATACTTTACATTGTTTGTATTACATCAGAGCTTTTCTTCTCAGGTCTCCACTAAAAATGGGTTTCTGCCTCAGTTGAAACAACCCGGTTAACAAATGTCAAATAAATAAATAACTAACTAAATAAATAAATAAATAAAGTTGCTCATTCCGAAATGTAGAGTTGAAGCGCAAGAGGTAGTGCTTGGGTCTCCCTGTAACTCTCATGAAGATTGTATAAATCATTTGCTGACTTCTTCGGGGCAGTTGATAGTATTCTTCAACAGGAGACAGTAGCGTGGCTAGAGGTGCATTTGGTACAATGCTACTGAATTAAATGGACTGGTTATTTGGTAAAAGTAGTATGATTTATGGTATAAGACATATCTGAAACAGGAGTTAGAGAGGAAACACTGAGAGGATGTATTCATGAAAGTTATGTATGAGACATTTTATAAGTCTTGGTGCATGAAACTGGCCTGACTGAACTTACCTTATTTATCTTTCAGTGGGGAACGGGCTGAATGGAAAAGCAATGGAACTGGAATCCCTGTGACCAGAAGGAACAAAAAAATATGCAGCAACTCAAGCAGATGGTAAGATCAATAAGGGGAGAAAGTGGACCCTACAGGAAGGCAGAGAGGGTATGTGATAGGATGGCAGTAAGAGAGGATGGTGGGGAAGAATAAATGAGTTATGTTTAGCATAGAAAAATAAGGAAGGGTTTGTGCAATACAAGAATATGTGAAAAGAAAGAAAGCTGTTTCAAGAAAATATTGAAGAGGAAGATGCTGTCAAGCTGAAGACAGAAAATGTCCACAGAAGTGCATGCAGAAGGACTCATGGACAGGTGGACCAGTTCTAGGGATGGTGTCTAAGAGCATGTAAGCTAAGGAAATAGTATCAAATTGTATGATTAGTGATGTCGGCAGAAAGACAAAGGTAATTGTGAGGGACAAATGGATTCCTGGCAGACTCTAATAATATAGCAAGGAAGCAAATTCCTACAGATATGGGAATAACTCAGTTTTGCAAGGGAGGAAAATTCCTTCCTTATGTTAGGAAAGAAATACTGTGGTCAGGGCCAGCAACTGAGGAGCCACAGATAAGACATTTTGTAGGGGCCTAAGCCACACTACCCTTTCAACACCCAATCCTATCCTCACCATCCTCATACCCCACCCTCTCCTATAGTCTACTACACTTTTAGATTAGGCATTAAGACTATAAGTCAGTATATTATTAAGGGCTAAAGAATGTATTTGTTTAGCTTACATGCTGACAAAAAGTATGTTAAAACAAAAGTGTGCTTTCTTATAAGTCTCTCCTTCTTTATAGTCTTAACATATTTGCAAATGTTATCAGCACCTCTGTTTTCTGCTTATTCACATTCTGTAGATAAGGAATGCCTATTGCAATTCTGCATAACTTTCAGGCTTTTTGCTTTTTCACATTCTGCAAATAAAAGGTTGCAGGAATATATGGTATGATTTTCTATCAAGATGCACTGTTATGTTTTTAAGAGCAAAAGCAATATCTGCCACTGTAGATTATGTTTCGAGATAAAAAAAAAAACGTGTTAAAACTGTGCTTAGTTATAAGGAATCTTGTATAATTTGTAAATCTTTTTAAAAGTTCATTTTCTGATGTTTACTTTTTACAGTCTGTGGATGAGGAATCTTTCTTCACTTACATTCTGTGAAGCTTTCCAATCATAAATATTTCAGTTCCTCCTCATCATATACGTTGGATGAAAACTATTAGAAACATGCTATTACACAGTACTGTTTAATAAGATTACATTTACATAAAAAATTGTTAAAATACAGCTGTACTTACTGACAGAGGAGTTTTTTGATTTCTGTATGGAATGACATCAAAACTTTTGAACTTTCAATTTCTTGATTTATGTTCTACAGCATCTTTACAGATGTTGTTAACCACAATATTTTTGTTTCATCACATTTTACTGATAACATTAAGAATGTTTCCAGCTTTTTGTCATGCCTGTTCTGTTAAATCTTTCAACATGTTGATGCTTAGATGTTTTTGCTTCAACATATTTTATAGATATTATTTCAAGACTGTTGGGGTTATCATGGAACATGACTGACCTTAGTTAAGCTTTGAATACTTTCAGTTTGTTCTTCTAATGCCACTGAGAATAGCACCATGACTGCTAGAAGAAAAATTAGTAATCCAACAAATCTCTCATTCAGGGCAAGATATTCCATTTCCAGGATTTTCAAAAACTTTCTAAAGTATGAAGGATTTGTTGCAACATTCCTATCTTTCCATCTTTCTGTTCTACAAACAGAATGCTGTTGAAATGTAGTCCTTTTGTTTCAGCTCATTCTTTGTCTAAAGCATGCATGTGAAATCATAGTTTATGTCTAATCTAGCATGTATCACCTTAGCCAGAACTTGTGCCCTTTCAATTTGGAAAATCTCCTTTCAATTACACCACTGTGATTATTATTGCAAAAATATAATTCCAAATATCAAAAACATTGCAAATGCATTGAGATGGTCATTTAAAGCAAAGAACTGTAGCATTTTCAAAATATTTCCAAAGTATGAGAATGGGAAAATTAGTTTCATTGCTCCCTCATATTCATATAGGCATTTTGCTAGCTTTCTTTTCTGTAATTTTGTTTTTTCAAAATGCTCTGTTTTTCAGTTCTTCAGATTCTATAGATACTATTACAAGGTTGTTAAGTCTGCCTTGAAGCATAGTTCATCTTAGGTATAATTTATCAGCTTCAGTTTAGAGAAGCTCCTTTTGTCTGATGCCACTGTGGCTGGTATTGTCTGAAATATGCAAACAGCAGTATGAACATTTGGAAATTCAGTAGCTCCCTCTTTTACAATAAGTAATTCAGAATTTGTAAAGGTTGTACAAAGTGCGTTACTGAGAGATTTGATCTGAATGCTTCATTTCCTTAAATGGCATATGATCATTTAAATCAGTTCATTTCCTTGGGTTTGTTTTACATGCAATTTTCAATTTGGAAACATATTTTTCTAATTTTCCCTTTGAAAAATGATAAAATTTACTTAAAAAAATAACTTAGCATATGTTTTGTGTCTGCTGAAACTTTAGCCCTGAAGACTGTATAGCTTTGTCTAACATTTGGTTGAAGCCCTGTATTTTATAAACTTGCTTAGGATAAGTATTGGGATCATCAAGAGATTTTTTAACTACTGTGCCTGCTTTTATTTTCGGAAATTGTGAGACTGCCTCAAGGCAAATCATAAGTTAATTTGCAGCAACTAAGAGTTGTTCAGAGGCAATCTCTCTATAATCCTTGTAAGATCTGTTGCAATGTATTGTAGATCTTTGCTGACAAAACTTACGGGAAACAACAAGCCATGCTAGAACAACAATGAATCAATAAAACATAGGCTGGCATGGATCCTAAGGGCATACTGGGGAAGTAGTTATCATCTTAAGCCCTGAGGTTATTTATTTTCTTATTCTCCTCCCACAACTAAAAATCATGCTATGCCCCTGGGGATGGAGATTAACGTGGATGCCCACTCCAGAGGCAGGCATTCCATGTGAATGTGCTAATATATCACTCCAGTCTCTGTAGGAGCTCAGCCAAGGCCCTTCTTCCTATTCTGAATGTTTCCTTATCACATCCTCATTCATCACCAGGAATGAAATTCAGGATGTTCCTGTAAGACTACCCTCCTCAACTGAAATGGAAACACTCATCACCCCTTGCCGAATTGCCAGTTACCTGAGCAGCTAATCAAACCTGAGCCAACTGGGCTGTACTCAGAGCTTTAACCCTGTATGCCACTAGGGTGGTGAAACATGCAATGATGATTTAAAATAATATCTTGCAGTACAGCTTACGTATGTGTTTTTATCCTACCCTCATACCTATATTTATTCTGATGAGCTTCATAAAATATGTACACACTCTAAATAAAGTATGTTGCACAAAAAACAAGTCTTTTCCTAACACACTGCCTCAATTGCTAACATTGCAACTTGAAGAGGCCAGTCAGCTGATAAACTGTTCAACCTTGTTGTAAGGTAGTTCTGACCAAAAAGGAGACAGGCATGAATTTGATTCACAAAGTATGGTCTGAGACTGAAAAGGAAATAACAATTATTACTATCAAATACTGCATTTCTTACAACAGCCAATACAACCACTATCTATTCAACTTAATGATTTTGCAGGGAAAAAACTCGTAGTGGGGAAGAACCCCTCCAGAAAACTGTGCCACTTGAAATATTAAAATCAAATGCCAGATCTCTGCATCTTGGGGAAAGAAGCATTTCCATGAAAAAGAAACTAATACTAGAGGTATGCTATTATTTATACTGCAAATAACTGATGGGGTTCAATTTAACCATCACTCATGATATTCAACCATCTTGTCATTACAACCACACAACACTATATCCACATCTAAAGTTTAGATCCAGTGCAAAGAAATAAGCAGTTGGAACCATGTTTACTACTCACAGCAACCCAAGCGACACATGTGCACCTATACTGTGCCTTCTCTTTAACACAGGCAGATGGTACAGAAAATGCTCACTTCATGCTGAACTCAAAATCAATTAATTTAAGATGAAACAGATGACGCCCATACTTTTCAACCTTTCATCTTCTAAAATCATAGTGAGGGGTTATCAAAAGTAATAGCAGAGAGTTCAAAATCATAGCTTTCAAAACTTTGCTTATGTGCATAAATCTGGGGTAGAGATACAAATGTGTAACTCATGAGGTGCTAACAGATGTGCATCTACATAGCTATACAGAAGAAATATTTCCATACTACATTGTAAAAGTATACACATACCTCTTTTACTAACGTGCTATGCATTCCAGTCATAACTATAGTTTTGTTAGCTGAATTAATATAAAGTCTGTATATATTTTTATTTGCCCAAAACATGATTGTGGAATTTTCATTAAAACACATTTATGCTGCAGTTAAATAAACAAATACACAGAAACCTCCTCAATTTGGATATGAACAAGAAATCTAAATATTTCTAATCAAGCCACACACAGCCTAATTCTTTTGCCTGTATGCGCCATTTTAAATGTTATTATCTGTGTCCCCAGTAAAACGTTTCTATGCTTTAGTTCCATGTGCTATGTTACCACTTCATCAAAATATTCCTGACCAGCTCTTATATTTTCTTCATAAAATGGATTGCATTGTTCTACAACCCTGTGTCCCCACTGCTCAACATACCATTAAGCAAACTTTGTAATGTATAATTATATATATATATATATATATATATATATATATATATATATATATATATATATATATAGGGGTTCACTTCATAATCTTGAAATACTGAAATATCAAATTTCAGTATCTCAAAACTGTGAAGTCGAATATCCGAGACACTGAACATGCATAAACCCGACACCTAAAATTGCAAATCCACAAAATCCCGAAAAACACATAACACACACTAGAAAACACATACATACATGAACATACATACCTCCCAACACTTCTCTACAACAAACATAACACACACGTACACAACCAAACACATGCGCACGCCTACCCTTAGTATATGCAGGGGAGCAAGCCCCCCTGCACCCCCCACACCCATCTTACTAATATATACTAACTTCGAGGTTCCACAACACTCCATAACACACACAACCCATCACCGCACATTCCACCCCCCCACACAAACACACATCACATACACACAAACCCCTGCACTCCCAACACTAACACATTCACACTGCACAACACCTACACTAACCCACACCTCAAACATCCCAACACACTCAAACACAGACAAACCCTCCCCAAAACCCTAAAAAAGTACACTTACCTAATGCGCTATCCGTACCGTGGGTTCGAAATTCTGCATTCAACATTTCCAGGTTTGCAATTTCCGTCCATTCAACTTTATAGGCTTGAGATTCTAAAATTCAATATTTTAGAATTTTGAGCATATAAAGTGTTCCCATATATATACATTACTGTACACACACAGATGTGACCATCAGTTTCAGCCACTTGCATGAGTGTGTATATTTCAGCTGTCTAATTAAGATCAGACAAATTAATAAATATATAAATAATAGTCCTGAGATATATTTTGGTTCAAAACCATAAAAACACAGGTTACAACTACTTACCACAAGTCACATTTAATACATTATAAAATAAAAAAAAACTGTGCCCCCATATTTGCCAATATTGTTATGACATACTGGGAACACAAATTTGCATTTACTTCCCCCTTTAGTAGTTTATAGAACATGTAGGTTTGATTTTTGGATGAGAATTGTGTTTTATGGAAAGGGAACTTGGAAGAACTACAACAATCTGTGACCTGTATCAACACAACCACTAATTTTTTATAGTTCACTTTATGTGGGTCAGATAGTAATGCTAGCTTTTTCGATGTTAGGTTATATAAAGATACAAGTAGATGATTGGCAGAAAAAAAACTACAAATTCTAATACTATATTACCTTTTTTTTTCTAGTTACCACCCTTCTTATATAATTCCAATGTTTGGGGTACCACAGGGCAACAAAAAGGTACCTGTAAATGTGGCACTTGTAAGCAGTAAGTGCAAATTTATTATCGAGTGTGCCAAGGTTAAAATTCATGGAAATGACTGGATTAATAAGAATGGGTACTATAACTGCAGCTCTAAAACAGTAATACATGTGGCTTAGTGACAAAAATGCTACAGTTTTTATATTGGTAAAACTGAGAGGTCATTAAGAGAATGGGTGTATGGCCATGTATATGATATTAAAAAAAATCAGTTCATGCAATGTCTTGGCCAGGCATCTAATTCAGTTCTTCAAATATAATTTTAAATTTTGGGTTTTTGATTCTATTAATGTTGATTCAAGAGGGGAAACTTGGAAGATGAAGTTAGAGGTTGTAGAGTTGATATGGCAACTCATAACAGCTTTAGACAGGACCCTGGGGTTGAATGAAACTTTTTCCATCAGTGTTGCCCTTAAACTGAAACAGCTGAAATTATAATTGTGATTTTTATTTATTCAAGGTAAACTTTTATATATAGATATGTGAGGTATTCATATTTCATATTATATTTTATTTTCAGAGAAGTAGTCAATAGATTTAATGTTTTAAGCTATTCTTTTAATCATAATTTAAATTGTATGCATAGCTTTAAGGAACTAAATGAACATGTGATGTTGGTGTGGTAATGGTATTTAAATGGTACAAAATTTTCAATCACATTGTTCTAATGAATTTATAGGTTCATAGATTAGTGCTAAGCTAATTGCCCTTATGGGCCATTTTAAGCCTAGCCAGTTACCCCATGTGAGAAGCAAACACTGCACCTTATGTCTGCAAGATAAACACCTTAACAATTATGTCAACCTCCCACCCATACTGGTGAAGATTATGGATGGTGGTACATTTTGGGACCTATGTTTTTATGGTTTTGAGTTTTCTGGTTGACACTTCCATTTGTCTTTCTGTTGGTGTTTGGTTCTTGCTCTGTATTTCACCTCACCTTTGTGAAAACTATTCAGTGCATACAATTGCAAACTCCCTCTTCCTTTACAAATTGTTATCTTGAGTCAGACACAAAGACCCAAAATGAGGAAAAGATTTTAAATATTGCTCTTATATATTTTAGAAGCTGCTAGAATAAAGTTTGCAATAAGAACTATTCTTCTGAAGGGTATGAAGTTTGAATCTCGCATGTCTTTCATTATTTAGCCACTTGTATGAAAGCATATAATTCAAATGACTGTCTACAACACTGCTCTACAACCTGGGTGACCAAAATCTAATGACTTGTACGGACCAACTGGCACATCTTCTTCAGGGCCTGTCATGCTCCCAAATTATTTATGCCCAGTGTGGGCACCTGATTTGACCTGCCCTACCTATGGCTTGGCCTAAAATGTATAGTTCAGAAAGGACACAGCTTTTGTTGAAGGTTGTACTACTGAGCAACTGCCTACCTACATATCTGAGGAATGTGCCCTGCGCTTTTGTGAAATAAAATGGCAATAATATATATTTCAGTAAGCATTTGTAAACATTTGCTAGTAATTACTGACTTTAATAACTACTACAGTTATGCTTTTACATATAAAGAGTCAAAATCCCACAGTTCTGTACAAGGATAGTAACCCTAATGTAGTTCAACAAAAACTACAGTTCCACCTTTACATAAATGTTATTTATAAAAATCTCTGCATTGTATATGAGGATTCGACTTTATAAATCTGCGGTACTTTCATGCCTTATTATCTGTAGAATCATAGGTAGTCACTTGATCCAAAAGCCAGTTTGAGAATTGCCCCACCACACTGTCTGTTAAATGACTTGCAAACTGTCAATCAGTAGGCATATGGAGGCTGAGCAAATCAAACCTTGGACTGCAGGAAGCAGATGATTAACATCTCATAACATTAATCCTCTGTGCTTACTTCCTCGTCTTCCTTCTGTTTTTGATTTCCTTTTGAATTAATGAACATTTAATCTTTGTTTGTTTTGTGTGCTAAACTATGCCAGTCAGCTGTATACTTGCCTTGTAAGAGTAATTTTAGGCACAACACTTTGTATTTACATGAGAAGTGATGCCTGTTACCAGGTAGTGTTAGCTTTCAAGGCCATGTGCAGAAGTTAAATGCCTTTGTCACAGTTAAACAGCTATGCAAGTAGAGGCTACATAAATCAAACCCTGGCTTAATATAGACAATCAGATCAACCTCTCATTTTTCCTCTCAGTCTCCCGTTAATCTGTACAACAAACGAGAATCTGATTCCACATGCTCCTTCAACCCACAAATGTTCTAAGTAAGTATATTTCTGAAAACATGCTTATCATATATTCTCTGGTTCATAAACACCATGCCAACCATGCCAAAATGCTGGAACTCTTACAATTATACGACTGAATAATAATAATATCCCAGATACTCTCTCCATACCTACCTCCTTTTACTACCCCTAATATGGACAACCTGCAACATTGCTGATAAATTATAGATATGTGTGTGTGTGTGTGTGTGTGTGTGTGTGCGTGTGTGCATGCGTGCGTATGTGTGCATGCGCGCACGCGCGCGTGTGTGTGTGTGTGTGTGTGTGTGTGTGTGTGTGCGTGTGTGCGTGTGTGTGTGTGCGTGTGTGTTTGCATGTATTCATTTGTCATGCATGTATATTATTAATATATTAATAAACATATGTATGCACATACTAATACACTCTCTCTTGCACATTTCACTGAAAATTAGTGTGCAATTTTCACTGAAAGCTCAATTCAGTGAAAACTCAATTCACTGAAACACATTTCACTGAAAGTTAAATATGGCCTTTTCCCCACTGTAGTGCGGCCCTAGATTTAGTATATATAGTAAGTAGGGTAGGGGGCACTGCCCCCCGCATATTTTAAATATTTTGAACTATATACATGGATACTTGCAATTCCAATATATTATTCTTTTCCGAGCATAATATATACTTAAAATATGTGGAGTGCTATGCCTCCAACACCCCCCGATGCCCCCCCTTACTATATAAACTAACTCCTGGGTCACACTACAGTGAGGAAAAGGCCATATATAACTTTCAGTGAAATGTGTTTCAGTGAATTGAGTTTTTAGTGAATTGTGCTTTCAGTGATTTGTGTTCAGTCATTTGAGTTTCAGTGAAATGTGCATTCAGTAAAATGTCCTAGACTCATATATATATATATATATATATATATATATATATATATATATATATATATATATAATTATGGTTCTAGGACACTGACATAGGGTCCAAATCTCCGAAAATCCATTTTGCCAAAAATAGTACTGACAGTGTATCTGCCCTTTTACCCCACTGTAGTGCAATCTCAGAGTGAAAATATTAAAGTAGAGGGGTGTTGGAGGCATAGCCCCCCCCACCTACACAGGTTATAAACTACTTACTAACCCTTTTAAAAGGGACTGCTCAATAGAAAACAATACTAGACAATATTAAACTGTACTGGGGGGGGGGTTGTGTCCCCCACACCCCCTACTTTAATATTCTCACTCCGAGATTGCACTACAGTGAGGAAAAGGGCAGATACACTGTCAGTACTATTTTCGATGAAATGGATTTTTGGCGATTTGGACCCTATATCAGAAATTTTCGGCAAAATGGATTTTTGGCGAAATGACACTGATCTATACTTATATATAGATAGATATAGATATGGGTGACATTGAATAGGTGGCTATGTGTTACATTAGCAGCTGCATATGGTTGAATAACAGCTAGCTGACAGGTGCACGAGAGTGTTTTATTGTTGGGATTGGGGAATTTGCCCTCACCCCATGTTTGTTCACTCTCAAAATCAGTATATAAAATTAGCAGAGGGTGTGGGGGCAACGATCCCCACATGAAGCCCCCTGATAAAAATGCTTTATTGTATTTTTAAAAGTAAACTTTGCATGCACCCATGCTGTTTCTTGGCACTTGCATACTGAAATGCTGATGTTGGCATTTTTTAATGTTTTGACACTGGCATTATGCCAGTCAACAATGGGTGTTTTTATTTATTAGTTCACTTATATATTTATTTGTCTATCTATCTCTATAGATAGATATATGTCTAGATCGCAATATCGACAGACCACAGTCTCTAAAGCTGGAAGATCAAAATTAAATGCCAGTAAAACAAAAGCTGGCTTTTTGAAGGAAAGGGAAAGAGGCCCCGCCCGCATTCTGACATCTCCTGCATCTTATATGTACCGACTCCAAGATCACATCAGATTGGGGTAAATATTTAAATATTTCAGTTTTGTGACATTGACTCTATATATTAATACATACACACACACAAACACACACACACACACACACACACACACACACACACACACACACACACACACACACACACGCACACACACACACACACTTCTTTGTGCATACTGATCCCAGAATAAACTGCGTCTAAAGCCATCATTCCTGAAAACCTGGCAAGGTGCCTGCTATATGATACGCATGTTGTGTTTGGTGACATTAACATTCACATGCTCCAAATTCTTTTGACTTGACTGCCCAGACAAATGGCTTGGTAGCAAGTGAGTGACCAATGTGATATGTCATCTTCAGAAGCTTATAAATAGGTGAACATATGTATTGCAAATGTAACTTTACTACCAAGTGAATGTAATTAATGAGAAAGTAATTAAAAATGAAACAGTGTTTCTCTGCTAATAAAATTATGTGCCACTTTAGGTTAAACATTTGCTCTGACACTAACCTTTTACAGTTATTCAATAATAGAAATATATTGGAGGAAAAAATGTCAAACAATATACTGTCACTATTGAGGTGAGACCCTTAACCTATGTGCAAAAATGGGGAAAAGGGTTTTTTGAATGGATAGATATGCCCTGTTTCTTTAATACACATTATAATACAACTCTGAATTCTTCACCCTATTCATTACAAAATAAAGGACTTTAACAATTCAAAATTAGAAGCATGACATTGCTTTGGAAAAAAAAAAAACAACTACTGGGTTGTCCTGAGAAATATTTATGATATCTATAAAATCATTCGAAATACATGCCCTCATAGGTTAATACTAGGCTACCTGCCTAGATGGGGTCTTTTTTAAGCCTAGTCAATATCTCAAGGTCAGAATCAAACCCTGAACCTTGTGTTAATGAGGAGAAGGCATTAATTAATATGCCAAATACAACCCCAACAGGGTGTTTTGTTTGAAGTATATCACATATGTCACTGGGACATTTCATTTGCTTATTTATTTATTTACTGGTATTTCATTTCCAGGAAAGTCTGACTGGGTAGAAGCCCATTTTCAATGGCGGCCCAGAGAGAAAGTGCCAAAGTATTGGAAAGCATCTTACAATGATTTTACAGTCTTTAAAAATAACACAAAAAACTGCAGTTTAAATAATTATACCAAATTAAACTTTAACTTAAAACATTGGTTAAGATGCGATACAAATTGTATGACAAAGATTTAATAGTCAAAGAAATTTTAGCCTGCTTATAGAAAAATTAGAGATAAGTTAGTATAATACAAACTGAGAGAAAAGCAGGCTTATGATATATTTAGAGAAAAAACCAGGAGAACAAAACTGATAAAAGTAATAAAGTGAGCGAAGAGGGGAGAATAAGCCTATATAAGGTATGAACAGGCATTTGTCCACATTTAGGGATATAATTTATCCTGATGTTGAGCAAGAACAAAGCCAGCTTTTAGCTAGGAAGTCTTTCAGAATTGTTTTGAAAGCTGTCAGAGAGGGTACTGACTAGATAGATAGAGATAAGGAGTTCCAAGCTTGGGCAACATGGCACAGCTACAGCATATCTGATAGGTTTGTGCACAAAGAGGAGTTTTTGGTCATTTGATTGTAATGAGCAATTAGGAATATAATTGTTTCGAATGTCATGTAGTGCTAGACAAGCACATGGATTCTGGATAATTTTATAGGTGGTAAGAAGTTGTGTATATGCTAGTTAATGGAGTATATGCTAGTTAATGGAGTAGCTATAACCAATTTAGGCTTTTTAGTGTTATACAGTGGTGGGTTCTAAAAGGGGAATTTTCTGCAAATTTAGCAACTTTGTTATAGCATTGTTCAAGTTTTGATTTTTGTGATGGCTGAAGGTTAGTAATGATGGGACTGCAATAAAGAAATGTTGGGAGGAGATAAGTAGTGGCAAGTATAGCTTTAGTTGCATAATTGAGAACATTTTTGGCTCTGAAAAGTATCCCTAATTTGCTGAGTTTTTCTTAAACAATTTTGTACATGAAGGTCGAATTTAAGATCATCATCTACTACCATCTGTAATAATTTGCTATGAGAAGTAAGTTCAGCAGTTGCATTATCAAGAGCGAAAACTTTTTTCTTTTTCCCATGGGAGAGGGATTTGAGGAAAAAGTGGATGTTAGTTTTTTTTTTTAGGGATGACCATGAGTTATGAGTTAGAAAGCCATGTTTCAGTCACTATTAAAGCTCCCTGAGTAATTTTTTGGAGGTGTGCCATGTTGCCAGATGTGCAAACAAGTGTGGAGTCATCTGCATACTGTATTAGGTAAACTTGTAGTGTAGATGTGTGTAGGGCATTTGTGATAATGTTAAAGAGGAGGGGTCCAGGGATAGACCCTTGTGACAGACTGGTGGTGACTGGAAGGTATGGAGAAAGGGTGGAGTGCCATTTTACTGATTAACACCGACTGGAATGGTAGAGTTTGAACCATTGAAGGGTGACCTGAGATAGACCTAATGAAGACATTTGAAGTAGAAGTTTGCTGTGATAAACTGCTGAAGGCTTTATACAAGTCCAGAAATAACAAGGAGACTAGATTGCAATTATTTATAACTTTATTGACAATATCTATATCAGATAGAAGTGCAGTGTTAGTACTATGGGAAGGATGGGATGCTGAATATCATTGTCTTCTGATAACAATCCTTACAACCGTAGATTTAAATTCATACCAATTAATAACCTGTAAAGGACTAGAATCTATATACGTACAAATGTTACAACTCTTACATAAAACATTCAAATTTTCCACTTTTAAATCAGTATGGTCTATTCTATCCATTAAATTCACTGAATTACTGTAAGAAAATTTAAAAGCACACTGTAGCATATCTCATAATGTTTCATCACAATGTTAATAATAAAGCAATATTTCTTCATTCCCACTACTACCTCTACAAAAGGGACATAGTGTACAACAAAATTGCTTCATGGGTAGACCAAATATCAAAAGTGCTTGCTGGTGGAATCTGCTATTTATCATTTACCTGACTAAATTTTATTTGATCCTGATTTGCATCAGGGAAATTCATAAATAAATATACATGTAGAATGACAATGACAGATGTACACAGGATATTGAATGAGTCACAGCTACTGTATATCTGTCCCCAGCCAAGATTATAATCTCTTCACTGATGAGCTGTTAGTAAATTGGGATTTGCCTGATGAGTATGTATACATGTGATGATATGCAAGCTTGAACGAGAGAAGAGGAAGTTAGAGCTTGTTAACTGCAAGTTTGACCTGCTTAAAGTTTTAATTTATGCATCTGTCTTTGTTACTGATTGAAAAGCCAACAGGAGACTATATAATTAGATTAAATGGGGTGATGTCAATTAAGTGGATGGGTCAGCTAGTGGGAAGTGTCTGATTTTACTGAGAGTCACATTAAATACACAGCACCAGAGAAAATGTTTGAAATCAGTTTTTCCCAAACGTAAAGCATACCCAATTAGGACACATGCTCTAGCCATGAAGAGTGATTCATCCACACTATATGCAGTTTAAGAACTATTTCAGACAAATGTCCAGGATCAAACACCAATAAAATATCAGGGAAGATGTGAAAATATTTCTTTCTCAATCTATTACTCCATCAAGAATGATATACAAGTTTCTGCAACTAATATGAGAGATGACTTCAATCAGAATAATTTTCAGTGAAGATTCCTCATTTTTCAGCATCACAGCAATGTTCTGGTAATATGGACCATGTATTCCAGAAGGATCTTCCATCTGTCAACAGGTATTTCTTATAGGAATCAAAATGTTTCTGACTCAGATAAATTTACTAAATTACAGTAATTCAGGACCCAATAGTAATAACATTTTATTCTACTAATGATGTTTCACCCCGATCTCCGAAAATTATGTTAAAATGTTATTGTTTTAATAAGGAAAGTAGATCATTAGCTACAATTTCTTTAGAAATTGAGCACATCAAGTACCTTCTTCTGGAAAAAGGAAGACATTTTTAGAATAACAAGTTAGCAGGATAAGTAATAAGCTGATTTCATTTTTTTATTCTATCAAAGAAATGTGATGCCGTAATGCTTGAGAATTCAAATATATTATTTTCTTTACAACATAATTATGAAAACATTTTAAATGTGAAATTCAGAGACAAGCAACTTAACATCAGAATAATTGGAATTACCAGAATAGTTAGGTGCCAATATTCAATAACAGAGATGGCAAACTCTATACCATGCTTGCTGGGAAGAGAAACCAATACTAGAGTTATTTTAACCAAAAGGAGGATTGGTCCATTAAAACCTGGCCTAAACTGAGCATTTATTGCAATTTTTTTCTCATTCTGAGCAGTACAAACTGACTTTACCTGCCTCACAGAAAAGGAAAAACTTAATTTATAACCAAGCATCATTTAAGAAGAACTTTGCAGTGATTAGGAAAGCACCATGGAAGAAAGTCTGCAAGATTACTTCATTTCTTTATTCTGCTATTTTTGCAACGTCACATATAAAGCCATGAATATTTCATTTTCTTTCCCATAAGCAGCACAGAAGGAACTGAAAGTAACCCAAATCATTTCCATACTTCCATATTGGGAAACTCTGGATTAGAAGATAGGGCCGTGGATTTTTATGTTATTATTTTTTTTTTTTTCAGTGAAGGTGACGCTGCACCAAATGCAATTAGGATTGCTATAGGCAGTGTTATATTTTGTATGGGTCTACATCAGATAAAAGAAAGACCTCTTACCCAAAGATGACAAAGCTGAGATGAAATTACCAAAACTTCAGTTTAATGAATGAGCACATTGACAAAACTTTTCCCATGGTAAGTAGCCATTTGACCAACATGTAACAAAAAATACAGCACAATATCTCCAACCAACACACCTTCCAGTGTGGGTGACTGAGGCCCTACACTCCCTTAACTAAATATACCAAACTCTGGTATCACATTACAGTTGGGAAAAAGGCACATTTCCCCATTTTAGCTAACTGGTTACTTACAGTGAGAAAAGTTTTGCCAATGTGCTCATTTGTTAAACTGAAGTTTTGGTGATCCTGTCTCAGTGATGTCATCTTGGGGTAAGTGGTCTTTCATTTATTTGAAATAGACCCATTTTATACATATTGAATATATAAAATGAAAATATATTCATTACATATAAATGGCATAAATAATTTCATAAAGAGGACAAGGTAATGACATTTCTGAAACATAAAAATTTGAAATTTCCTTGATAAAAAGAAATTTATCTTGCAATACATAATAATAAACTTTTACAAAATTCAAATAATTCAGATAACAAATCTAGATGTGTTGCTATATTAATTCATTCTAAAAACATGAAAGTTATGAAAAAAATCAAGATTTAAAAGCTAGGATTTTACTGGTAAATGTTCAAAATTATGACATTTTTATGACCTATTCAGATTATGCTCTGTTTACCAGTCATGCTGCTTTTTTATGGGATATGCATGAAGACAGTGCTTATTTAGCAGCTGAAAGGATAATATTCACTACTTTTAACCTTTGCCCTTTTTCAGTCTAAAGATGATCTTACAATATTTCAGATTCTTCTATAATTTAATTATATTCTGGAGTTCGAAAAGGTTATCCCTTATCCCCAACTTTATTTCTACTGGTAGTTAATTTCAACATTAATTCAGTTGTAAAGTTTAATTCAATTATTCCTGGCAGTATTCAAAATCATTTGCATAAAATGTTGGCATATGATGTAATATTCATAATAAAGTCCATTCATTTTTCAATTAGTAATTTATTTATGATAATTAGATATACTTATTTAGATTAGTCTATTAATGAAGAAAAAAGATGAAAATAACGTTTATACACAAAGAGAAAATTATATAACAGATTATCAAAGTTATTCATTCTCCAAAATTTCTAAGGTAGATATTTTTTACCTTAGCTGAACATTTTTATACACCGAAGGAAAATTATAAACTACAGCAGTTGTCTAATGGTTGTTTCAATTTATTAATTTATTTTCCATGAGAATTAGTTTTCTAAGATAATTTCCTCACTCAGTTAATAAAATTACACTATTATTATTTTAGATACATATTTTTAGAGGCAGTTACCCTATAATTCATTGGAAAAACATTATTAGATATATCAACAATTTTGGATATAGTACTGAAAATCCTGAGTACTTTTTTGCTGACTAAGATCAACTACTTGAAATGGAACAACAGAATGGATATAATTATATTTATTTTTAATTAAATTTTGCAACTGAGATTTTCAAGTTGGATATATGTACTGATCCCTGTTAGAATGTCAAATAGTCATAACATTGACATTCATAACAACAAACCCAGAAGATTGAAAAGGCACAATATCAGGGTGACACAACACTGAAAGTGAAAACATTGACTATAAAAGCTTTTGCAAGGTTGCAAGCCCCCCGTACCATCCCATGTGGGAGGCTGCACCCCCCACACTATCAGCTACTTATATATACCAACTCCAAGATCATACTGCAGCTGTGAATGAGCAAAACGCCATATCCAACAGTACCACTATCTTAAAAGAATCACTCAACTGCACAGTTCAGTCATTTCAATTTTGGTGTTAAAGCACTTTGAACCTGTGCTTTTTTGATCTCCTGGGTTTGGTTTTATGAACATCAATGTTAGGCACATTCAACATTCTAACAGGGACCCATATATAGATAGATGGATGGCTGGATAGATAGATAGATATAGATAGATAGATAGATAGATAGATAGATAGATAGATAGATAGATAGATAGATAGATAGATAGATAGATATAGAAATTGATTGATTTAAGTTTATCTTCATATTTGCTAAAGTTGGTAGAGTGGAAATTCACTAAGAGTTCTAGTTTACAAGTTACTTATCTCTACAGCTTATGTTTCTTAATAGTAATAGCAGTAATAGACTAAAAGAGGATATTCCTAATTTTTACAGCGTGTATTATGTTAGAAAAATATGTATTTGAACACATATAAAGTGTTAGTTAAAAAGCAAAAAGTATATAATGCATTTTATTCTATTTACAATATGGCAATAAGAATGATTTTACATGTAATTGCTTGAAGCTTTGGAGCTGCAGTGTATTTGAACTCTGACCCAGGCAGTAGCCAGCTCAGCAAGCTTATGTTTTTCACTAATGATTATCTGCTGGGTCAGGAAATTAAATGTATAAAGCATTGAAAATCTTCTTCCTTCCTCTGGGACAATTGGCCTTGTGAATGTTACCAAGATAAGACACAGCTGCTAAAGTAATGTTGCAAGAAGAACAAAGAAGTGTATTACAAGACTGAACCAACTATTGTATTCGAACAGGCCTGAAACCTTGAAGGAGTAACATTTACAGAAAGACATTATAACTGACCAGGTGCTTTGCAAGGCTGTATTATTCCCATGGGAAAACTTTTAAAATGTATAACATCAGCTTTTCTTATGAATAGAATATTGTAGACCATAGTGATGTAGGTCTCCTGTGACTAACCACGTCAGTAAGGTGGGCACAGCTTGAATGTTAAACCTATATAAAATTGTGTACTTCCTGCATCATGTCAGACAAAACTCTGCACTTGTATGGTTTTTTGCCTCCTGGTGTACACTAGTAAACTTTTGCATCTGAGCCTCCTGTGTTGTTATCTTTGTTTTTATTTAACAGTTTGGTCCTTCTTGAATCGGAAACCCTCAGACAGCTACAGATCAGAGTGTACCGGTGGTCGAACACTGCGCAGGAGAAGCTACCGAAACGGTTCTTCTTGAAATACAAAGACCTCCGACTGAATTGTCGTTTTGAGAGGCTGGCCACTTTCTGATCTGCGGCCGAAGAGCGGTCTCGAACTGGTCGACTCAGGAGGCTCAGGTAGGAAGATATTTGCCTTTTTTCTGTTTTAGATCAGGGACTAGGTTGCAGTAAATACTATTGTCAGAAGATTTGTTATACAGATCAGGGACAAAAGGAAATTACTGTATATTTTGTCAGGGATCAGGGAAACAGAATAAGGTAGGCAGTCATTCTAGATAAACTGTGTAAGGAACTGAAATACCACATGGTGAAAAGGGTTACATAACATTTTCTTTTAGAATGGGACATCGCGAGATCCGGCCCTAACTGAAGACGCAAAATATATGCAATTACAGCGAGCTGATAATGTAAGGTATTATACAAAATGGGTTAATAAATATGGATTTGATGGTAAATTAAATAAAATTTCATTAGTTCAACTTTTAAAACAACTTAAATCTGACGCAGAAGGTCAGGCAAAAAAACAACGGCAATTAGGCATTCCTCAGGCACACAGGTGGATTGAGGAAGTAAACCGAAGGGAACAAAAAACTAAAAATGCTAAGACGTTATTTTTAGATAAAGAGGATAATAATACAGTAATAGCAATGGCTCCTCCTCCCCCGCCCCCTCCAATGCCTTTTTCAGGATATGAAGCAGGAGGACAAGCTGGTCCACCTCCACGTTATCCTGAAGTCACAAGAACACTAAAACCATTTGTTAGAGATCCTATTGAAACTAGGTCCCGGACACGTAAAACACTTGGGGACACAGACTTATATCAAGTAGGGAGAAACACACTAGAGGAGAGTGAGGAAGAAATCTGTCCACTAATCGAAGTACCAAATCCTCAGGCAGGACAGGAAGGGCAGGACCCAACTCTTCTAGTATACAGACCATGGACACCGGAAGATATTCGGAAAGCTACAGAGGAATCCCTCATCCAAAAGTTAATTACACAAAGTTTTTACAAGATTTACAAGGTATGAGACTAAGTTACCACTTGAATGGGGAAGAAGTAAAAAAGGTAGTTAGACAAATTGTGGGTCCAGACTGGCACATGATTTGTGGCACCTGGAATCCTCGTAATGCAGAGCTTAAACCACTCCCACATAGTGACGCAGAACTAGACAACAGAGTAAAAGGTCTTACAGACCGAATTTCTGAAAAATGGAAACCTTGAGCAGATTGGACTTGCATTAATCAATGCATACAACAAGAGAATGAAACTGTAGATGGGTACTATGGTAGATTATTGGAATGTTTCAATAACCATAGTGGTATGGCTATTCCTGAAAATCAGACACATGATACCTCGTATGAACAGCAACTGAAAAATGCGTTTTTGAAAGGTTGCATTGCACCTATCAGTAGCTTTATTACAAAGCATATGATAGATCATCGAACAAGTAGGCTACAAGCCTTACTTGAATATGCTAGACATGCTGAAAGACACTTTAATAGTAAAAAGAAAAAGAAGACACAGGTCTTCACTGCTGAAGATGCAGCCGAGGTTTTTGTAGTACAGTCCGGTAAAAAGGGTAAGAAAAATGCCCAGGGAAATAGACAATCTGACAAAAGGTCAGAAGATTTTGAAGAGAGAAAAAAGAAAGGTGAGTGCTTTAAGTGCGGAAAGAAAGGACATTTAGCAAGGGATTGCAAGCTAAATAAAAAGGTGACTACAGAAAGCAAGGGTGATGAGGACTGACTATATGATAGTGATGAAAGTCAAAAATCATCAGGAAAGGCAAACAAACAAAGGACAAATGTAAATGTAGTGGAAGGAACAGAGGAAGTGCAAGCAGATGTAGAGGATGAAGAAAGTGAAATTTTAGATTTGGCATTACTGAGCTTGGAGCTCTATCTGGCAGACACAAAACCGGAAGTTACACTTCTGGTGGAAGGAAGGGAAGTTAAATTCCTGTGTGACTCAGGAGCTTCACGGACTTTGATACACCCCTCAAAGTTACCAGAATATTCCGAATCACCTGATTATATATTAGTGAAAGCAGCAAATGGACAGCTATATAGGGAGCCACTCTCCCATGATATAGCAATAACTGACCCTGTTTCAGGTATGACTCAGAAAAGTAAAATTGTAGTTTCTGCAAAATGTCCAGTAAATTTACTGGGAAGAGATCTTATGCAGATATTTGGCATAGCGGTAGTTCCCACTATGCAGGGTATGGAGGCACAAAGACAAATGGATACTTTTGTGGTGCGACTGGAGGGTGAAACTTTTTACTGGTACAGCCAGGACCTAGTTACGACTGGTCCAGGGGCAGTAACCGAGGAACTGATGAATGTAGCCATCAGTAAGGCCCCCTCCCTTGACACTGACCAACAACATTTGTTACACTGTACTCTATACTACTGTAGCATGCCAGGACCTGATAAAGAATATGAGCAAGATTTATTCAAAAATCCTGCTAACAGATTAGTATTACGAACCTTGTATTGGGATACTGAGGGAAACAGTGTGGTAAGCTGTTCATTACCTCAGGAATTCATGACACTGTACAAATCTAATCGACTACCACATGTCAGCTTGACAAAAAATAAGTATATGAAATGGGCGGACTTAGGAGAAAAAGTAACAAGATGGGAAAAACAAACTGAGTTAGAATTATCAGAGCAGGGAATACAAAAACAGAAATTGAATTGGCTAATACAGACACATCCAGCTGTACACTTACAAACTAGTGAAGACAGCTGATTAGCGTTCTTATTAGAAGAAGAAGAAAAAGCCTTGTGTGACATACCAAACATTCTTTGGTCAACAGGCAAATCAGATGTAGGACTTATTCAAACAGCAGGACCAGTTACTATTACACCAAAATCAGCATTTAGACCACAGAAAAGACAATACCCCTTGAGGAAAGATGCAGAGCAAGGAATCAAGCCTATAATAGCAGCATTACTCAAGGAAGCAGTACTGGTAGAATCTCTCGATTCACCATGTAATACCCCTCTATTTCCTGTTAAAAAAGCAAACGGGGAATGGCGGATGGTACAGGATTTACAAGCTGTAAACAATGCAATAATACCTAGAGCACCTACGGTGCCAGACCCACACACCTTGTTGAACGATTTAAAGCCGCAACAAAAATATTTTACTGTAGTAGACATAAGCAATGCTTTCTTTTCAATACCTATACATCCTGATAGCCAGTATTGGTTTGCATTTACATTTCAGGGTAAAAGATATACCTATACTCGGCTACCACAGGGATATTGTGAAAGTCCAACGATATTTGCACAAGAAATGGCAAACAACCTGGCAGGGTTCACCCCACCAGGAGGTAGTCAGATTCTACTTTATGTAGATGACATTTTGCTAGCAGCCCCCACCCAGCATCAATGCAGGGAGGATACAATAGCATTATTGAAATTTTTAGCAGCACAGGGACACAAAGTAAACAAAAGTAAGTTACAACTTTGGAGAAAACAGGTTAGATACCTAGGATATGTAATATCCAATGAAGGTAGAATATTAGACGAAGACAGAAAGACAGCAATTTTACAGGCACCTAAACCAGCAACCAAGAAGGAAATGATGTCCTTCTTGGGAACGACTAATTTTTGTCGAAGCTGGATATCAAACTATGCTTTAGAATCTGCTCCACTGGCTGATTTAATATATAAAACACCAATGGCAGCACAAGATGTATTACAATGGACACCTGAAGCAGAAACAGCTTTCTGCAAAGTAAAACAATTGATAGCTTCATCATTAGTTTTAGGACTTCCAAATTACCACAAAAGATTTTTTCAGACAGTATATTGTAAACAGGGATACATGACGTCAGTTCTGACGCAACAGCATGGGGATAAGCAATGCCCCATAGCTTACTATTCATCACAGTTAGACCCAGTGGCACGATCATTGCCTCACTGTGTGCAAGCAGTAGTCACAGCTGCAATGGCAGTACAGGCTTTGGCCTCAGTGGTATTATTCCACCCTCTCACATTGAGAGTGCCTCATGCAGTCGCAATAATTTTACTGCAAGAAAAAATAGCATATTTATCTCCTGCTAGACATCTTTCATGTATGACCATACTGCTGAGCCAACCTCATATGGTAATTGAATGTTGTACAACATTAAACCCGTCAACATTACTTCCGACTCCTGTGGATGGCACACCGCACAGCTGCCTACAGGAAATTGAGCAAATAACTTTGCCCAGACAAGACCTCACTGATATGCCCTTGGATGATGCCGAGGTGACATTTTATGTGGATGGCTCATGCAGAAAGGGTCCTACAGGGAAAAATCTAGTAGGATATGCAGTAGTCACAGATACAGAGATCTTAGAAGCCCAACCTTTACAGCATAACCTATCTGCTCAAGCAGCAGAACTGATAGCCTTAACACGGGCTTGCACTCTAGCGAAAGATAAATGTGTGAACATATATACTGATAGTCAGTATGCTTTCTCTACAGTGCATGTTTTTGCACAACAATGGAAAAATAGGGGAATGATAACATCTAATGGTAAACTGATTAATCATGCGCAACTTATTTTGAACTTATTAGATTCCATTCAGTTACCTACTAAAGTAGCTATTTGTAAATGTTTAGCTCATACAAAACAACAGGATACAATTTCAAAAGGAAATGCAAAAGCTGATGCAGCTGCAAAGCAAGCAGCCTCAGACTCAGAAACTTTACTTTTAACCGAGGAATTACAGCCCTCTGAGATTTTAGATCTAGAAATGTTAAAAACAATGCAGACATTAACTACAAAAGCAGAGAAACAGAAATGGGAGAAACGAGGTGCAATCCTCAAAAATGGACTGTATGTCTCCAAAGAGAAAAAAACAGTGTTGCTGTCTAATTTATTTAGATATGCAGCTTTGTTGAGCCATGGGCAGTGCCATGTCTCAACAGGGGGGATGGTACAGTTAGTAAATCGAATATTCCAAACGTATGAATTCACAAACTATACACAAAAATTTTGTGCAGCATGTCATATCTGTAACAAACATCATGCACAAGGGGCATTCAAACCCAAGCAAGGGAGTTTTCCTATACCACCATATCCGTTCCACACTATTTGTATGGATTTCATAGAATTTAATAAATGTGAAGGGAAAAAATACTGTTTAGTAATTATAGATATGTTTTCCAAATGGGTAGAAGCTTTTCCAACTAAAAATCCGGATGCAGCAACAGTGGCAAAGGCCCTAATAAAAGAAATAATTCCTAGATTTGGCATACCGGAAAGAATCTATAGTGACAATGGGACACATTTTGTTAATCAGACGATTCACCAGCTTGGGAGATTCTTTGGGATCTCCTTGAAGAATCATTGTGCTTACCACCCACAGTCTGCAGGACTGGTGGAAAGGTACAATGGAATTTTAAAAAGCAAGTTGAGGAAGTTAGTAAGCGAAACACAGAAGAACTGGATTTGCTGTTTGCCTTTGGCACTGCTGAACATGAGTACAGTTCCAAACGTAAAGGGTTTGACCCCCTTTGAAGTGATATTTGGAAGGGCATATTATGTGCCACAGTGGAAAGCTCTCATGCCTGCAGAACTAGAGGCTGACAGCTCATTAGCTAGCTATATGAGGAAACTGTTAACAAATAAAACTGTTTTGCAGTTGAACTCTTTTTCAGATAAAAGACAGACCAGACCGTTGGAAGCAGTGCTGACTCCGGGGTCCTGGATGTGGTTGAAGGTTACGAAGAGGAAGAATTGGGCGAGTCCAAAGTGGGAAGGACCGTACCAGGTACTGTTGGCGACGCCTACTGCAGTCAAAGTTGCTGAGAGGTCGTCCTGGGTCCATCTGACGCACTGTAAACCGGTAAAGAATTTTCAACTTGATAAACATTTTGGGACTGATACACAACAAAGGCAGGATGGCCAAGAGCAAAACAAGTAAAAATACAAATCAACCCCAAAGATGTTGCTTAATCATCTTGTTGACTATGCATTTATTGACTATGATTGTGATGACCATCCTTTTGTTGTGGTTTTTCCTACATGTAACCACACAAGTGAAAGTGGAGAGACGTGATGAACTGTCTATAGACTGGCATCCAAACTTTAACACATACCTAGCTATGAAGCGTGTATATGTACAGACTATGAACATTTCAAATTGCTGAGTTTGTACTGCTATACCAACAGCATATGGAGGACTGTTAATGTCCGCTGTCCCCTTGGGGATAAATGAGACTTGGGAGAATTTACTTTTTGATACAGGATCTGTAAGATCACAGGACAAAATTGCATTATATTTGCCTATTACACAGAAGGGAATTGTATGTTTTTACAAAAATGATACACTTCAAGTGGGTTGGAGTAACTGTAATATAACCATATCTTACAAATGCTATATTAAAGCTAAAGATAAAGGCACTGTTTGTAACACAAATTATGATTCATATTTGAGTTTAATGAAAACAACATTAAGTGATGTGCAGAGAAATCCTGTTTTACATAAACAACTGTCTGTTATAGACAAGAAAATGTTTCATTCAGAATTAAACCGCACCAGTACTAAGGTAGAAAACTGTTATTTTGTTTGTGGGAAAAAGGCATACAAATGGCTACCTGAGAATTGGTCCGGCAGTTGTTTTTTGGGTTATCTGGTTCCGGCCATAAGGCATACTGCAGAATTACCTCTAGGTAAGATACGAAATGTGAGAGATGTAGCCCGGAAACCTGAAGGTCCAATCGGAAAACCTGTGAACCCAGTGGGAAAAATCGAAGCTGGTTGGAAGGACCATCATTCCGTAAAAGATAAAGAAAAATTGACTCATATGGACTTCAGTGACAGTGTTATATCCTGGGCTGGAATACTTCAAGCATATGGAGCAGTTAAATCGATCTGGGAGTTGAGAAAGCTGTCAAAACTTCTCGAAGTAATGAGTAACGCAACTTTTTCTGCTCTCGAACTAGTGATTGACAAACTGAATGCGATGAGAACTGTTGTGCTACAAAATCGAATGGCTCTTGACTTCACCCTAGCGGCGAGAGGTGGTACGTGCGCGCTTATCAAAGAAGAATGCTGTGCGTTTATACCAGACAATCGACATGAAATTAATGGCCACCTAGAGGTAATACAGCAGGTATCGGCCATGACTGAACCAGGCCCAAACCCACTGATGAACTTTTTCCAGAGTCTGTTTGGTTGGTGGGGTTCTATCCTAATGAACATCTTGATTGCTATTTGTGTTGGTCTGCTCCTATTAGGAGCATGTGTCTGTTGTGGGATCCCCTGCATGAAAAGATTAATCAAAGATTTTATTGATATATCTGTAACTGAAACTTTGTACCAAGACATTGAATTGGAACAATTAATTTCAGACGAAACTCTTTCCGAAGTATAAACTAAATGACTTGCCTAGTTGAAAGTCCTTAAGGGAGAAAGCTAGGGGACAATATAACAGTGTTTATATTTCAGAATAGAATAAAAAGTATTAAAAGGGAGGAAAATGTTAGAAAAATATGTATTTGAACACATATAAAGTGTTAGTTAAAAAGCAAAAAGTATATAATGCATTTTATTCTATTTACAATATGGCAATAAGAATGATTTTACATGTAATTGCTTGAAGCTTTGGAGCTGCAGTGTATTTGAACTCTGACCCTGGCAGTAGCCAGCTCAGCAAGCTTATGTTTTTCACTAATGATTATCTGCTGGGTCAGTAAATTAAATGTATAAAGCATTGAAAATCTTCTTCCTTCCTCTGGGACAATTGGCCTTGTGAATTTTACCAAGATAAGACACAGCTGCTAAAGTAATGTTGCAAGAAGAACAAAGAAGTGTATTACAAGACTGAACCAACTATTGTATTCGAGCAGGCCTGAAACCTTGAAGGAGTAACATTTACAGAAAGACATTATAACTGACCAGGTGCTTTGCAAGGCTGTATTATTCCCATGGGAAAACATTTAAAATGTATAACATCAGCTTTTCTTATGAATAGAATATTGTAGACCATAGTGATGTAGGTGCCCTGTGACTAACCACGTCAGTAAGGTGGGCACAGCTTGAATGTTAAACCTATATAAAATTGTGTACTTCCTGCATCATGTCAGACAAAACTCTGTACTTGTATGTTTTTTTGCCTCCTGGTGTACACTAGTAAACTTTTGCATCTGAGCCTCCTGTGTTGTTATCTTTGTTTTTATTTAACATATTATTTTATAAATCCTTAGTAGGATGGGATATAAGGCAAAAGAAATCAATGAGGGAGTACAAATGGCTGTCTCCCTCACAAATATGATAGGCATACTGTATTTCTCATCACCATATAAGGGTGAACAGCCACAGAAATATCAGAAGGACACATTAGGGATGGCCAACTTGTACAGTAGTGATTTACAAGCCGTTAGCAATATTATTAAGAACTGGTCAATCTTACACACAGATGAAAAAGTAGGGTATATAGTTGGAGACTACCCCCATTTCTGCTATAGGAATAGGAAGTCACTCAAAAGAATGCTGCCCTATTCAACCAAGTCTCCAGTAAATCCTAGGGAAGATGAGGTTTATGAAACGTTAAAGTGTGGGAGCTGCAATTTTTGTTCATTTGTACATGAATAACATGTGTTCACACATCCAGACACTCAGAAGCAGTTCTGGCTCCACACTCAAGGTGACTGTAATAGAAAAACTTGATATACCTTGCACATTGCATGCAGTGCAGAATTATTTATGTTGGAAAGACAAATCGTAGGGGTATGTGAACATGAATGTATTAGAGATCATTTGTATTGTGCACAAAAAAATAATCCCTAAAGTGAGGTAGTGAAACACATGCTGCAGTTTGAGGGACATATGTTTAAGTTTTTGATCGTAGAGAATATGAATGCAAGTCAACAGCTAGAGGACATTGTTAATGACACTGAGAGAGCTGAAGTCCAACAGATTTTTAAACTATGAGGCAACAGAGGCTCTGGCTTAAATTATCATGTCCCCCTTAAGCTAGTCTTGAAAGTTAGGAGACTGAAGTACTGATATCTGTGTATGTGCTTTTAAGAAGTGTTTTAACCATTTGTGGTTGCTATGTTACAATATACACATGGGTTGTAATTGGAGAGTTTGAATTTTCAGAGTATTGTCATTACTATATAAATTACTGTTTGAAACTTGATTTTATTGTGGTCTGATGAAGCTAGTGAAAGAGCCTACCCATTTATTACTTATAGTTAGATTATTCATTGGTGAATAAACATCTGGATTTTAATTCTACTTTTGTTCCTGCTGTGGTATTCTCAAGTCCAACAAAATACCATGTTTCAGTGCAGGTACTTACACATTTTTATTGGATTGTTTGTATTCTGCACAGCTAATTCTTTGGGGGGGGTCTGTTCTTTTCACTGAAAAAAAATAACACATTTATTATTCAAACATTTTAACTTCGAAGGTATAAAGTTACTAACACCTTTTGATAACACAATATCTATTCTTTACAAGAGAATACAACCATCTAATTTAAGTGACCTCATTAATAAACTTAAACGACATACTAAGAGTAGACCAGTTAAACAAGAAAGGAGGTGGCATAGCTATAATATTTAAACAGCATCTAAACATCCAGATCCAAAACATATCAGCTCCCGAAATTGGCAACAAAGAAATAATCTATACCAACCTCAAAATAAACCAAAATAAAACCATCACCATAATAGGATGCTACTTCCCACCTGGCCAAAATATCCCTCCACTAGAAAACCTCCTCAGCTGGGCTACACACCATCTTCCTCAAGAGACCATAATTTTAAGTGATTTCAGTATTGACTGGCAATCCTGTTGTGGCAGCCATCCAACCCATCATCTAAACCTTCATGGTTTCATCCAACTAGTCCAGTCACCTACCAGAATAAATAAAAACTCCAACAAGCATACTACCCTGGATTGGATACTAGTCAGTAAGATCCCCCAGTCTTATATAGCAGGCTGCCTATCTGATAGCCTCAGTGATCATTCCCCAACATTCCTGCTCAAAAAAATACCTATACCAAGTTAAACCTGTCATCCACCAGCAAATAAGTAAAAAAGTAAATTTTAACCCACTCACACTCATCTCATCCCTCAAAAAATGTAACTGGCATCCACTAAAGTAGCTCAGCCTAGATGCCGCAGTTCAATTTTTCAATACTACCTTCCCAGGCATCCTAAATAACCACGCCCCCATACGACTTACCAGAACCAAAGCTCATCCCTCCACATGGCTACAGAAAGCCAATAGGTTAGAAATGAAAAACAGAGATAAAGCCTGGGAACACTGGCAGAAAACCAAAACCCCCTCAGCTAGACAGAAATTCCTAGAACTACACAATAGAGTCAAAAAGCTAATAAAGCAGGACAAAATCCAATACTACCAGTCTGCACTTCACTCCTCCCAACACAATTCCAAGCAATTCTGGTCCTCCATAAACTTATCCTCCACCCAGGTAAAACAAATACCCCTCCACCTAACATTCTCCACTCCTCAGAAAGTATTGCTACCTCATTCAATAAACACTTCACACAAACCGTACTATCACTAGCTAAACAACACAAACCCCCTCCTCTCCACCCCACACCTTCACCTAGTAATCTCCCCACTGTCTTCTCTTTCTCTCCTGTTCCTACCTCCAACATAAAAACACTCTTAACTAAACTTAAACCCACTAAACTAGCAGCAGACAACCTCCCACGTGAATAGCTACAAGTTGCAGCTGACACCCTAGCCTACCCAGTCTCAGTCTTGATTAACCGATCTCTGTCAGAATGCTACGTCCCTACACTATGGAAAATATCACACATTACTCCCCTCCACAAAGGCGGCCCCTCCACAAAACTCACCAATTACTGCCCCATAACTATTCTCTCTCCACTCTCCAAAATACTAGATAGATGCATTCACTCTCAAGTCTTAGACTACCTCCTTATTAACAATCTCCTTTCTAATACTCAACATGGTTTCCAACCAAATCATAACACTGCCACTGCTTTACTCTCTTTTACTAACACTATCCTTCAGCATAAAAACAATGGCTATCTCTCCTCTGCTACTTTCCTAGACCTATCTAAAGCATTTGACATGGTCCCACACAAACAACTCATCTCTGTTCTGAATAACCTATCCTTCTGTCAATCAGTCACCAACTGATTTCAGAGCTACCTGACTGACTGCCAGCAAGCCATTGTATCACAAAAGGACATATCTCCCCAGCTACCTGTCTCTATTGGTGTTCCCCAAGGATCCATCCTTAGACCCTTACTCTTCATTTTCACCAATAATCTAGCCTCTGCCACCAAACATGGCACACTCATACAATATGCAGATGACTCAACCATCATCTGCTCAGCTCAGTCCCTACCTGATCTGCAAAAGGTCACACAGGATGTCTTTTCCTGTGTTTAAACTTGGCTATCCGATGCCCAGTTAATACTCAATCCAAACAAAACTAAACTCTGCATCTTCCAACCCACCAAACATACGCAAACCTACTCTCACTTTAACATCACAGCAAAAGACACCACTATCCACCCAACAGATCAAACCAAATTGATAGGAGTTGAAATAGACAATAATCTCAAATTTGACATTCACATATCCATGACCATAAAAAAGTCCACAAAAAACTAGGAGCCTTATACAGAAAAAAGCAATTCTTCACCAAAGCAGCTAGGATTTCAGTTGCAAATTCACACCTTATCTCCACCTACTTTATACCGCGTCAATATATACCAACCTAAGGCTAAGCGATTTAAATAATCTCGAGACCTGCTACAGGAAAATTGCCAAGTTCACCACTAGGGCATCCTACTGTAGTCATCACTGTCTCTCACTTGCTGAATTGGGCTGGCTAGAACTCCCTCACCTCCTTCAATTGTATCAATGCTCTCTCACCCACAAACTAGTAAACCATTCTCTAAAATTCCCGTCCCTCCAAAATGTACTCCAACCCTATCTCACCAACAGACCACTATGATCCAGCAACAAAAATCAATTACAGGTAACTAGAGCCAAGAACTCTGCTGGAGAAGCAGTATTCTCCAGCTCAATAGCCAAATTATGGAATACCCTCCCCCCACAATAACCTCTGTACCATCATGCACCCACTTCAAAATTTTACTTAAAGCTCACCTAAAAACATGCTGGCTATGCCCTTGTAACTCTCCTCTCTAACATCTCCCACTCCAACTACCCTCAACCTCTCCTCCACCCCACTAACCACCTTTATTACAGCAAACTTCGATGCTTGTACACCTATCTATTTATTATAATGCAGTAATTTCTTACTGTAACAATGCTAATAACTGCTATTTACTTCATAGAATACATACTATCTTATATGGCACAGATGCTAGGAGTCTACTGTATGTACTATGTCTTCCTCTGTAACTATGTTTGTAATAATTTTACTTGTGGAGCTTTTCTTCCCGGGCCTCCTCTGAAAAAGGACCTGTGTCCAGTCAGACTTTCCCCGTCAACAAATGTAAATAAATAAATAAATAAATAAATAAGTGATATCAAGAACTTGGAAACAAAATAGATGTTTGGGTTTAATACCTATCTGGCAACAGTATGATATACTGATACATTTTCACAGAAATAGTTTTAACACAACATAATGTTTTTCTTAGGGTGCATTTAATACCACAAAGACTTGGATGGGCAAGTCAAATAAATAGATGGAGTGAAATAAGATCATGGAAACCTAAGCAGGGGAAATGTCCACAAATAAAAGTCTAGAGGCTTATGACATATCAGATGCCATCTTATCTTGCTGAACTTCAATTTGTTTTACTTATGATATGTGAATATTGGAATATTAGATCATTTACCAAAACAAAGTGACGATCTGGTGTGTCTTGATAACCTTGCAGTTTAGAGGGCGATTTTGAAGTCACGGAATCAGATAATATTCCCTGATGAAGTGTTTCTACTAACAACCTAGTCAAATTATTATAATTTTATTTATATTGTGAAAATCTATATACTTAGTTAAGAAATATTCATTATTTTTTCTCTTTACCTGGAAGGATGTAAGAGGTCAGTGGGAAACTATGTTGGGTTCATATTAAAATCTAATGTGCTTAACAATATACTTAGCAATGAAGTTTGCAATATCTGATGATTATTTTTAAAATCAAATGTTGAAATGTCAATAAATAACACAACATAAAAAAAGACTTTACTGTCCTCATAGGTCAAAGATTGGTCAGAATATTTCCCTGCTGATTGAATCAAACCAAACTAGATTTGTTTTTTCCAGAACCACTTACAATAATTTGATAAGCATGCCCATGTTAAGAGAAGACATCATGATAAGTAAACATCCATTATTAGTGGCACATCTAGATGCTGAAACATTTGAAAGGGTAATTAGGAAGTGTCTTTTTTAACTAGTATTTTATCTGAATTACTTATCACCAAGATATGGCTGTAATAAATGTGTGCCACTATTGGCCAGTGTGTGCCCACCATAAAGCTTGCCATTACAGGGTCAACAAGCTACAGGCTGGCTGGTGTCCATTTGTCCAGCCTGGGTTACCTGGGATATTTCTGTTGAGCAAAAGTTGGACATAAAACCAATCATCCTGACAAACATGAATTAACAATTGCTAAAGTCAATGTAAGTTTACTGACAGGACTCAACTTAGAAGTGGATGATATAATAGTCTGGAAGAGGCTGGACATCCTATGTATCCAAGAGACAAAATGGAATAGCAGGGCGGCAGAACCACTTGGCTTGGGATCTAAAGTCTACTACTCAGGAGGGGGGCAGGCTAGAAATGGTGTCAGAATTGCTCTGAGAGACAGGCTTCAGAAGGTAGTGAGTGATATCATCAGAATTAGTGACAGACTCATTGCAATCAGACTCCACTGTAATGATAGGGCAGCATTCCTACTCTCAACCTATGCCCCACAGCAGGTTTGTGATAATGAGAAAAAGGGTACATTCATACAGCAGTTGATGGTGACAGTTAACATGACACCCCAACCCCATGTAGAAAAATGGGAAAAAAGGGGTTGATTATGATGATAGGAAAGATATCAAGTTATGTCCAGTAAATCATAAGAATAGGGGGAAAGCAATGCTAGTTCCCAGGTATGCTAGCAGAACTCCAAAGGTTTTCATTTTGGTTGTCAGTATATGTTTAACTCATTAACATCAATCTGGTCTGGAATGCTGCAGTTGTTACAGCCTGCATGCATCATTGCATTCCAAAGTATTTCCTTAAAAAGCAGCTTAAAAAGCATAAGATAATCAAGGCTTTTTCTATTGGCAGACATCACAGATTAACAATCTTTGTGTAATTTTTTAATAACTCCTTGCTCCTTCTAATGCTGTGAATGATAAGCTGGTAAATCACATGGCAAAAGAAGTCAAACCCAAGAAAGGTCTGCATACCATAAGGAGCTATATGTGTTAACTGAAAGTATACAAAAAAGGTGCTATAGACTTGAAAGAGTTAAGTACTTTTACACTCCAGCCAGACTTCCCAAAATGTTTCCCACAACAAACCACAGACACACGATGTGTATAGCTTTCATACTAGGTGATTTCTATTATATATTCTGGAAATGCCCTTTGTTAGAGTCAGAAAACAATATTTGCAGGAAATATGTGAATGTATTAATAATATAACTAATACAACTATATTAATCCAAACAAAAAGAAACTTGTTGGATCTTATAATGTTGGCTATTAAAAAAACAGTTACTAAGAAATGTAAATGTGGTCTGCTCTACAGGTGATGATATAAAATGAATAATGTCTGAAACACAGTAGCAAGAAGTGTCTACACAGAATTTGAGTCACAAAGAAAAAAAACAGCAGCAAAAATTTATAAACTACATTTTCAGTCTGACCTTGTAGTATAATGCTTACAGTAGTTTTGTAAAGCCGCCAATCTTCAAGGTATTTGTCAGTTAATATAAATAATATATTTATGGAAATGGATTTAGATTAGGGACAATCCTTTCTTTCTTCCATTGTAACTTAATATATTTGTTTAGCAGATAGAATTTTTGAATGACTGTGTTAAAATCTATTGTTCAAGCTATTGCTATTTTTTCCTTGTATGATTATGAGAGTTATTTTATGCTTGTAATTGTATGTGATATTCCCTGTGAATAAGAGGTTGATTGTTAAAAAAGAACACTAAAAGTCTAACACTAGTAACAAATAAATATCAGGTTCTGCTTGCTGGAGTCTACCTTATTTAGCAGGAATAATAAAAAGCAATAGGGGATTTGTTTGCTTTGGGAATAATCCAATGCACAATGAAACATGTGGCTTTTATATTTCAGCACACTATGATTTCAGCCTCCAGTGGGATACCTTTGAATGTCTTGTTCTTGCATCACCATGCTCTCTAGTGGCAATTCAAACACTTATATTTCAGGAATATTTGCTTTTTTCAAAATAGTGGAAATACATTAACATCATGTCAGCTGAGTGGCTGTTTCAAACTTCTTTTACAAACATTATTTATTTATTTGTTTGTTTGTTTGCATATTTATTCGACCTGCATGCCCAGTTTTGATGTAGCTGCAGTCAAGTCTGGGCAAACTGTCAGAAACAAAATGAGAAGCAGACAGACTAAAGGAAATCTCCCCATTTTTATGTGTAATACAATGTAATCAGTGGTGTGCAAACAGCTTAACTGAAACACTCATCAATATTAAAATAACGAAACGCAGGATTTTAAAAACGAGCAGAACATAAAATCTATGCACACAAAATGTCAGCATAACATTAGTAGATTGGGAAGATGGAAGAAATGGGTTTCAATCCCTCAGCTTCCAAAATGCTGAGCAAGCACTTTGCCTCTTGCTATGCTGTATGCCTAGTACAAATGATCAAAAACAATGTCAGAAAAGTGTTGCCGCTATCTTTTAAGACAGAGGTACTCAGATTCTAAATGACAATAATTTCTATCTCAGTATTCATATCAATCACTGCTATTACAAAGCTGCATAACAAATGAATACAAATCAAAGAATCACTCACAATTATCTAAAGCAGAACATGAGCAGTAGCAAAGACATTTCCATTTAGCTTAGGGGGTAATGTGTCTTGACAACTATGCATATTCTGCATTAATTTTCAGTGCTGCATGGCTAAATGTGGAGAGAAACGGTATTGTATGAAGTCTGAGCACTTCACCATAGCAACACAAATGAAATGTGGAAGGATGCTTGTGGAGTTCTTTTCAGAACAGCGAGGTACTCAAATTGTACATTTCAAGGCTAAAACGTGACTTGAGCAAAGCACAGACTGAGGTACTGCCATTACAACACCACTTACAAGCATTACATTTGTACCATATTAGCAGGAAAAACAGTCAGCCATCCCACTAAGAATGACAATGACTCACAATAAACTTCCCCCTTCAAGAGCAATACACTTCACCAGGTATGACGCTTTGTTGAGTACAGCCTGTATGAATCATTTCATACAAACACCGCTTGTTAAGTTGTTATGAAGGTGGCCCAGACTGTACAGGAGAAACTGTGATAACTGGTCATTGATGTGAGATTAGTTTCTCGTCATCCTGATCTACACCAGCAAAAGACAGAAAAAATGTAGCACTGCACTGCACTGCCTTTCAATTAGCAAATGACTAAGCAGTGTTTCTCTGTAGTTTGGACTGCAGTAAGTAAAGTCATAGATGTACTTCCTAAAATCACTTGTTCAGAAATTCATGTTGCTTCTATTTTTACTGCTGCAGCAAGACTCAGTAAAAATTACATTTTTTGCTCTGCAAAAATGATCCTTGTTTTAATTTTATTTATTGTTTTCTAAACAGACAAACAAGTGAATCTATTTTTCTGGGATAACCTGGCAACATCATACAGCAGGCAGTTGGAGACTGATAGAATCAAACCCACAGCTAGTGGTATAAATTTTCTTAGTAGCTTATAACCTTAATTCTCTGTACAAAACTTGGTATTTCTTGACCACCTAATGATTAATGCATTTTAGTCATTGTATTGCTTAATATTTAATTTTAGGTCCATTCTATATAGCTTAAATTTGAATTGTTGTGTTTTGAAATAATATCAGAATAAATAAAACTGCTTAAACTGTACTATTAGTTAGCTAAGATATTTATTGATAATACACTGACTTCTGAAAGTTTAGCCAATTATTGAAGAGAAGTCATAAACTGCTGACTGAAACAATAGTGGCTGTGATTAAGAGATATTCTGTGGGAGCATTAGGAAGGCTATTACAATGTACTGATGATACACTGCAGTTTATACTTAACACAAAGGTATGCAGGTGAGCAGCCAGGTGTACTGCAGTGAGTGTTGAATTCAGAATAAGGCTAGAAATCTACACACTAAAAAAGGAACAGAGTAATGAGTAAGCTGTGGAGTAAGGAAACATCTATGTGTCTTCTAATGCAGATCTCAGTAATGTTTATGCAGCAGGTAGTGTGAGTTAGTCCATGGGGATGAAGCTGTCAGCTAGCATTGCATAGCACTAGCTTGGAGAAAACTGGAATTAGCTGCAGTCAGTTATCAAGTAACTTGGACATTTATTGGGTCTGTGAAGGGAGAATAAAGGGGATTTTAGGACAGTAGGAAACTGGGGATATTGAAAAAGTGCACACTCAAAAGGAAGTGTAAAGGAAATGTAGGTAGGGAAGAAAGATATTATTGTGGGGCTAGTTATTCTATTTTATATATATGTAGAGAGAAGGGATGGTAGGTTGAGTGGTAAGGTGGAGGAGATAGAAAGTTGGGGTACTCTGTGGAAGCAAACAAAGACAACATAGTTCAGACAAATGACTGGATGTGCACACATAAGGAGTGGGAGACAAACAGAAGGTGAGCACATGGGATGAGTAGAAATGAACAACACAGGTTGTGCTACAACAGGATATAGCTATACCTGGGTAGGAACTGGCTGGGGTTCAGGCAACAGGCTGACTATTGACCAGCGTAGAGGTATGTTATGTCAGCGGACCCAGAAAATGTTTCAGATAGATCTGAGTGTCTGTTGACATGGAATACACCTTGATCTGATTGTCTAATTAGAGGGACCTGCTGGTCAAGAGCATCTGTAATGTGCTCCAGGAGCGGCATGATAGAGGCTACTTATTTGGTCACAGCACTGTCAACTGCCACCGACACAATATGCTGCAGTGATGGCTAGGCTGCAGCAGGAGACTGAGCCAGGCTGTCTGCCTGAAAGAGGCAAGAATCCCTCTGGTGAGGCATTCTCAACCCTCTCACCCACAACAACCATAATGAAAGGACAAAAATGTGTATGGATAATGTACCTGTCGTATATCAGTATTATCATGAGCTGCAGGAGGAAGAAACAATGGGGGAGGGGGAATAACATTATCGAAGTGTCCTACATATGGTGCAGTTAATATACTTCATGGTTGGAGGTCATTTGCAAACTACTTATGCTGTGTGACAAGTTGAAGCTACCCTGTGTGGCAGCCAACATGACTGGCCTCATGTTATGCCTATGCTGAAAGACAAAAGAGACAAAACAACCTTCACAAATATGTGTACAGGAAGGAGAGGTGAAGTACAGACATCAGTAAAAAACTATGATCCCAGATAAAAATGTATAACAGTGAAGGTGCAGAAATTTGCTCCTAGCTTCACAAGTAAAGTACAGCAACACATACATTTGCAATGTAACAGAAGAATACAGATATGCAGAGTGATATTTATGTGCAGAAACCTGATGTGGTTCCCACAGGCTCACAACTGAAGAGCTAAGCAGTACCCCGCCATATGCATCCCTGTCATGAGCGATAGAGAAGCATCAGGCACAGCAGTGGGACAAAGTACGTTTGTTTTCATGTACTATCTCTCCCATAACATTTATGCCCACACTCTGTACATTTTCAATGTTCATTGAGAAGAAAATGGGGGAAATAATTGTCACATGTTTCATCTTCCTGCTGTTAGATATGCACACTTATTCTCCAACAAACCATATACTTTTTCTTTGATGATGATCATATAAAAACACGGCATTGCCCTGGGGACTCCACTGGAGACCAGCCTCTTTGTGGAGGTTGTCTTCCCAATCCTAACCTGAGTGCTATCTGTGAGCCAGCTGGCTATCCAGTGGGTTACAAAGGAGTGTATGCTGAATTCCATGAGTTTGTTTACACCGCCCAAGTTGAGTATTGCGTCAAATGTTTTAGCTGGGTCTTGGTATGTTACAACTGAAAAAGATACACCTTTTTAAGTGAAATACAGACATTTTGCATCCCTTGTACTGACAACACAACAAAGAAATATCTTCACCCTTATTAAACTTATATTAAAAAAAAAAATCAACACAGCATCCAAAATTAAAAATATAATGCACAATGTTAGAGTATGACATTAAAGGCACATGGTTCTGCAAGAGACAGAGTCATAAGATCACATACAAGAGTGTCCAACACGCAAGTCAGGTATATTTCCTTCTAGAAAGAAAAGGGCATTGGGGGTAGATTCAATGATTGCAAAGTAATCCTCAATGAAACAGTCAGCCTTCAGCATAAACCACTGGTTGCCACAATTAGCTGCACGTTTCTGAATGCAGAAAACCCTAAAGAAACTGTACAAAGCCATACAAAGAATACAGTGAAAGAAGAGCTGGAACCCACCATAGAAGAAGAGCACGAAGGAAAATGAAGTCAGGGAAAGCAGCAGCCTGCAGATATGAGAAAGATGTTGGGTGAGATGGGGAGAAATGGTTCCTGAGGGTACACAAAGCAGTATGGTGAAAAAGGTGTATCACAAATGACTGGAGAATAAGCATACTGGTGCCAGTGCTCAAAAACAAAGGGGACATTCACATCTGTGAGCAGTAAAGAGGCATCATACAGCTACCAAACTGCATGAAAGTCCTTGAGGCAGGATTGTTAAAGTGATATACAGGGTAGTAGTAGAAAGTAAAATGGAAGATTAGCAGTTCAGATTCAGATCAGGATGCTGCATAACCGTCCCCATGCTTGCAATGAGACAGATTATTAAGACATTCCTAGATTTGGAGAAAGCATATGACAAGGTCCCAATAAAGCTAATTTGGGCAGCCCTGCAGTGGTTCAAAGTCCTGGAAGCATTGGTAGAATTAGTGCAGGCTGTGTAAAAGGACCCAGTGACTCCTGAATGATCAGTGTTCGGTCTCACAAAAGGGTTCCTACTGGGAGTAGGAGTGCATCAGGGTTCAGCTTTGAGCCCACTGTTGTTCATGGACTGCATTCACAAAGAGGTCAGAGGGTAAAAATCAAGAAAGTTGCTGTATGCAGATGATGTGGCATGAAAGACAAACTCTGAGCAAGAACTGCAGTAAGGGATATGAGAATGGAATGCAAAACTGAAGGCACGTGTGATGAAAGACAGCTGTAATGGCAGAAACTGGCGAAATCAGAAGAAGCTGAGAAATGAGATAGTAGAGAAAATAGTGGAACACGTTAACAGCTTCAAGTACTGTATATGTAAGAAGTGGTTCAGGAGAAGGGAAGTCAGAATGATGAGGTCAAAGCTAGACTCATAGGGGCTGCAGTCAACTGGCACAGTGTGTCAGGGGTAGTGTATGACACAAGAATGCCAGAGAAGCTGAAAAGTAAGGTATGAAAACCAGTACTACTGTATGGTGCAGAAACCTAGGTAGTAAAGGAAGAGCAAATGAGGAAGCTGGAGGTGATGGAGAAGAAGGACCTCTGCCAGGTGCTAGGATGGGCTCTATGGGAAATGCAAAGAAATGAGGACATAAGAACAGAAGCCAAAGAGCTTCAGTTCCATAAAAGGTCAAAAAGAACAGGTTATGGTGGTTCTGGGACATGTGCAGAAAAGCAGAAGACAATCTGGTGATGAAGATTTGGGATAGACAGGAAAAGGGAAGAGAAAACAAGGGTGTCCAGCAAAGAGGTTGATGGACTGTGTGTGAGAAAGCTTGCAACAGTCAGGCATGAGTGTTGAAGAAGGTAGTAGAGTGGCAATGAAAAGCGAGATAGCAATGGTTGCCATGACACCTCAACCCCATGTAGAAAATGGGAAAAAATAAGTTGGTGATGATAACTGATGATTCTTAGATTCATAGACTGTTACTAGGCTAATGACCCAAGGGGCCTTTCTAAGCCTAGCCAAGTGTTCCTAAAAGAATAATGATGTCCTGCATCCAAATAGGACATTGTGTTCCTGGCATTTATAAACTACTTCTGTCCATAAAGGAAATGGGTGCCAGGCCAAGTGTAAATTTCCTATATCCCATCCACTTGTCTATGTTGTGTTTAAACTGAGTAATAGAGGAACTCAGTTTCACATGGAAGCCTGTTCCACAGGAGGGGCAGTCTCTGGGGCACATATCTGTCTCTCCAGCATATTCTGTTTAACAGACAAAATTCGTCTCTCCAGCATATTCTGTTTAACAGACAAAATTCAGGAAACTAGACCTTGTACTTCTGGTACATTTTGACTTACAAATATGTTGCAGATTCAACAGTGTGGGGTTTCAGGTTGCCCTGTAAGCCAGGCATAGATCACACTTGGGAATATATTGGAGACTGAGTAGAGGGAAATGGTTTTAAGGCACTCTGCATAAGGCAGGTTTGTTATGTCTTGTATTTTTTTTTGTAAGGAACCTTTGAAGTCGCTCTAGTTGCTGCATATGCCTAGTCAGGTATGTACCAAAGAGAGCATTGCACTCTATAATTGGCATGATAATGGCAGAGTACAGTCAGATAATGACCTCTTTGGACAGAGATGCCATACCCTTACTTAAAAGTTGTGCAACATAAAAGGATTTCCTCACCACTGTGGCCACATGGTGGTCGAAGGTAAGGCTACTGTCTATGTGCATACCCAGATCCCTGACCACTAGGTTAACACTTAGGGGTGTATTATCAACATGGTAATTAGCCAGGATGGTTGATATCCCAAAGGGTACAATTATGCATTTCTCAGCATTGAGTTTAAGATCATGGCTTTGGCACCATTCATTAGTCAGAGATAAACTTTCTTGAAGAATGCTAGTGTCTGTAGGGATGTTGATGATAACCCCCAGCTTGCAATCATCTGCAAGCTTAGTTAGCCATAAACCTTCAGCATTTGCTTCTATTTCAGAGAAATAGCTGCCAAAAAGGAGTAGGTCCGATACTGAGCCCTGGGGGACTCCAATATTGACTGGCTTATTGGTGGAGGTGGGCTCAGCTATTTTGACCTCCTGGGTCCTATCAGTGAGCCAATTGGCTATCCAGTGGGTGGTAAAAGGGTTATTACCTAAATTGTCTATAATGCCTGAGTGGAGTATTGTATCAAAAGCATTGGCCAGGTTGAGGTAAGCTGTGTGTACAGTCTTACCTTCATCCAATGCTTTGATGATCCCTTCAGAAACATCCACCAGACTTAATAGGCATGACCTTCCTTTAACAAACCTGAACTATGATGGTTTCACCATTTGCAGGTTTTCTATGCCCTAATTTATCATGTCCATGATGATTCTTTCCATGGTTTTATATATGAGGCTGATAAGACCTATGGAGCTGCAGTTATTCAGACCAGTGGTTGGACCTCCTTTGTGCAGGGGAATGACTGTAACCATCTTCCATTCCTCGAGCACAAATTCTGACTGAAGGCTCCACTTGAAAAGTGATTCAAGTGGACCAGAGAGGTCATGTTTCATGCTATTTATTAAACATCCTGGGATGCTATCAGGGCCCATCAATGCAGTGTTTTTGGCCTTGGAAAGGACATTAATGATCTGTTGTCTAGCAATTGTTGGGAGGATTGTGTTACTGTATGTGGTATTTACTTTGGACTATCAGTGGGGGAGTTGGGGGGGATTTGAGCTGAATTTGTCAGCCAAAAGGTTGGCAATGGCCTCCGGTTCAGTGTGGGTAATACCATTTACAATAAGTTTTGTGCACTGTTGTCTTTTTCCTCTGAAGTTATGGACATAGCTGTAGAAAGCTTTATGGTTATCCTTTGCCTGAGAAGCTATTTTCTTCTTCAAATTTAGCCTTTGAAGCATTAATTAACCTTCTTAGTTGCCTGTTTAGATTGGTCATGGGGCTTTTAGTATGTATGGCTTTGTTCCTCCTATGCTTGGCTAATATATTTTTTCTTTTGTTGTATAACTGACTGATAGTGTGATTCCACCAATGTGGCTTGTCTTTTGAGTTTGTCTTATTCTTAATACAAGTGGGCACAGCTTGTTTTATATAGCTATCAATATGGCTGTACAGAAATTTTGTAAATAGCTCAGTGTATTCTATGGTGCTTTCTGGGTTTGGGGGTGCTTGGAATTTAGCCAAGGTGTTGCTTAGTAGAGAGAAGTTAGCCTTTGAATAGTTCCTAATGGTTTTTGGTTTTGCTGGATCCCCAGATTTAATTTTTTATTTCAAGTAATACTGCCTTATGGTCAGATCTGATGACTGAAGATATTACACTGGGTGAGGAACATTGCCCCCCCCCCCATCTTCATGAATACAAGGTCAAGGTTGTTTGTACCACTACTAGGAGAATGGTCCAACTGTTCCAGGATGTTGGTGTTAACAAACTTTAGGAATTGCTATGTTTGTGCATTAGAAGTGGTGTAGGATTCCAAGTCTATAGATGGGGTAGTTCAGATCCCCCATGAATATCATATTGGACTGAATGGTGAGGGACTCTAGTACATTGAGATAAGTAGTATGGGTTTCCTGTGACATAGAGGGCGACCTATAAGTTGCAAGGATATGGTACAGCACCCTGTTTCTGGTGAGTTGCACATATATGAGTTCCAATGGGTCATACACTTTAACTAGTCTGGATGTGAGATTAGCCTTAATATAGACTGACACTCCTCCACCTTTAATTCCCTCCTGAGCAGTAGCTGATCTAAAGGTGTGAAAGGCAATATAACCTTGCATTGCTGCGGTACTCTCCACGACTTTAAACCATGCCTCTATTACTACATAGATGTCTACACTCTTCAAGGACAGGAAGGCTTACATGGAGTGGATTTTCTGGTTTAGACTTCTAGCATTGAGCAGTAAGCCAATTGTTAAAATCAGTCATTTTTTGTTAGTAATGTGGCATCATCCTTGGAGAAGGTATTGTTGATGATGAATAACAACAGGGTATTCAGCTATAAACCACACCCAAGACTGTAATTCTAACCTCAGAGATACCCATACAGCAGATCTCATAAGAGATTTAGCACCCTGAAGGTAAACTATAGTACTGTAGTCAGAGCAAGTTACAACTGAATCATATGCGTTCTAGTGGAATTTATAGGATTCTTACTTTGGACATAATGAGAACTTTGTTCACATATTCTGGACATTAATTTTACTCAGAATTGGGCAGATATCAAGTAGCCTCAAGGTGGGACCAAACATAGTACCAGACTGTAACTAAAAAAGCCCCCTGAAATGCTGGCTTTACTTAACTGTATAAAAGTGACCATGTCAGTTTCCAGAAGCAGCTCATAATAAAATTTAATGTTCTAATAGTAAGATACTTTAGTACCAAACTCACATACACTATGACAGTGGAATCTGCTCCTTCTGAGAGGGTATGCCACATTCTACTATGAAGGAATAACATATTTGACCATGTCACTCACTGACATCCATATAAAAAAACATTCAGTAGTGATCCCATAACTGCTGCTCACTTTCATGTATTACCTGTACCTTAAAATGATGCCCAAATTCTGAATACTTTTAATGTTTTTTGATAAGAAAATGAGGTGTCACACATTTCATCTTTCTGCTGTTAGACATGCATAATGATTCTCCAACAAGCCATTTCATTTTTCTTAGACAATGAACATATTAAAAAACTGCACTTTCAAAATAAATCCAAGTGTATGGTACTGTTGACAGTGTGTACTGTTACCATTTCTCACAGCTCTATCTGCTTTCCTGCCAGATAAAGTGAAAAAAAATCACCGCAAATTGGTTTCAACCTGGAGCATTCCTACTCTTGCTGTTTCGTCACTCCATCCTCATCTCTGAACCATGCTGCAGCAATGAACACTTTAATATGATTGTACTATCTATCCATTCCTTTCATCCATGGACTGCATTTTTGGAGCGGTAACTATAAGCTCACAAAAGGCCAGACCATAGCAGCATTGGTTTATTTAGCTGCCTCATCCTAAATAATATACCGACAAAATTAAACATTAATTAAAAAAAAAAAAAAAAAAGTCAGATGGGATACAATGAACTGCCTGCATCTTAATGATCATATTAATTTTAAATGTGCCCTTAAAACAGAAGGTAAAAATAAAATAATGTTTCCATTTTATAACATTTGTTTTTAATTTAAATAAGAAGTGTGGTATACTAAAGTGTCCTACAGTTTTAATGTAAAATGTTGTAGTGTCCATTTTATATGATGTCATCATTTTTTAATTATTCATGCCTTATTTGAAGGTTGGGCATCGAGTTGGCAACTCGGCACCGTAAAAATCCACTGCCAATTATTAGCGGACGGGAGTTCCGCTGTGGCGACCCCTAACCAGGGAACAGCTGAAAGACTGAGAGAGAGATTTCACAGCAATTTAGTGGTTTATAGAGCCAGATGAAGTCAATGTTGGTTCATGAAAGTGCTTACTCTGAATTGTTATGTCTATTAAAGTTTTCTCCTTTGGTCTAACACTGGTGTAGAATGTCACTTTTTTTAATTAAACATTATTTTTTGTCTCTAACTGATTTTTTTCATAGGCTTGTGGAACATTCTATCTACAACAACCATATAGGTTTATAGGTTCATAGGTAGGTACTAGGCTATTAACCCTAGGGCCTATATAAGCTTAGCCAAAAAGGTACCCTGGCTTTCGCCACCCAAGAAAATTATTTTCCTGTGCCCCTGTCGAGCAGATCTACAGAAGTGATCCCTGGGGTGAATTTTCTACTTTCCGTCCAATCATCAAGATTTTTCTGGAAGAGTGCTAATGAGGAGCTCTGTTTGGCATAGATAGGTAGTCTGTTCCAGAGTATGTGAAGTCTCTGGGACAGGAATCTATCCCTCTAGCATGTTCTGTTTATTGTGGTGAAAAGGTTTAGGTCCCTAAGGCGTGTAGCTCAGAGGGATTGGGATTTCTTTAAGTGGAACATGTCCAACAGCTCTGGGTTTGACATAGCTTTGTATGTTAGGCAGAGATCACCTCTGAATAGGCGATATGTGATGGAGTAAAGCTGGAGTTTTTTGAGACGGTCTGCTTAGGGCATCTGTTTGAGGCCAGTGATCCTCTTTGTGAGGTATTTCTGTGGCCTTTCCAGTTGTTGTAGATGTCTTGTGAGGTACATACCAAAAGGGGCGTTGTACTCTATAATGGGTCTAATGATTGATGAGTAGAGGGGAACAATTACCTCTTTTTTTCTGGATGAGAAACCTTCTGTGATGAGGTGAACCATGTAGAAGGATTTTCTGACCACTGTGGCGATATGATTACAAAGGAGAGACTACTGTCCACCTGTGTCCCAAGGTCTCTTATCACATTTTTGGCATTAAGTAGACTACCACTTATGTGGTAGTTCATGGGTACAGAGTTTTTACCAAAGGGGATGACAATACACTTTTTGGCATTGAGCTTCAGGCCATGGATTTGACACCAGGCATCTGTCTCAGTGAGGCCCTTTTGTAGTATGTCCACATTATTTGGAGTTTCGATTATGGCTCCTAGTTTGCAGTCATCTGCAAACTTTGTTAGCCAAAGACCTTCTGTGTTAGCCTGTACTTCAGAGAAGTAGATACCAAACAGGAGAGGACCCAGGACTGAACCCTGTGGTACTCGACTTTTCACTGGTCTGACGTCGGATTTGGAGTCTGCTACTTTCACAGTGTGGGTTCTGTCAATGAGCCAGTTGGTAACCCATCTTGTGAGATAGGGATTTATACCTAGTTTAGTGAGCTTATCTATAATTCCAGAGTGGGGGATGGTGTTAGAAGCCTTGGTGAAATCTAGATAAGCTGTGTGAATCACCGTACCCTCATCTATGGCTTTGCTGACTGCTTCAAAGAGGTCAATCAGGTTTAGGAGACATGATCTGCTTTTTACAAACCTGAACTGGGTAGGGTCCAGAATTTGGAGATTACCAATGTATTTGTTTATGAGTTTCATGATGATACGTTTCATGGCCTTGCAGACCAGGCTTGTCAGGCTAATGGGGCGGTAGTTCCTGGGATCTGTCATGGCTCCCCCTTTGTGGAGTGGGATAACCATCACGGTGCGCCGTTCAGTGGGCACAAAGCCTGAGGTGAGGCTATGACTGAACATGGTACTTAGGTAGGGTGCCAGTTCATTCTGTAGTCCGTGTAGAACGCTGCCTGGGATATTGTCAGGTCCCATGGATGCTGTGTTCTTGGCTTTGGAGAGTGTGTTTTTTACCTGTGCAGCCGTGATTACAGGAACTTTGCATTCTTCTGGTATAGAGATTGGTCCTCTAGGGGGTGAGAGCGGGGTAAAGTTAGCACTAAACCTATCTGCCAGGATGTTGGCAATATCAGTTGGTTCTGTATATTTAGTGCCATTGTGCTGTAATTCAGAGAAGATCTGAGTGTTGCCATTGAGATTCTTGACATAGCTATAGAATGCTTTGTGGTTGTCTTTAGAGTCAGTAGTAATTTTGTTTTTGTAACTAGCTTTGGAGGATTTTATGAGGGATTTCAGCTTCTTGCTGAGGTTGACCAGGGAGTTCCTATAGTCATGGGATTTTACTCTTTTTTGCAACAGTTTCTTTCTTCTGTTGTAGAGTTTGTTTATGGCAGAGGACCACCAGATTGGCTTCCTTTTTATGGAGGCTAGCATCTTGGTTCTATTAGGAATAGCATGATCCATGCACTCATGTAAGTGGTTATAAAGTGCATTTGTATAGGATTCAGTAGTCATACCTCTTTTGTCCATCTGCATGGGTGTCATGAAGTTTGCCACTTCTGTCTTAAGAAGTGTGAAGTTGGCTTTGGAGAAGATTTTTGCGGTGTTTTTTCTAACTTGGGGGTGGGGGTGGGATGTGGATGTCTAGGGTGATTAGCTTGTGGTTGGGTGTGACCAACGAGGAAATGACCACTGATGTGGAACACCAGTTGCCCATGTTGGTAATGACCAGGTCTAGGATATTGCTGCCCCTGGTGGGGGTGTGAATAAGTTGATCCAAGGTGTTGGAATTTATGAATTCCAGAAAATGTTGAGCAAAAGAGTTGGTACATGAGTAGTTTTCCCAGTTAATGGTGGGGTAGTTGAAATCACCCATTATTAGGGTGTTGGGTTGTACCCTAATACTTTCCAGAGTATCAAGAAATGAGGAGTGGGAATCCTGGGGCATGGTGGGTGGTCTGCAGCAAGCTACAATTTGGATTGCGGTCTTGCCCAGAGATAGTTGCACTTGGATAATCTCGGATGCATTATGCTGTGCAACTAGCCTGGAGGTGTGGATAACCTTAATGAATATGGACATGCCTCCACATTTATTGCTTCATTCTGGGTTAGGTGGCCGAAAAGTGTGGTATGAATTATAGCCTAGTAATGCAGGGGTGCTCTCTGGAGCTTTGAACCAGGTCTCTGTCACTGCACAGATGTCATTAGTCTCCATTTTAAGGAGTGCCTCGAGTGAGTGCATTTTGAGGTTTAGACTTCTAGCATTGAGTAGCATTACCCTCAGATTTTGCTTGCTTGTACCTGTTACAGTGGTGAATTTGTCATTTGAACCTTGCCTAAAAAGGCACTATAGGGGTGGCAAGAGTCTTAGCCAGTATCCAGAATCCCAAGGGTGACAGGTGCAGGCCATCTCTGGCAAAGCATCGTGGTCTGTCCATCATGTCATCCCAGGCAGACAAATACTGGATCCCCTTAGAACGTCACCAGAAGCTTAGCCAATTGTTGAAATCAATCATTTTGTCCTTGTACTGTGGTATCATTCTGGGTGATGGTAGGATGCTACTCAGGGCTAGGGTCATACCTGCCTAGGCTACAAGATCGGAGAGCTCCTCCATGTCTCTTTTCATGTAGTCCAGGGAGGTACATCTCAGGTCATTCACACCAACATGGACAATGACAGTGTCATATTTGTACTTGTTGTGGAGTGACCTGAGTGCATGCATTATGTGGAGGATCCTGGCACCTGACAGGCAGCTGACAGTAACTTTCTCCTTGTTTAGCCTGGTGAGTGGAACATCAGTGTGCCTGACTATAGAGTCACCTATGACTAGAGTGCTGGGTACGTTATTATGCCTTATGGGCTGTGGTTGAGGGGCACACTGAGTTTGTGGGCTATGTATCATTTGGGTTGTGTTGGGGGTGGAGTTTGCTTGTGTTTCTGCTTTGGAGGTCCCTGATGCTTGGGCAGGTTTTTATTGAGAGCCTCCGCAAATGTAGGTGTGTGTTTTGTGTTTCTATGTGTGTGTTTCGGTGGTGTAGGTTTTGAGGGACTATGTGATGAGTGTGGTGTGGTGCAAGTGTTTACCTTCTCCTCTTGACTGTCTAGTCCAGTCTTGGGTGAAGAGAGCTTTGCTTCCAGTTTGGCTATATAAGTGCATCTCTCACAAGTTGTAGTGTTGGGTGGTAGGAGGAGAGGGTTGTCTGTGTACATGAGGCAGTTGCTGCATTGCCCCAAGATGCCCAGATTCATCAGGTAGACAGGAGAAATCACTGGGAGCTGACCCTTTGACATGCCTCGATAGGTGCTTATTTATGAAGTACGAAAAACTGCTTTCCTCTAACAAGTGAGGAAAGTTAAGTGCTGTAGTAATTTGCAGCTTAATTAGTGCTTACAACGAGTTCTAAACAAGTGCTGAGTTCAATGAAACAGATTTGAGTGCTGAAACTAGAAAACTGGCTAGTTCTAAGAAACAAAATTAAGCTAGAAGGCTTCCCTACAACACAGAAAGGCTTGGAGGCTCAGAAGCCTACAAACGGTCTAGACCACTTACAGGAAAGTCAGGAAACAAGCTTAAAATTTTTTTTTCTTTCCCAGATGCTCCCTTTGTACACAGTAGGAGTGCCTGAAATTAGAATATGATCTCACTGCACTCAGTTGAGTGAGCAAATGAGATGGGCCCATAAAGAGTATCCAAACACAAATTTACAAGAGGGGCGGGCAATTCAAAAGCCACCAAAATTTATATCAAAACAAAACCAGGGAGGGTGGGTGAGGAACTAACTGAAAAAACAAAGTCAAAACTTCCAGTTCAGTTAATATTCAATGCAATACAAATAAATCAATTAAAATGCTATATTATTTGAAAAAAAATGCAGATAAAGGGTACTTAAATTCTCTTATACATCCAGTTGAAGACAGCTAGATCTTAGCCGGCCAAAGCTTAGGTTTTAAGCAGAGAATATTCCAAAATGTACCACTTAAATAGGCAGTAACAGAATATCAATGAATGAGACTACCCCAGACTGCAATTACTATCTATTTAGGAATTCTAACAGGCAATAAAATCTAGCTAGCTCTAACTGAAAAAACAGAGTCAAAACTTCCAGTTCAGTTAATATTCAATGCAACACAAATAAATCAATTAAAATGCCGTATTATTTGAAAAAAGTGCAGATAAAAGGTACTTAAATTCTCTTATACATCCAGATGAATACAGCTAGATCTTAGCCGGCCAAAGCTCAAGTTTTAAGCAGAAAATATTCCAAAATGTACCACTTAAATAGGCAGTAACAGAATGTCAATGAATGAGACTACCCCCGACTGCAATTACTGTCTATGCAGGAATTCTAACAGGCAATAAAATCTAGCTAGCACTAACTGAAAAAACAGAGTCAAAACTTCCAGTTCAGTTAATATTCAATGCAACACAAATAAATCAATTAAAATGCTGTATTATTTGAAAAAAGTGCAGATAAAAAGTGCAGAGATGAAAAAAGATGGTTGACTTTAATAACTGGCTTAGTTTTTGGTGTAATTCTAGGGGGATACAATATTTGTCAGTGTGGGAGGACATGATTAACAAGCCATGTGGTTTTGCTGATAATTGTTTGCACTTGTCCCTTCTAGGCTTTTGAACATTAGCTAAAACATTGCCCTCTCCATAGAGTCTTTTTTGGCAATATCAAATTGACAAACCTTCCAACATAGTAAAATCTACCCAAGGGAAACTAAAGGTGTTACTGCTCAATGCCAGGAGTCCAAACAAGACACTACACTCCCTCTAAGCTCTTCTCCCCATGGAGAATGTGGACAACTGTGTATTTACCAATACATGGTTTAAAGTGACAGAGATTACCCTGGCAGTGCAAAAAATTCAGTGCCTTCCACACATTCAGATCAGCAACTACAGAGACAGGGACTTAAGGTGGAGGTTTTTTGATGTACATCAATAACAAGCATACTGTAGGTTGGTTAAACAGCAAGATGCACTGGAGTTCCTCCACATCCAGATTATGATAGATTCTCATACCATATCCTAACAAGCTATAGGTTGCACTGCATGCCCCATAAAACCCATAGCTCATACTTAGACTTACTGGAGACACTCACCATTCAACTAAATACCATACTCATGGGGGACTTTAATTATCCCTTTATAAACTGAAAATCCTACCTGACCCCGAATGTTCAGGCTCAGAGATTCCTAAACTTTGTTAACACAAACAGCCTGGACCAGTTAGTGTATAAGCCTACTAGAGGTACAAACATATTGGATTTGGACTGTACTCTGCCTCCCTAGTGTCATGCTCTCTCTGATAAGGTCACACCATAAAGCAAACTTCTTTGATATAAGAATCAATTCTGCAACCTCAGCAAACACTGTAACAGTCTGAAAGTATTCCAAGGCAAATTATCTTTTATTAAGTTTTAAAACAAGACAAATACAGAAAAATGGCATAGTATTTCACAGCTTAGCATATTTAACAAAATATGATGTTTAATTCTGTTGAAATTCATTAGTTAATGGAATACATGTTAAAACATTCAAATGCGTTTACTCCATCTATTGGTTCTTTTATAAAATGCTGACTGTGTGAAATGCATACAGAATTGTTTTTTTACATTTTTGTTGAGTCTGTAAGGAAACATGTCCATTAAAAAGATTCCTTATTTTTCAAGGCACAGTCAGTGTCAGTACGTGTTTTTGTCATATGTTTCCTTAAACACCGTCAAGCAAGGAAGTTTGAATGGACATACTTTTATCAAGTCAGCATTTGTATGTGCTTTCCCACAAGGTGTTTCCTTAAGACAATATCAGCATTGTTTCTCAGGTCTATATCAGTTCATTGAAACGTCTGAAGTTCGAACACCATATGTTCGAACTTCAAACTACGAGCTGCAAAAACATTGAAGTCTTAAAATAGCGATTTTTTTTTTCCTCAGGGAAAAAAATTGCTGTTCCAAGAAACACACACGCAACACAAACACACCAAATCAACATCAATCCACACACATACACTCAAAATCCTACATCTAACCCTACACTAAACTGTACATACACTACTACCTATCCACTTACCTTAACCCAAACCCTAACCCTAAGGTCTGTCACTATAGCACACTCACCTGACCCACGCCCTAACCCTAACTCACCTTTCCTGCCCTAACCCTAACGTTTTTCACTATCGCACACCCACTTCACCAGTGCCCTAACCCTAACATCCACACAATCGCACACTTACCTGAACCCGACCCGTAACTTCCCACCATAGTCTTGATACTCGCGAAGCCACAGAAACGGCTCACTGAATTCTTTCCCTGGGAAAGAATTCGGTGGGCCACGGCTTCACAATTACCAGTGTTCGAACTTTACAGTTCGAATATCTGGTATTCGATATTCAGCCATTTCGACGGACTGATATAAACCTTTGTTTCTCTACAGGATGGAAAAAAATTCTATTACATACTTTCCTGCAAACATCAGCAAACAGATGTTCCTATACAAAGTCCAAAGTATAATACCAAGAAGAAAAACAGGATCTAAAAACACTATATAAAGACTATAGCAGATGAAATTGTTAGAGGTATTTTGTAGGAGCATGCTTGTTCTGAGGTAATGTACAGGAAAGTTATCTTCTATGCTGATCGAGAAGTAAAGTGGTACAGTGTAACTAAAGCTTCAACAGTAGTCCGTGTGGTTTGTTATAAGAATAAGTTATTTATTAGTTACTGCTCTTAAAGTAACAGAGTGCTGTGCTGCAAAGTATATTCTTTCATCAGTGTACATTCTGCAAGTTTCTGTGTGCAACAAACTGTGAATGCAGCTATAACTAGACTTTGATTTCAGCAGAATTCAGCCAACAAGACTTAGTGTCTTAAGAAGACTTCAGTTTCAGCACAGTAAGTAGCACCTTGATAATTAATTTTTCAATTTTGGTATAACCAGAATGTTGCTGTCAATTCTGTGACTTTTATGGAAGAGATTCTGATAACTAGCAAGTACAGTTTAACTCAGATCTTGAACTTCCACAGGTGTTTAAAGTAAAACCTTCTTAAAAGGCACATGATACACCATTCAACTGCAGACTGAAAGAAAAACCAAGCTGGGAAACTATACTTGAAAAAGATCATATACAAATGGTTGAAGTGCACAGAAGTAATGCTTTCTAACTGTTTGAGACAACTAAATGCAATTAAGTGGCACAGTGCAGAAAGAATGCTTAACAACATCCCCACACAACAAGTCAACTCAAATAAAAATGCGGACTTTGCGAAGGTTTAGGGTGGCTAATGAAATAACTAAGCTAGCAAACAGTACAACATTACAGACACAGACCACCTGACTTAGCTAGAATGAACTAGATGAAGCAGTATTGGCACTGCATTGTCATGACTCATTTTCTTTTTATCTTTATTTTACCTGGAGGTGGAGAAGCTGGGATAAGAAGTAGAACTTAGTGGTGATGATATGCTTTCTCATGACTGCCACTAACTGCTCTGAGTCCGATGAGACTGCTGCTGCACTAATGACAGTAAACCAAATGGCTTGGGGATGCCTGACATGCTGTGCTCTAAACTAAAGCCTCGCCCTCTACCTAAATTAATTTAAAACAAAAAACAGTGTTTGTCAGGCTGCTGCTCTCACGTTCACTTGACTCTCTCTGAACGCTGATGGTGGCTGCTGCTGCAGTGCAACACATTGCTGACTGTAAAGATAAAGACAAACAGTAAGTCACACCCCTTAAACCCTCAGCCAGATTCCGAAAGGCTGGCAGGCTGCTCACAAAGCTGACATCATTGCACATGCTCCTGCACATGATGACATCAGCAAAAAAAAAAAAAAAATGATAAATACCTCAAAACCAATAAATACCAAGGAATTCAGTATGGTTGAGAGGTATGGTGGTATTATTAGGGAAAGGACTTTCCTTAACGTATTGCATAGGGCTGAAGTTAGGGGTGGTGGTAAGGTTACAGTTAGCACAAAGGAGTATGGTGATACAGCAGGATGAAAACTCTTATCCAACCTTACTCATGTGTGTCAGCCCAAATCCTAACCATAATGCTGACCCTAAACCCATCCTTACACATTATCCTTCCCTAATAGTACCACTATTGAGGCAAACTACATGTGGGTGTTCTGTTAGGATTTTGTTTCATTTTTATTTATTTTTTTTAGATTACCAGTCATAAAAGGAAAGCATTTATTTTCTTTTTGAATATATATATATATATATATATATATATATATATATATATATATATATATATATATATTTTTTTTTTATTTGTGTAGGTTTCAACATGCAGAAATCAGTGTAACGTGCTTCAATATTACTGTCTGTCTCTGAATGATAACATACTTATGTAGTGCATGTATATAGATATATATATATATATGCATATATCTATAGCTATCTATATTTATCTATATATCTATATATATATATATATATGTATATATATATATGTATCAATATATATATATATATATATATATATATATATATATATATATATAAATATATACCTATGTATATATATATATATATATATATATATATATATATAACACACATACATATATATATATTGGTTTACTATAGAAATCTACAAGTGCCTTCTGTCGAATAGTGCTACATTGATGTACAGTTTCAAAATGGTTACACATCAAATGGAAATGTAGCAAACTGGCACATCAAACAACAAATGGCACATGTAATCCAATGGCCATATTTCCATAGTAATGAATATAGAACCGTCGATATTAATATGGCTTGATAAGGGGTGCAAAAAGATGCTTTTATTTAGACATTTCAGTTCAGTGACATCACTAATTGACAGAAGGCATTTCTAGGTTTTGATAGTAAACTATATATATATATATATATATATATATATATATATATATATATATATATATATATGTATACAAATAGATATGTATGTGTGTGTACTTCTGTGTACTAACATTTCAAGCAGAACTATCACAACAGTTCAGTCTTTAAGCCATGGCTGTCAGGTTGAACACATGCAACTTTCTTTTCAAAAAGAAAAGAACTAAAATCGGGCTTCATTCATCATCATCATCATCAGCCCCCTTTTTCCCAATTTTTTCTACATGGGGTCGGTGTATCATGTTAACTGTTGCCAACTCTCTTGATTCAGTGCCACACTCGTGCCTTCTTAAACACTCATGCCTGACCGTCACAGATCTTTTTTCACACAATCGCTGGATGTCCTCGCTTCCTCTTGCCTGCTTCCTGTCAGTCCCAAATCTTCCTTACCAGATTGCTTTTCTGCACAGATCAGCTTTCTTGCAACCTTGTCATATGCTTTCTCCAAGTCCAGGAATGCCCAGTTAGACTCTCTCCTCATCTCTAGCTTCTCCTCAAGTATCTGTCTCACTGCAAACATCGGATCAACTGTGCTGCGTCCTGATCTCAGTCCAAACTGCCATCTCCCATCTTACATTCTAGTACTCTACCTATCTGTTTATCAGTCACCCTGTCCAGAACTTTCATGCCTCTGTACTACCCACAGTTGTGGATGTCCCCTTTGTTCTTGTACACTAGCATGAGTATGCTTATTCTCCAGTCATCTGGGATACACCTCAGGAGCCATTTCTCCCCTATCTCACCCAGCATCTTTATCATATCTGCCATTACCTCATCTTAATCTGCTCATTTTCCTTAGTCCTTTTCTTACTTCTTCTAGGGTGGGCTCCGCTTCTTCTCTTATCATAGGCTGTTTCTGGGGCAGTACAGCTTCTGTGGGGTTTTCTTCATTTAGAAGCTGCTGGAAATACTCCTTCCATCTGTCTTTGATGGTTGTTCCTTGCATCCCTTATGAAGGGTGTCTGACTATCTTTATCTTTCTGTCTTTGCCTTGCAATCTCATATCCAACCTGTAGTCCCCTAGCTTGCTGGGTCAGTTGTTTTCTATCCCCCACTTCTTCCTTCACTCCTTTTCTCCATTCCACCATCAGTGTTCCTTATGTACCTTATTTCCCATGTCTCTTCTGTAGTCCTAACACATTCTGTTTTTAGCTGCTGCTATTCTTCTGGTCTATTCCTCCCTTCTGGTGCTAGAGCCCTGAGTAATTCCTTGAACTGTTGTACTTTCTCAACAGTCAATGTCCAGGCCAGGCCTGTTCTCTGTTGACCTTAGAGGCTTCTCTGACCACTGCTTGCAGCTCACTGAGGCAACTACTGGTTTATTGTTTCATACCCGAGTTGCATGTTGGCTACTCTTGTATGTGATGATGTGACGGTCTCTTTTTCTGAACAATGTTTTGGTTACTATCGATTTACCAGACAGAAGTCTAGAATGGCTTCTCCCCCCACCCATGTGGACTCAACCATGTGGACCCAGGCATCCTTTTCTGTCTGTCCTGATATGTGTATTCAAGTCACCATGTTGTCCTTTTTTATCTAGTAGGTCCTGCTAGGGGGCATAGGCTGACTATGGGTCTGTCATTAATTCTGATTCCTACAACATTTCTAACCTGTCACCCCCTTCCGAGAGTCTGGATTCCAACAATGCTGCACTGCCCCTTCAATCTCTTGGGTACAAGATGTAGAGTTTGTGTTGCTGCCTGCAGCTCCATTCATTGATAAGTTTAAGATGGAAACACTCAGCATCTTTTTCAGACATGGGAGAAACCCAACGGAGTCACAGGGAGAATGTGGAGAACGTGCAAACTCCAAGCATGCATTGGTCAGAGGTTAGGATCGATACATGTACCTTGTGCATGGAAGGCAACAGACCTTAACCATTTTGCCATCTGTTCTCTCACTGGTCTGGTCTAAAATTGTGCTTCATTCACTCAACATAAAATAGATTGAAGAACCGCAGATTCACAGGGAAATAAAACAAAAGTTTGTCTAATGCCTTTAGCCCAAGTATGAAACATTTAAGTTAAACAGTTAAATTAAACAGTTTGTTAACATTCAGCAAATATCCCACATGGGGTATTTGGGCTGATGTTCTTCTCTCTCTCTCTCTCTCTCTCTCTTCCTCTGTCTCTCGCTCTGTACCTCTGTACTATCACAACGCTCAACAGCATTCCAGTCTGCTTCATGTACTTTTTCACTTATTATGGCATCTTCTTTATGGTGACTCCAGGTCAACTTCCATAGATGTATAGGGCAGGAAATTTGATTTTCAATATAAATATTGACTGTTATATCCATCAAGGAGTGCCTGTTTCTCACTGGTTGCTCTTCAGACTTGTCTTTTTTTATTTGCCTTCCTAGCTGTTCTGTATCTCTCTTCCACAATTTGCCATTGCTAAAGGCAATAACATACACAGCCCCATTCTCCAGGCTTATTAATATATGCATATATATATATATATATATATATATATATATATATATATATATATATATATATATATATATATATATATATATATATATATATATATATATATATATGGGTTCACTTTATAATATTGAAATACTGAAATCCTAAATTTCAGTTTTTCGAAACCATAAAGTCGAACGTCCCAGATCCCAAAATTACAAAATCACGAAATACAAAATCCTGAAAAGAAGCACACCATACACCACACAACACATACATCATCCAGCCCACACCACAACAAACAAAACACAAAAACACAAAAAACCTACACTACATATAAGCAGGGGGGCAAGCACCCCTGCACCCCCCATGTAGGGGATTGCATCCCCATGCCCCCCTACTTATATATACTAACTCTGAGATCGCACAAACAGACATAGAAAGGAAACTCACACCCACACATTCTACAGTCCCTTGCACGCATACAAACATCACACATATACAAACATCAACATATCCAAAACTTACACAGCCATACTTTCACCTGCCTACCCTAACCCACACGTACAACTGACAAACACATTCACACACACTCAAACTCTCACACAAAACCCTTACAAAACACTCACTTACCTTAAATTACACCAGACACCATCCACTCACAACATTGCACGTAGCATACAGTAAAGCCATAATTGCGAATTTGAGATATTCGGATTTGCGATTATGCACTTTCGCGATTTTAAAGGTTCAACTTTATAATTTCTGGAGACTGAAATTTGCGATTTCAGTATTTCGAAATTATAAAGTGAACCTATACATATATATATATATATATATATATATGTTTGCACTTATCTCTCTTTACATATATATATATATATATATATATATATATATATATATATATCTATGTGTGTGTGTGTGTGTGTGTGTATATGCATATATATATATATATATATATATATATATATATATATATATATATATATATATATATATATATACATATATATATACACATATATATATATATATATATATATATATATATATATATATATACTCGGCTGGGGTGCCTTCTGTGGAGAGTCTGTATGTTCTCCCCGCATTCGGGTCTATGTTCAGCTACCAAAAAGTAAAAACAGTAAATGGCATATTCCATTGAAAATGCCATTTGCTGAATCTTCCTTTTGTGAGGGGTTACACATATATATCAACTCTGAGATCACACTACAGTGGGGAAAGGGCAAATTTCCCTATCCTTACCGTAATGTGATCTCAGTAAGAACAGTTCAGGAAGCTGCATTTTAGATGCAATATTCTGTTCACTGTTCTTACTTTTCTGTAGCCAGACATAGACCCCCGCTGCATTCGCGTGAGTTTCCTCCGGGTTCCACAGTTTTCTCCTGCATTCCAAAGATGTGTCTGAAGCATTTCTCCCTAGGCCTCTGCTGAAAATGGGCTCTGTCACAGTCAGACTTTCCCAGTAAAAAAAAAAAAAAAAAAAAAAAAAAAATTCATCACATTCACTTGAAATCAAGTTTTATAGAGTGCATGTTTGTAGAAGTGTGCAAGAGAAAGGTTATCCGAAAAGGTGGTGCTGTGAGAATGTACAAGATTCTGTTACAGTGGGTAGTGTGTGTGTGTGTGTGTGTGTGTGTGTGTGTGTGTGTGTGTGTGTGTGTGTGTGTGTGTGTGTGTGTGTGAATGATTGCAGGTTATGGTTAGAGTAGATGTTAGGTAAGTTGATGTATTTAGTGTTGTACATATTATGTATTTTTGGTGTTTTTGTCTTCTATGCCCTTTTGTCCTGATTAGTGGCATTGATATGGAAAGGGTTTTTAGCAATATAATGTGTAGGATAAAGGTTAAGGGTATGGGGTAGGAAGAAGGTTAGTTTGAACACACGAGTAAGGTGGTGCAGGGGGGCACCTTAGCCTTTATATCAACATCACTTTTGTAATCTGGATGGGTTCCCAGGTTTCCATACACTATACTGTTTAAGATTTCAGGTTGAAAAATACAGTAGGCATTTAGAAATGCATAATGTAATATGTCACTTTAATCATTTATATATCATGAATATATCTTTTGGAGGGTAAAACATATTCGGTGATATTCAATCCTTGATGGAGTGCAAGCTTGTAGGCCTACTATGCAGGTATCTGTAGGTACCTTATTGGTATTTCAGCCATCAATAACCTGCATGTATCTATAGGCATAGCTCTGAAATTCTTTGCTTATGAATTCCGGACAAAGAAAAAATAATATGGGCCAAAGGGCCAAAACCAGGGACATTTTTTAAACATTACTTTGATTCACTAAAAAATTAATAGAATGACAGATTTTGAATCAGCTTGAAATGTTTCGAAGAACAAGAAGTCTAGAACTCTAATGTCTGACATTATTGACTGGCTATAATTCTCACTGATTTACCAAAAAAAAATCAGTTTTTTAAGGGGGGCAGGACAGAAAAATGTGGCAAAATCGGGGCATTCTGCAAAATTCTGCACAGTTGAGAGGTATATTCCAGGGGAGATGCATCTGGATGTAATCATTCAATGTGTCTTATTGTAATGTCATATGTTGTCAGCGTGGCTGTCCTTGGCTTGTGAACAGACACACTGACTATGGGCCTCTATGATTACTTACTACCAGGCAGATTACCAATTGTAAGACATGCTTGTTGAGAACTGCGTATCACCAGATACATATCATACACTGCAACAAAAATGCTCGCTAAATGGCAGGCTGTGTGAATACCTCACATTATGGGGGGCTACTCTCAGTCTGTGTGTCAGGTACCCTTATAGATCAGTCTGTATGATACAACAAGCAAAACAAAAACAGTTGCAGGATGTGACTGTTTCAGGTCTATGTTACATGATTGACACCTTAGTTTATTGAATACTAAAGGTCGCTCACTAAATGTCAAACTGTAAAAGTCGTGAACGTCCGTTTCCACACAGGGAAACAATCCCGTTGCCAAAACTAAAAAAAAAAAAAAAGTTGTAAACAGAAATCAAGTGGGGCCCTTTGCCCCCACCCCCCCCAACTAAATATACCAACTCTGAGATCAGTCTACATTGTAAAAAGGGCAAAATCCACGTAACAGCCAAACAACTTGTTTCCCTGTGTGGAAATGGCCGTTCGCGATTTTCACAGTTCAACATTTAGTGATCGCCCTTTAGGTATTTGATAACCTAAGGTTTCAATCATCCAGTATAGACTTGACTGTCTCATACCTGCAGATGCTGCACACTTCCCTTTTCTGCCTGACATGTCATACTGCATTAGTGCCCATTTTGCTGCCCATTACTGTACCAGGTACCCCTGGCTATCCATGTGTAAAAGTCCACCTGCTTTTACATATCTCAAGGTGCAGCAATTGGATGCCCATTCATTATTCTTACTGGGATACTGCGGTTTGCTATATGTCATCTGGCACCAACTTGTGCTATCATCCCAGCATTTGCCATACTATGTATGATACCAGTTCATACATTGTTACCTGCATAAGGCTGCACATTTAATTTGTTATTTGTCAGTATGTCTGTCTAGCTACATTGTCTATTGCACATGCACTGGTTAATCACTGTATGCTATGTTACTGTCCTACACAGAGGTGACAGGGTACCTCCTGTAATAGGTGTGCACTGGGCATGTTTAGTGTGTGTATTTTGGAATACACTAGACAATCTCATCCTACTGAAATGTCAAAATTCAGGACGTCAAGACCAAATAGTGGAAAGTGCAGTTAACCGAAACTACACTATGCAGAATCTGCAAATGTCGAATCTGCCGCTATCGTGGTGTCGCGTTCGTGATGTGTGGTGCGGTTTGTGGATTTATCTGGGGTTTCATGTAAGTGTTGTGTGTTTGAGGATAATGGGTAAGAATTTTAGTGTGTGTGAGTGTGTGCGGTGGTGTTTTTTTGTGTGTTTCTGTGTTTAGTGCGACCTAGAAGTCAGAATATATTAGTAGGGGTGGTGTGGGGTGGGGGGCTTGCCCCCCACATGGGGGGTGCTGGGGGGCTTGCCCCCCTGGTTATACATAGGTTAAGTGTGTTTGTGTGTGTTGTTATGTTTGTTTAGTTAGGTAGGTGTATGTGTGTGTGTGTGATTATGTCCTGGTTTGTGTGTGTGTGTGTGTGTGTGTGTGTGTGTGTGTGTGTGTGTGTGTGTGTGTGTGTGTGTTAATGGTCGCGATTGTAGTATTCGTGATTGTGGTTTTTCAACTATTCAGTCTAGAAATACTGAAATTCGACATTTCAGTATTTTGAGATTGTATAGTGAGTCCGTATTTTGACATTGCTCTGCTGATTGCATTTTTCCCCAGTAGGGCTGTTAGCACAAAGATATTGTACAACTTACTGATCATTATTTTTTTTCTGTTCTTTTTATCATGTTTAGCATCTTCTTTTTATTATATTTCCTTTGTTGTTTTGTTTCTTACCATCTACATTCATTTTATTTCTGCAATGTCAGCTACGGAGCTGGATGGGGTATGGCAGTATCCACACCAACCTGAACTAGCCTTACCACCCCAGCAGTCTCAAGACTAGCCTCTCTGCAAGGCAACAAAGATCATCTTCTGGGAAGTGACAGGAAAGGCTTCCTGATGGCCACTGGTGCTGTTTCTCTACTATGGGCTGTAGAGACTTATTAGTGAGTGACACTTGGGCAGTCTGATTGGGTCACCATGTGGGAGTTGTACAGGATGGTGCATAATGTGGTGGATCAGTGCTGGATATCTGGATTGGCACCCTTAAGTGCACCATCATGTGACTTGCAGGGATGCACAGCTGCATGGCACCTGACTAGTGGGCTGCCAATGGATTGGCCCATCCATGGTAACAGTCATGGAGGAGACAGACTTCGAGTTGGGTTTTCTGCTGTACACCTTTCTAAATTGTGCCCACCCCACCCTATTCCCAAGCAAAGTGTTCCCTCCTGAGTTTATTTTGCAGTTCTCCACATCACAATTGTATCCTCCCTCTGTCTATCTGCATATCTTCTTTGAACCCCCTTTTGTATCAGTGCATCCCTTGTAGGTTGTTCTAGGAGTTTTATATTTGTACTTCTGCCACTGCCACTATCTATATACTCTACATTCAGCTGACAGCTTTGCCATGCTTCCATCACCCTCTGACTTTCTTATGAACAAATAAAAAATGCACTTGCCCAAAAAAAAGAATATAAATCCTTACTCCCACACCCCAATTGTACTCTTATATTTTTCGTCCTTTTGTTTGTTTCTGTCTGTCCCATCACTTCCCTTTAGAAATTATAACGTGTTGATACTTTGTTGAGTAGCCCATTTGTGATCTGTTAACTGTGCTCAGGCTATATGTTTTGAAGCACATGTGGACATGCAACATCTTGAGTATGCCACAGCTTGCTGCTGGGTCCAAGTCACATGACCTGCTTAATATCTGCTGATTAAGCCCACTTATAAAGCACTAGCCCTGACATGGACTGTCTGCATTGCTACTTATGCATACTTAACCGTATCAAATCACATTGCACAAGTCTGATCCTGTTATCTTTTGCTGATTGGCTGCAGTACTGTGAGGTTGTTTTTGAACCCTAGTCTGCATGAAGTGTTTGTATTTTACTGATATGTCTTGGAGGTTTTTGTTCTTAGGTCATTTTTAATTTATTTTTTGCAGGGTTAATTTTAATTCATTTTAAGTAGTTTATTAGCATAATGAACATTATTTTAGGATACCTGTGGGTATGTCATTTACCTTTTGTCTGTGCAATGCATAAACTTTTACTTGAATACTTAGTGAGTTGTGTCAACAGTGTGCTTCAACTGTGTAATTTTGAATGAGAAAACCCTGTGCATCAGAAATGCTGAAAACTAATGCCTGAAATACAAAAGGACAAAAAAGTTAACTGCAAGTGTTTTTTGAAAGGGATGAAAGCGTCCCTGCACCACTGATGTAGTGGACAACCCCACCATACCCACTTGAACAAAAATATACCAAGTCAATAGTTGCTCTAACTTGAAGAAGGGAGAAAACTCCCAAAAATGATGCTCACTATTGGCACACACACTTTGCAATCAAACCAGCAGTTATTTTAGATGGAAAACCATGTTTGTCATTAAGTTCCTCAATGTTTTGTATTGCAGACAGCTGATACTTAAGGAATTTTACTTTGGCTACCTGTAGAGATACCAAATATGGTACATTTAGTGTAATTTCATTAATAATCTTGGTGAAGCACCTATGGTGTACATAAATGCTGGTGGTGCACCAGATGGGCAGATAAATGAATTACCTTAGTGTTATCAGATATGTGATTTTTAATGCTTTCTTTGCTTGAAGCAGACCTCTCAACTGTCCCTGTTTTGTAGGAATCTACCTATTTTCAGGTGTGATTTACTGTTGCACATAATGTATCTATTTTTGGAGCTGTAGCCCTATTTTCAGATTTGAGGGTCCCAGTCACACAAGTTTTAAATACCCTCATCGCTCTCAATTTTTGAAGGTGTCTAGTATACAGAAAACCACATTACATGACTAACATACTAGTGCCATCGATAATTTAAAAAAAGAGGACACACATCTTACATCCCCTTTTATCAGTAGCAAAAATAAAATTACCTTGTGTGCTAGTGTTTTGCAATACAGTTCATTAAAGTCAACAGATTTTACACTGCCTCTTTAACAATCTGTTTATATTTTTTCCACCATTTTTGTTGCTTTCTTTTTTAAATTTGTTTCTGAGCAGCATTCCTTATTCCTACTGGAAATGGAAATATGTATGTGCTGTTTGTTATTCAGATTTCATGCTAATTAGATGTCCATATTTTTGGCTGGATATACCTACTTCTCAAGGGCCTTTGTCCCTATATTCAGTGTCTGCAGGTTGAGATTTATAGTCTGAGGTACATTGTTAAGATAAATATATATCTACATAGACAAACATTTAGTGTAACCAATCAGCCAGCATGTTTTTAGGTGAAATCCAAAGAAATGAGAGAGAATTTGAGTATATACTGGAAGAACATGCAAACTGTAAACTAAGTTGATTAAAGGTCATAATAAACCTTGGTCTTTACACCTCTAACCTGCAGAGATTACCACATAGCAATTTCGCTGTCCTATGTAAGCTTCATCCAGTACCTGTCTTTATATGATTCCCTACTTACCCTGTAAAAAAAAAAAAAAAAAAAAGCTGGGTTTGTTTGGGTTGATTTTTTTCTTTTCTGAATCCATGCTGATTTGGATCTAATTCCCATGCATATCCACATATTTTAAAATTATTTCCACCAGCATTACCTACAAGCTAAAGAGCCAGTCAGCTACTTTATAATGGTCACCCCCATGTCTGTTTTGCTCCCCAGTCACGTGACATCCACAGGCCACAGAACCATGCAGAAATCTTTGTCCATAGATGCAGAACCTTACCAGTAAAGTAGCACATCTGTAATATACCCCAGAATGCAGTGGCTCTGCGGAAGTACAGAGCATTAGGTGATGAGAAGTTTCCAAAGTCAGTGGTGGCTGACCCTACATATATGTCCACAAGTGCCCCCTCCCATTGAAATTGTGGAATAAAACAAAGTACTAAATAACATTCTTTTCATCATTAGTGATTCCATCACATTTCTTACAGGTGAAACTGACAGGTAAATTATTTTCAAGCTATGTCTTATTGTGACTCCTGTGAAAGAGAAATGTAGCTGTTCTTTGAAAGTTTTCCAGAACCTTGTACAGCTTCCATGACATACTAAAACAGATAGTAGAATTTCTTGCAAACTTCTTGTTTTTCCTAAGAAATCTAAAGCAAAATTTCATTTTTTAATGTAGCATTGTATTTGCAAGTTCATAAACTCTCTGAAAACAATAGTAATCATTTATCAGCCATGCTGTTTTGCCCTTTTTGTTCTATCCTGTCCCAGCCATATCTTGACTCTATTTCACTTTTTCTTTCCATGCTTTTCCATTTATGTATAAACATTTGTAGCTCCCATCTAGATGGAACTGGCTATGTTAGCTTCTGCTTGGTCCTTTGCTTTTCTCACTGCCACACGTTCCTACACATACTTTTTCACTTTTTGTGTTATCTTAATACCTAAGAGCTATGCGCTTTTCCTTATATGTGAAATTACATTGTTTGATAGTTGCAATGTATGTTTTTCCCCATTGTATAAGATCTGTATATTAAGCTTACAGTTAGATTCGTTGTTACTGAGATAGAAATTTCAATGGATCTTCAGTTCTCTTCCTTTTCACCATTATGGCTGTTATTAAGAGTTTTATGAGGCATAAAGATTTACCGTTATACTCCTATTCCAGTGACACAGAGGGCTGAAGTCATGACTGTAAACCTGTTTGACTAGCAGCATATGTACTACTGGAGGGAATGGTAGAAGATATGTCTGAGTGGCCATTGCTGGCTGGCCCATCTTGGGGGGGGGGGGGTGGGGGGGGGAGCTCTAGACTGTATCATGGTTGACACCTAGTGGGAATACAGTGTACTGCACAAATGAAATTTAAACACATGCTGCTTGTACCAGTGATTTGCATATACATACATGAAGGCATATGATTCCTGTGATATGCAGTGATACTGAACCTTGGGCAAGCTTTTTCAGGGTTTTATAATTCCAGGAGTTGAGGAGGAGAGGGGAAGCCAACTTCCTCAGCTGTCTGACTCAAAACCTGCCACCTGGCTATTGTTTCAGTTGAGGGTCTGGATGTTGGCAGTGGTTAACCTTTCCCCCTACCAGGTAACTAATGAGTGATTGAACTCTTGCCCTGTCTAGAAAA